>NC_134411.1:27771668-28120418 GCF_038048845.1 Mixophyes fleayi
ACTCAGAAGGAACGTGGTTCTGAGTGCTATAGAAGGAGCTCAGTGGTGGCAGCAGGCCCCTCCCACTGCGGCAGAAGGGGCGTATTCGTAATAAGGAAAGGGAACGGTGGCAAAGTAAGCCCAGCTGGTTCCCAGCAACAACAGACAGGGTGGCACATCACCTATATACAGTAGAGAGATGTATTGTGCTGAAACACTGAGAATTCAAACCATGGGGTATATTTACTAAACGGCAGGTTTGAAAAAGTGGAGATGTTGCCATTAGCAACCAATCAGATTCTAGCTGTTATTTTGAATAATGCACTAAATCAATGAAAGCTGCAATCTGTTTGTTTGCTATAGGCAACATCTCCACTTTTCTAAACCCGCAGTTTAGTAAATCTAGCCCCATGACTTAGAAGCTAGTGCTATTACTGAGGTATGAGGTACGTGGTGCCCCATAGTATTTGCATGGTCAGATCAAAGTCAGTGTTTTGGGAAGTGGGGCAGACTTTTACAGAATCATGGCAGTTCCGAAAAACTGCTGTTTCTGTGATAAAAAAAAATCATACTTCCCCCTCTTCGGAAGCGCTGGCTCCGGATCTCCTCCTCGTTCTCTTCATCCTTCGAACTGCACATGCATACAAAGATCCCTGCTCTGTCTCTGCAACTATCGTTGCAGAGAGAGATCGGTGAGTGACAGGGAGGGATCATGTGATCCCTCCACACATGCGCTGTCCAGCTCTGCTCTTCGGAGCAGATCTGACAGCATTGGATTTTTTCAATTATGATAATGTACGCCAGCTTGCTTCAGCTGGCGTACATTATCAAGACAAGGAACTTGTTAGATTTGAGCTGGGAGCAGTCACCATACTGTTGAATGGTGGCTGCTCCCAAAAACGAAGAGGAGTGCAAAGCAGCAGATATCCATGATATGCACCTTTCATAAATTTGCGGAGGACACCCAGGGAGCTTAATTTGCCGGTTAGAGCACTATTGTGCTTTCTTAGATATGCCCCTATGTTTCTTTAAGATTAGAGGTTGAGAAATGTTCACAAAGGACTAAAAAGGAAAAGTGGAGGTGTTTCCCATAGCAGCCAATCAGATACTAACTATCATACATCTAGTACATGCAAAAAAATGACAGCTAGAATCTGATTGGTTACAGTGCTCACGGTGGCTCAGTGGTTAGCACTTCAGCACTGGGGTCATGAGTTCGATTCCCGACCATGGCCTTATCTGTGTGGAGTTTGTATGTTCTCCCCGAGTTTGCGTGGGTTTCCTCCGGGTGCTCCGGTTTCCTCCCACACTACAAAAACATACTAGTAGTTTAATTGGCTGCTATCAAATTGACCTTAGTCTCTCTCTGTCTGTGTGTGTGTTAGGGAATTTAGATTGTAAGCTCCTTGGGACAGGGACTGGTGTGAGTGAGTTCTGTACAGCGCTGCGGAATTAGTAGCGCTATATAAATAGCTGATGACGATGATGATGATGTTGATGAAGAAAAAACAAAAGCTATCTATCTAAAAGGGGCATTCTGGGATGTGAAATGGAAGCTTGCGAGCAGGGCCTTCTTACCTCTCTGTTTGTGTTTTTTTCCAAATTGGTGCTATATAAATAAATGTTAATGATGATAAAAATAATTTTAACAGTTCATTAAAAAATAATATATCAACTCCCTAACTGCATGGATTTTGTGCTAGCAAAATATTTAAAAACATACAAGTGTCATTTACCACCCCCCAATCCCCCCTTCCCTCCCTTTGGTCCCTGTAACCCCCCCCCCCCCCCTTTATACCCTTCAAACCTGAAAAGTTAAAATAACATCTTTGCAGTATTAGATAGATAAATATACATTTATCTCCCAAGTGCGAGAGAGCCTGTTGTATGTAAACATGTGTTATCTATTTCTGTTTAACCTCTCGAGATTCTGTAATGCATTTTCTATGGGAAAAGATGTTTCTAATAAAAAGTTATAAAAAAAAACAAAAAACATACAAGTGTATTACACTACAACAAAAGCCAGGTAATTAGGGAGCTCATGTATAATTTTTTAATGAACTATTAGTAAAATTATTTTTAAAGCTCATTTCAAATCCCAGAGTGCCACTTTAAGAACCATAGCTTTTATTCTTCAAATCAATATATGCGTGGGTGCACCTCCAGTTAAAAATATATATTTGACATTCTGGATGGATTCATATCTTTACTAATTCCTGGGGATGTATTATACTTAGTGTGGCCAGATTTTTTTTTTTGTCTGTGGTTACTATGGGCAACACCTGTACTTTTCCTTTTTAGAATGTCTGATAAATCTTCCCCTTTTTGTTGACAATAAATTGTAACTTCAGCTTCATCACAGTTGTCCATAAGACTCCTACATTAGGGTTAGACCACTTGGACTTCCGAGAGAGCAGGCAATTCTCCTAGGTTATTCAGAATAAGGGTATTCTCCATTATTTAGTGCCCTATGTATAATATATTCTACTTTAAATGAAAATTTACCATGGTATTTACTAATACTGTCAGGGGTATTTCCATTCTCACTAGAAAGTGTAGCAGTGCTCCTCACAGTGTTTGTAGGCGGATGCGCTGGGTGATCTTGTCTGTGTGGGTGACATTATAATAAAAGCCGAAATTTCCTTTATTTATTTCTGGTTTTTGTAACTGCTTGGCTAATATTTTCACATGCTCCATTTATAGATTACAAGCTCATACCTCATGATTTTGGCAGGACAGTCCCTAATCGTGGACCTCAAAGGGACAGTGCTTCTGCAGAAATGGGCGCACTTAAAAGTGGGTGGGGTTTGAGAAAATCAGGGGTAGGTCTTACAGTCTCCCGATTCTCCGTGTCTCAGTGTTGGGAGGTGTGTTCTGGAAATAAAACATATACATTTTTTGTGGTTTTGAGGTTTGTCTTATTTGTTGTCCAAAAGTCCAAGTAAAATCATATGCATCATGCAATACAATATAAAAAAAAAAAATGCAATGCATGCCAAAAAAAACCATATTTGCTAGGGGGACATAAGGTACCATTTTCCAAATGTACAGCAGGTAAACCCCAGTGTGTTGTGAGCATTTTCATTCATCACATGCGGTGTTACCACTGTTCCTGTAATTCTGGGGTTAATGTGTGACAGGGGGCTTGGTGACACCGTTTTTGCTGATTACTATTATAATCTGCCCTGCCATAGTAAGAGAACAGGCTGGGATAACCCTACACGTACAGGAACGGGTGTTCCGGTTGGTGAATTGTCTGTGGTTGCTATGTGCACTCCTGCATAGCAACCACAACAATTAAGCAGCATCACAATGTGGATTACATTAATAAACAGCTTAAAAAACTGCTGAGAGAGGGTTGTCACTTACATTACATGAAAAGAGAGTATTTTAATCACTTTAGATATTCACTGATGTGTAACGCTACGGATAATACTGTGTTTTGCCTGTCTCTCAGTATCATGCAGGTGTTATAAATGCATAGATATGTGTATGATTATGAACAAGTGACATAATAGCACTCATTCCCTCTGCTATTGTGTGCTTATACTATATACCCACTCAGGAGTGTTTATATTAGTGTCTGTGGTGGCAGACAGCTGTGCACTGGAGAGTGTCTGATTTCTAAGTGTATGACAAGCAGCAGACAAACAGGCAATTGTTCATGTCTAGCTGGTATCATTTCCATCACGTTTTTACATTCATGTCTTAAGTAAGATAATAAATCCAAGGTCCTAATTCATAACCAGTTCCTTTTAATGCATAGACGTAACTGGCCTATATTTATAATAATAATTATTATTATTATTATTATTATCATAGATTTGTAGGCGCCACAGTGCAAAACAAGACATGCATAAAACAGGGACATGCAAGGAAAATATATTTGTCTATTTACTTTTTTCAATGTTTTATTCATTAGTCATTCATTTTTCTTGTCCACTGACTGGTTTCTGTTCTACCCGTAGCATTTTATGGTGAATGTCGCTGACTATGCCCCGCAGTCCCACCTCCAGTGAAGATGAGATGGCGCAGAGCTTTTCAGACTATTCAATGGAGTCCGAGTCAGACAGTTCAAAGGAGGAGACCATCTATGACACCATCAGGGCTACGGCTGAGCGTCCCACTAGCAGGCTGGAGGATATTCAGACCAACACGATGGTCGTCAGGATTGCGATCCCAGATCTACAGCAAACTGTGAGTGGTGCTCTTGCAGGGGAGGGTTGCTTTTCCAGTTATTGCAGGGGAGGGTCGCTTTTCCAGTTAAGCCTTGTTCTTTAGAAATGAAAAGAGGCAGAGATATCGTTAGACTCATACATGTTACTCATACCTGCCAGCTTTGTAGACCTGCTCTCTGGGAGATGCAGAGGGGAGGTCTGCAAAGGTTGGACAGGTCGAGGTGATGCCCAACCACTGCTGCATCAACCCTCCAGCCCACCAAACGCATCATCTCACATCATCGGGCAGAACGTCAGTCGTCCACCACTGCGCAACAACTATTGAGGGAGGTTTATCAGACCTTCTACAAGGGACAAGTGAACGTGTTGCCCATAGCAAGCAATGAGATTCTTGCTGTCATTTATCTAATACGTTCTAGCAAACAATCCGATGGGTTTTCATCACGCCCCTTAATTCATTTGCAGCATCCTTGTAGAAGAGCCCGGGTGGTATCTTGCTTGTGTTTGCCATCAAGACAAGCTGTCCCCCGCTGACGGGGAGGTATGAAGTGACATCTCCCCGTACATCACATTCAAGAAGCAGAGGAGGAAAGAGAAAGCATTTTTTACATAGTGTAATTATTTGTACAGCACCATAGTAAAGATACTATAGAGACTATTATTTTAGACTTAAATGCTCTTACAGTGAGTAGGACACGCCGTAAAGTGTCGGAGAACTAGACCCACTGTACAGTTCTCCTATGGTAAAGTTGCGGTTAGAGGTGCTCAACGCAGATTGTGTGCCGAGCAGGGCTTGATTATTGGTTCATACCTCCCTAAGCTAATAAGCTCATCAATCTCCCCACTCCTTCCACGCCAGGCTAATACACGCTAGGTAAAAACGAAGTTGTCCTTCATTTAAAATTCATCTTCCTTCAAACCCCCAATGATTATGTTCCCATGTTTTCAAAATTCAGCTCCACTTGAGTTTTTAAAAGTGTCCCTGCAATCATTGTCACTCATTCCGGCATGAAATTGTGCTACTGAGGGCAAAGATGTGAAGTTGGAGGATGTCAGGCCTTGCTGTTGCCCTCCTTGTCTCTCCTACTCACTTATCCTCACGTTTTGCTCCCTCCCAAAAGCTTTGTGCCTTAGGCTGCAGCCTAGTCAGCCTATTGGATAATAGGGCCCCCAGTGCCAAGTGATGGGCGCTTGATTTTTACTGTTAATTTAAAATAATAATGTCTGTATATGTGTAAGGATCCTGACAAACAGCCTGTCCACTATTAGCCTTCCATAAGTCAGAAACAGCAGTAAGTAACTAAAGTCCACATGAAACACTTGCTCATTATAACTAGTATTTTTAAATACAGGTTTAATTAATATTTAACTATTAACTAATACTAAATTAGTTTCCTCACTCTCTGTTTCCGGCGGCTTATCTTGGTGAGCTGCACAAACTAAGAGAGAGGCGGCATTGTTCCACCCACGGGAGAGACAGAGAATGTGTTTAGACAGAATTACTGAAGTCTAATAACACAAATTAGGTAACTTAGATGAGTTGAAAACAAAGCTGCGGGAAATTCATTTTCCAAAATTAGACGGGGGGGTCGGGGGTTAATATACTGTCGAGACATGGCAAGAATAACATACCGTTGTATAACCCATTATAAAAGGAACCTCAAGTCCTGTGCTGATCAGATATACTAATCTATCAGATCTCAGCTATTTAATGAATGGGCTCCCCAGCCATTCCCAGGGATACAATGTTACAATTGTTTGGTTTCTATCAGGATGTGTAGAGATTAGGTTAGACCTGTCACTTCTGATAGCTTACCCCTGGCTGACAGACAGCTTTCTGAATCATTGTGCTTTTATCACCAGATACCATACTGACGTGTTTTATGCATTTTTTTGCAGGAAAATATACCAAAATAAGAAAATTGTTTTCCAGGTGTCCACGTATTCTTAATAGAGCTTTATTATCTGTCTCTAAAATGTAGTGTTCTATTTATATAAAGCCCA
This sequence comes from Mixophyes fleayi, assembly GCF_038048845.1. NCBI lineage: Eukaryota > Metazoa > Chordata > Amphibia > Anura > Limnodynastidae > Mixophyes > Mixophyes fleayi. The sequence goes on from NC_134411.1 coordinate 27,777,830, forward strand.
CAATCCATTCGGAGCTCTGTGTAGGCTGTTTACACATACAGCAAACACACTGAATAAAACAAGACGCATTCTGAAAATCCTGAAGTTGGCAAACACTAAGAACAGCGGTAGTACGTGTGGTGACACTGGAAACAATTTTCTAGTATCATACTGATTTACATTAAAGCCTGGCCTGTTCTTGCGTGTTCTACAGCAGCCACATTGTATCCTCTGCTGGGTATTAATGTCTGTCTTCCTGCGTACACAGCCGAGTGTCGTTACGCTTCATTCTCACACTGTCAAGAGCTTTGTACATGTAGTAAATTCCTTGTTTCCACCTAGTACTGAATGTACTTTTTTGTGCTAAAGCATCATTCACAATACCGCTGCCTTTCAGTGCCCCGTAGGAGCTAGTGACATCATTGAGACTCAGCCGTGAACAGCGCCATATAGCACAGTGACAATGAGTGTAATCACTTTTAAGAAAAAAAGTACAATTTCTGAGGCCGTGTGAACAGCATGTTAAAGTGCATGTTTCTGCTGTGCCATGCAAGCAGTAGAGTTAATGTCCCTTGAGAAAGGCAAGTCAGATGCTTGGTTGCATAGGGAGAGGAATCAGTAGCAGAAAGAAAGAAGTAATAATACCACTGTATAGGTCATTGGTTCGGTCTCATCTAGAATACTGGGTTCAGTTCTGGAGGCCGTATCTCCAGAAGGATATAAATACATTAGAGACTGTACAAAGACAGGGAACTAACATGGTGCATGGCCAACAGCACAAAACTTACCTGGAAAGACTAAAAGATCTTAATATGTATAGTTTGGAGCAGAGAAGGGAAATGGGGACAAGATAGAAACTTTCAAATATATCCAGGGTTATAACAAGGTACAGGAGGGAAACATTCTACAAAGGAAGAGAAGTATTAGAACACGAGGATATGCACTGACACTGGGGGGAAGTAGGGTCAAAGGAAATGTGAGGAAAACTACTTCACAGAAAGGGTAGTGGATAAGTGGAATAGCCTCCCATCAGAGGTGGTAGAGGCTATGTCACGGGCACTAGGAGTCTTTGCCCAGGATATCACCAGATGTAGTCTTACCAGAGTAGTGTATACACACAGTGGTCCTCTGATAGCAGGGTGACTAGCGGAACAGGAGAATCAGCAGATGGTGAGAGGATGCTAAAGGAAAGTCTATGACTAGCAGCAACTGGTTATGGATTAGACAATATGAACACGAGGATCTTGATGGACATGAAGACGTGAGGAAAGTCAGTGGTCTGCGTACAGCAAGTTGTACCACTGCTATAGTGAGAGGAATGTCCAGGGATAGATAGGAGGTAGTGAAGTCAGTGGTCTGCGTACAGCAAGTTGTACCACTGCTTGTAGTGATGGGACTGGTTGCAGGAGCAAGTAAGTAACGGGTAAGTCAGTGGTCTGCGTATAGCAAGTTGTACCACTGCTTATAGTGAGGAAACTTGTAACTGGTGCCAATAGGAAACAGGGAGTCAGTGGTCTGTGTTCAGCAAGTTGTACCACTGCTATAGGTGAGGATAGGCACTAGTGTAGATGAGTGGAACCTAGAAGGTAACACGGAGAGCACAAGGAACTTGATTCCAAATGGTATATATAATACAAAAGCAAATGACAAGCGCTGCTTGAGAGATACAAAGTCACTACTGAGATCCAAGTCAAATGAGGCAAAGTCAATAGCATCTATAACTTCGTGAGATAGAGGACTCCGTAGATGAGCAGAACACAGTCCAAGCGGATATGCAATAAACTGGTAAAGTCAATAGAAGGTAAGCATACCGCGATTCAGTTGAGCAGGCTGTCACGAGAGAAACACAGGGATAGCTGAGCGGCTGAACGCCGACACGAGTAGAGGCCACAGGAGAGTGGTAGCGGTAATCCGTGTCTGTGTAGCACACAGGCAGGGAACTTGACACGAGTGGAGCAATGATGATTCTTGCGGAGGTCAGCAGGAATTGAAGACACGATGAAACACATGCGAGTTGAAGCGGTCTGGAAACCGGCAATGCAGGAGTCAGGAATCAGCTGGGACTGAAGACACGATGAAACACAGGAGAGTTGAAGCGGTCTGGAAACCGGCAATGCAATAGTCAGGAATCAGCTGGAACTGAAGACACGATGAAACACAGGAGAGTTGAAGCGGTCTGGAAACCGGCAATGCAATAGTCAGGAATCAGCTGGAACTGAAGACACGATGAAACACAGGAGAGTTGAAGCGGTCTGGAAACCGGCAATGCAATTGAGAGGAATCAGCTGGAACTGAAGACGAGGAGAAACACAGGAACACCTTCAGAGACTCACAGGGAATGAGACTCCAAGATCAGGCCACGAGGTAATGACCACAGGTGCTTTAAATAGGGAGTGTTACCTGATCAGCCAATTAACTAAAAGCAACAAGTCTGAAGGGTTCATAGAGGCTGCGCATGCGCAGACCATCAGGATGGCAGGCGGCCACGGTTCCTAATAACGGGAGAAGAGGCACTCACGGTCCGGTGAGTGACAGGCTAATACAGTAGAACAATTTAAACATATTTGGGATTGACATAAGGATATCCTTACAAAGAATAAAGTATCAGATAGGGCTTAAGGTTACCATGGGTTAAAAAAATGGGCAGACTAGATGGACCAAGCGGTTCTTATCTGCTGTCAAATTCTATGTTTCTATGGCAAGGATGCCCATTGCACATATCAACCATTGCCATCTAAGGTGTTGTCTTACTATAACACTTGCAAAAGTAGACTCGATGACGTTGGATTCAAGCACAAATGCACTAACACTGCATTACTCAATAGGTAGAGGTAAGGTAAAAAGAGTCAATAAGCCCTCCAATAGTACAACTATACAAATAGACACAGATTCCTATTAAAGGAAATGCTTTGTGGATTTCCCCACTTCCTAATTTAGATGTAAACCTTTCATTGCCATCGATGTAGGATTCATGATGATTCTCGTCACAATCTCTGGGTGTCATCTACATGAATAGGCAGTGCACTCGCCCCCCTCACTGTTCTAAGCTACAGCCAACAGTGAGTGCAGAGGAAACCGCTCTAGTAAGGCCGAGACGCTCTTAGTATTCACATGCTTTGACATAGGTTGAGATATCTATGAAATCCTACAGGGGGTTCAAACCCACTTATGTTGGGTAGATGATACAGAAGACCACTTAGGTTGCTCCTCACGCTGAACAGAGAAGATTCTTCATTGCCACAGACTGTGGGAGTTTACTCAGTATTTGCTAGTATTTCTTATTGACTCACTTCATGGATCTCTGCAAGGAGGGGGTAAACTTTGCAGCAGGACACCCACAGGTCGTGGACATAGGTTCATCCCACTAGGCAACAGCTGACACAAGAAGAAACCGAAATCAAGAGGTGAGAACCAAATACAGTTGGAGACAAGGCAATGGTCAGGGTGTAAGTTCTTTGCCAGGAAATGAGCTGAAGGTCACAGGCATGGAGGGATGGTCGTAAGGCAAGCTGGGTCAGAAATGGGAGATTCGGTTCATATTAGCACACAATAGCCAAAATAACCAGGTGCTCAGGCACAGTGCTGTGCACTGAGACAACTTTGCAACCTGGCGGAAACATGCCAGACACATAAGTAGGACAAAAACCTGGGCACATGATTAACCAGTTTTTTAGAAGATAGCCACTTGGGTGACATTTTCCCAGTTGTAACGATTGAGGAGGCATCTGTCGCAAGGAAAAAAGGTTCTTTGGTATCTGGATGATCGGGAGCAGTAGATGCTACCGTAAGGAACGGGAATGTTGAGACCACTTTTGGTGGCCAAACTCGAGAATCAGTTACCAAATCTCATAAAATGTTGCATAGCTTTCAGGCTTATGGGTGTCGTACAGTTAAATCTCACTCTCAGGGTCAATTTCTAGCCTGTTTCAAGAATTATATATCCCAGGAATGGACCCTTTGAATCCAATGAAGAACATATTTGTCATGTGAACAGTATAAAACTATATCTGAAGAATCAATCAAAGTATTCTCTAGTTAGACAATTACAAATTGATAGAAATAGCCCTGGAAAATGTAAATGATGGTACTTTAAAATACTTTGCCTGTCCGGTGCCTCATTAGCGCTTTGCCGATTCCATTCTTCTCATCAATCACTCTAGTTTTGTGCATGAAAGGTTGTGGATGTCTTAAACGGCCTGGCAGCAATCAAATACCCATTATAGCTTTTGCTTTCTGACATGGGTGTAATTGTCTTATTGGATTACTGTTGTTGAGCTTTACTGTATTGACCTTTGTTCCCTGCTGCTTTAAGGTGTATTTTAAAGCTAAGCCAAAGTCGGACGCATCTCTGCGGGGCATGTTTGACCTGTGTCTTCATGCCGGTGTTGCAGTGAACTTACACGTGACCTTACTGCTTGTTTTGACCTCGCATTTCACCTGCTGATTTTCTACCACTTCTGTTCATTTATGTATGACTCAGCCTTCCTGGCCTCTCCTGCCTTTGGTTGGGCACTAATTGTTGTCATATTGGTCAGTAACTATAGCTATGTGTACAAGATCTGGGGACAAAAGAGTACCAGCGAACACATTAATTTATATGGAAACGGGAACTGCTAAAGCAAAGCTACAACTTGGCTATTGTCCCTGACCTATTGGTGTCCGGAAATGTTGAAAGATGCAAATTGCAAAGCCTGAAAGTCATGTAAAGCTGTTCAGAGAGGACATAGAGGTCATATCATGTATTGAAGGTGATCTTCCACTTATCTCCTTTTATGATATGGATGAAATTGCTAGCACCCCATAAATCTAGTATAGTGAAGACTGTGGCTCCACTTATTTAAGAGTTCCTAAATCAGTAGACAAGGTTTTTTTTCTGTTAATTTTGTTTAGATGCAATCATCATCATTTATTCATCATCATCATTTGTATAGCGCCAACATATTCCGTAGCGCTTTACCATTGGGGACAAACACAGTAAACTAATAAACAAATTGGTTAAAACAGACAAAGAGGTGAGAAGTCCCTGCTCGCAAGCTTACAATCTAATCAATGCTTGGTCTTAAAGAAGGGTCTTTTCTCAACAAAAGATATCAACAAAATTTTCTAAAGAGAGAGTAAAGGTCGGATATCTGAGTTCTCCAAATGAATGGGATGATTTGTCATTGTCGTTATGGTTTTGTTTTTCCAAAACATGAAGAGCCCCAAGCCAGGATTTGACTGTTCCACCAGTCGATGACTGAGATGTGTTGTTGTGCCAGGTAGATATGAGCAAAGCTGAGTCGAAATTTTCCATAAAAACAATTTTGTTGGCCGAGCAGACCAGTTCGCAAGAGGTGTGAAGTTCTGGCAATACAATCTCTGAGTTGTTCTTTTGCCGTAGAATGCCTTTCACGGAAAAACGCATCCTGATACGTGCAACATTAAAGCATAGTGTCAGAATCACTTGGTGGAATTGATGATACCTGCCAGCAGTTGGCGCTACTGAGTACTGAGGCGCGGAGTCTAACACGCCCCTGGTTTTCAGCAGGAACCCCCCGCAAGGAAGTATGGACTTCGCTGCAAGGGACGTGCAGGTCGCGGCCCTCAGTATCAGTCAGCTGGCGAGGTAACAATTGAGGCAGCGGTGACAGCCCACCAGGATGCAGGATGGAAGAGTAGTCAGCAAGCCGGGTCAAAACCAGAGGAACGGATATAGCCAAATCAGAAGCAGGAGAATGGTCAGAAAGCCGGGTCAATACCAAATATCAGTCTAAGCCAGAATCAGGAACCAAAGGAGAAGTCAGGAACAAGCCGTGGTCAGAATCCAAATAACAGCAACACAGGAACAAACGCTGGAGCAAGGCTGAAGACCTTATACTCTGGCACTAGACATGTGTCAGAGGCTGCTTTATATACCCTAAGGTGCCTCCTGATAGGGTTAGGGAGAGTTTGGCGGTAAGACATGCTGGCTGCAGACAGGTGAGCAGAGATAGCGTCCCGCTGCTAGGCAACAGGACGTGGTTGCTGAGAAGGTGCAGGCGTCCGTCTCCTGCACCAAGTGTCAGTGCGGAGTCGGCACCTGACACATAGATCTTCATCAACTCGGAAACTTGCACTATGGCTAAAAGTCTCTTAAAAGGTGCATCTTAAAGATAAGTATAAATCAGAATCGGATGCGTCTCTAAAGGACGTGTGGGACTTGTCTCTCCATGCTCTCTCCATGTAGACCTAACAAGATTGGATTTTGAATTTCAATGTTCTTGATGAAGGACACCAGTCTGTAAGTTAAGTGGAAGAGTCTTGAACCAAATTGAGCTTCAACAAATGTAATGCAAAGAGGCTTATTGAGAAAAACTAGTAGTATCCTATACTTTCCAACCAGAGCTTGTTCAATAAAATTAGCTTAAGTCCCCAAATTCACAAAGGCCCACTACATACAGAATGGCAGAAGCTCGGACACTACCAAAATTGGGGAGTGCCCAGCGACAAAAGGAGATCACTTCGTGGGAGTCTGCCGAGGATGGTGATTTGTAACATCTACATGGAGGTACCATCAGATACACTCCTCTGGAGTGTGTATCTAACCAATGAAACAAGTTTGGGAAAGACTTCTATTTGGAAAATTAATCTTGCGGGTTTATTGAGACTTATTTTGGATCTAACAACCAATCACAGGTTGACTTTTCCTTCAATCATAGCTTTATATTTACTTATACAAAAGACCTAAATGCCAGCATACAATTGCTTGGTATTAAATTTTATAAGCAACCTTTAAACCAGTCTATACCATGAAGCCAGTGTACACAAGAATGTAATAGGGACAGGAGTTATAGAGGTAGAAGAATTTTGTCCAGGATGGGTCCTGGTTAAATAGAGGAATGGGTAGATTTATAAACAGAGTCTGCTTAGAACATTCTTACACTGCACTTCGGCCAACAAGCTCTCTGAAGAAATCTTAGTATATCTGATCATTTCCAGGAGTGTTATTGATTCAATAAAAATGGTATCAGAGGATAGATAGCCTCAGGACTACAAGAATCTGATGAACACGCTTGTAACGTGTAAAGAGCGAGAACAGGGAGGACAGTTATAACATTGAAAATATGAATTAAGAATAATGGAAGCCTGGCCTCTGTCTATAGCATTGGAAGGAAAGTTTTAATAGAATAAAAATTGGTTTGCAGAAAGGAGGGGTGAAACGCTCCACAAACAAAAATTATATTTTTCCTGTCATCCTAATTGTTGGGCTGCATCTTTCTGTCAGTATAATGCAGTAATTACAGTATATTCGCTCCATTTTACCTAGCTGCATTTAAAGTGAATCAATCATTTAGAAATAAGTGCCACGCAAAATTGTTAACAATTGTCATGTTACACATTAAGGGACTTAATTGGAGATGAGGGTACGTCACATTTTGTGGTGTACATTACGGATTTCTGTACTGGGCATGGGTAACAAAATGCAACTTTATCTAGATTTGTGTTATTGTTAGACTTGTCCCTTCTTATAACCGGAGAGGGAGAAAGGGGCGGACAATTGAAATCTGAGTACAATAAGGGATGTTCACTAAAGTGTAGCGCCCCCCGGAGGTGTGACATAATTAGACTTGGAAGCATTCCCAAATACATCTCTTTAGAGGCATATGTTGGGTACTAGAGGTATAGCGATACGCCTCCTAAGAGTGTTGTAATGACAGCGATGACACTAGCAGCACTCTCTAGCCGTTTCTGATTGGCAGTTAGCATATTAACCCCTTCAGCAGATGTCAGGGTGTTTGTATTTTTACTACATTGTATGTGGAAAATTGTATTTTGCCATTTATAATAACACTGTCGAGACGCTATTCTCCATTGTGAATATGACACGTCATTACATTATTATATTGCGTACAAATAGGGTAATTCTATCTTCGCCTTTACTGCTATCTGTACGTCTTGGTGTAAGTGTACACATATGTATGCCTGACGTACGCCTTACACAGAAATACTGTTAAATGTGAGTTCTAGACGTATCTTAGTTACTTGCGACAGAATCTTTACATGTACATTTACAGCGCAAAATGCATCAAATTCTCAAATCAGGCCCAAGGGTCATTGATGAAGCTGCACAAATGCAGCCCACAGCACAGATGCAATTTCATGATGTCATGATCGCTTATTTGCGTGTGATTATGGGTTAGTCTATAGCTCAGCAGGTCCAGATTGTGGCAGCTGGAAAAGGTTTCTCTGTCTGACGGGGGAAACGGTGCCGAATGGTGCGTTCCTTGATGATCGCAGTCTAGGCCACTCATGCAGCAACATACAAAAATAAGAATTCTCAGATCGATCCCGATTCATCAGAAATTCGCCAACTAAAGAACGCCCACTAGCGAATCTGGCCAATCACAGTTCCTCTCTGTACTTGTCATAGTGCCTATCTAAGTGTACAAATACTCAAGCACCTTATTGTGATCTTAATCAGTGTATTTGGCATCGTCATTAGCTATAAAGGTGTACAAACAGAACTATATAATTTTATCCCATACAGTATGTTTGTTAAAATTCTGCCCCAACACCCCCCCAGCATCAGAAATCCTTGCTCATTGTTAAAAAAAACGCTTATCAAACAGATCAGTCATTCGTGTAGCAAGATAAGGAAATCTGTCACACACAAAATGCATCAGTTCAGAGCAACCTCATGTCAGTGGTAATGAACCTAATAGTGAAATTCAGCAAACTGTCACCAAAACTCCGTCCCGGGAATAGAGAAAATCTATTAACAATGAAAAAAAGAATCTATTCTAAGGTGGACGATGCAGATTTTTTTTTTTTTAAAGGAGGTCAAGAGCCATACAATTCTTTTGGACAGAAAATGGTGTCAGCATGCGTGAATTACCCTATAGTACTCCCACCACGGCTTGATCCGCTGGAATATTGGCAGAAGCAGCTTGGCCAGTGGACGGAATTCTCAGAATTTACCATTGAAACTCTTTCCTGCCCGTGTTCTAGTGTATTATCTGAGTGTGCGTTCAATGCCACTGGTGGAATTATAAGACAAAAGCAGTGTTATCCCTAACAAGTGTGATAATGCTAGGATTTATATACACAAGAAAAAAGGATCAACAATGAATAACCCCTAGATTCACTTCTGCATAAGATTAGCAATTATTATCATTGTTTATTTATACAATGCCAATCATATTATACAGTGCTGTAAAGGGAATATGTAATCATTCACAGCAGTCCCTGTCCTATTGGAGCTTACATTCTAAATTCCCTACCATGCACACACACATACATACATACATACATGCACACACACATACATAACAAAAACACAAACACACATGTGCACATACTAGTATCCATTTCGTCAGAAGCCAATTACCCTGCCAGTATGTTTTGGACTGTAGATGGAAACCGGAGCATCAGGAGATATATAAAAAATGTACTGTACACCTATTAACGTTGCATTGATTTCAAACAAATATTGTGTTAAAAGTGCAAACTAGTTTCCATATTAAACTGCAAATACAATTTTTTCATTATAATTGTGTTATTTTAAGCAGTTGTCCTTGTCACTTTCTCAAGCTGCGAGTTTCTGGCGGGTTTGAATATTGAAGATGTTGCCTATAGCAACCAATCAGATTCTAGCTGTCATTTTGTAGAATGTACTAAATAAATGTTAACTAGATTCTGATTGGTACATTTACCCCTTGGAGTTTTTTAGCAGGCAGAGGGAACTGACAATTTGACAATAGAAACTGCAATTTGCAAATATGTTTTCAAATTTAGGCATCTCTGCATAAATTGAATTTCTGGGGTTTCATAGATCACTATTAAATTAGCTTTTTATGTTAATTTATATGCATTTCAATGTCATTTTTGTGTTTAGTGGTCTGAGATAGCTGGTACCGCTGATGAAAACATAGGGAGCACTGCAGTTATCCTTTAATAGAGAGTCATTAAATAAGTTTAAAGAGGCCTCTATTGACTAAATACCTTGAGGCCAGAAACCTGCTTGAGATATTTTTTGTTGAATCAATTGAAATAGAGGGTGGAAAGTACCAAAAATAAAAATTCTAGTCGGCAATACAATATAAATGCCTAGTGCAAATGATAAAACCTTCAATGTACAATAACCTTACTCTATATGACCTGCCTAGTAAACAACAAGATGTTTTTTAGGACATGACGTAGAAGAACATCTCATCAGTGGTGGCCTCATTTCACAGCCACAAACCTCCAGGTTCAGAATGTTTAGTGACTATTATAAAATGCTCATATTGCTCCCTATGGGGCTTATTTAGACGCAATTCCTTTTGTTCAGTGAAAAAAGCACTTTTGGCCAAAGATCCATCTCAGTTTGCTCTTCGACTGACGGGGAGGTAGTAGGCGAGCTGTAATTTACTGCACCCCGTAATTTACTGTGTAAGTTACAGGATGCAATTTACACTTACAATTTCAGTATAAATTCCGTCCGACTCTAAATGAGGCCCTATAAGTTAAAGCCTATGATCAGTCTTAAAGGAGATTTTAAAATCTTGACCAAAATCTATCTTAACATACCCACAACTTGGTTTGACTCAGAATCATTATCGCGTACAGATGAGAACTCATAAATTTGCCTCTTCTAAAGGTGGCCCACATTGACCGATCCTGCTGCTTGGTTCAAGTACTGAGCAACAGAATCATTTTACCCACAAATGTGAGTGGTCTGTTTGGACAAGATCGGACCTATCGGCACTTGAGCTAAAGCCTCGGTAATCGCTTCTGGCTTATACCTGATTACCGAACACACACTGGAATTTTCAAACATGCCCAACACATATTTATCCACTTTATGTAGAGTATTTATTATAAAACCCAAAATGTTTTTCAATTATAACAATTTCATATTGTAGGACTGAGGACTACACAAGGTGGTGCCCTAATTGTTAGAGTCCCTCATTATTTACTTGCAAATGTTTAATACTTTTACCGGCGTAGTGTCAAAAAAGAAAATGTAGATAGTAAGTCCGTAGACCCTGGATCTGCAATAGTTGATGAACTATGTTCAAAGATCTTTCTCGATTGTTTCTAGAAATGTATCCGGTTTAACCCCGATGCCACTGTTTGGGTGGCGAAGCAGAGGATCTTGTGCACCCTCAACCAGAGTCTGAAAGATGTTCTCAACTACGGCCTTTACCAACCTTTCAGTAACGGGAGAGATGGAAAGTTCCTCGATGAGGAGCGGCTTTTGCGGGAATATCCGCAGCCGATGAGCAGGGGGGTACCTTCCTTGGAGGTTTGTATACTATTATGTACTATTTTTGCTTATATTTAGTGCTTTGTCTAATGCAGCCTCCTGCTTTGTATATTGGTCACCGACTAATCCTCGTAGTGGACAGAATTTGCAACAGCGCCACCTGCCGATTCTAAAGTATAATATGAGTTTAGCCTAGGTTAGGTTAATTTAATTTTACACAACCTGTAAATAGTGCACATTGATTGATGTTCTTGAACTGCCATAAAAATTAATGTGTTTTTTTTTTTGCAGTTTCGTTACAAGAAGAGGCTTTACAAGCAGTCCAGTATTGACGAGAAACAAATCGCCAAGCTGCACACAAAGGTACGTTGAAGGTATTTTTCCTTTACTGATTAAATATATATGTGTGATGATAAATTAAGGAATGACAAACCTCTCTTAAAGTTAACTAAGTGTACCCGTCGCATAGACACAGTGACATCAGCCAATTTATGGGCTGAACTCATATTTACAAGAATGTAGCCTAGAATTTCTATCGAATTCACGTCACTAGTTTCTAGTGAAATGTCAGGCTTCCCTCTCATAAATATGGGGTACAGCCCATTAAATGCCTGTCAATGTGTGTAAACAATGGACTCATTTTAGACTTTCCAGACGGTTTTGATCTAAAATTTCTATAGTGCTTAGTCAGCTATCAATGAGGCAATACTTGCTCATCCACAACCTACAGAACTGGTTTTTGCAGTTCGAAAATATCAAGGCTATAACTTTTTTATGGGTTCGTTTATTAAAAGAGGAATGAGATGGAATGTTTATAGATTTAATTTTATTAATTAAAATTCCCTCTTCCAAAGTTTTCCAGTGAGTCAGATAAAAAAAAATATTTCAATGTTTACGTCATTGGGAGTATATTATTCGTTGACTGTGTAATTCCAGGCTAATTTGCGGAAATTTATGGATTACGTTCAGCATTGTTCTGTGGAGAAAATCTGCAAGATGCTAGATCGGGGGCTGGACCCGAATTACCATGACCCAGAAAATGGGGGTAAGGATGTGCCATAATACTAACAGAGAAACACGTTTTTTGAAATCTAAATTGTTATTTTAGACTAATTCTTACATTGTTTTATTTCAATATTTCCCCATATCTGGAAAGCTATATACAGGGTGTAGATTTGTATGGCTTCCTTTTATAAACAAAGAAACCATTGTCTACTATTGTCTAATGTCTAGTGAGCAGGGGTAGTAGAGATTTTGTGGGTTACACCAATATTCAGCCTATGAACCACTGAGATCCTCATGTCTATTGTCTACTTTGTTCTTAAGGAGGTTAAAGAGAATAGATTGTTTACCTTCAAATGAAGAGTCTCAACGATGTCACTGGTTCCTACTGAATATACAATGAATTCAATCCTATGAATATTGCCCAAGCTCACAAAATAGATGGCTCCCAGTTTTGTTTCATGTACCTCCACTGTATTTACAGAAGGGGAACACGTTTACACAGGCTGAGGTTGAGCGGAGTGTAGATGTTCCTCACACTGTTAGGGGTACCTGAGGACTAGGTTTGGGAAACACTGCATTAATATAAGCAGAATATGATAAGATCATTAGGATAGGCGCGATATGATAAGATCATTAGTATAAGCACGATATGATAATATTATTAGGATACGCGCGATATGATAAGATCATTAGTATAAACGGATATGATAAGATTATTAGTATAAGCAGAATATGATTAGATCATAAGCAGAATATAATAAGATCCTTTGGATAAGTGTGATATGATAAGAACATTAGTATAAGCAGGATATGGTAAGATCATTAGTATAAGCGGATATGATAAGGTTATTAGGATAAGCGCGATATTATAAGATCATTAGTATAAACGTAATATGATAAGATCATTAGTATATGCAGGATATGATAAGATTATTAGTATAAACGTGATATGATAAAATCATTAGTATAAGCAGGATGTGATAAGATCATTAGTATAAGCGGATATGATAAGGTTATTAGGATAAGCGCGATATTATAAGATCATTAGTATAAACGTGATATGATAACATTATTAGTATAAGCAGATATGATAAGATCATTAGTATAAGTGTATATGATAAGATTATTAGGATAAGCGCGATATTATAAGATCATTAGTATAAACAGATATGATAAGATCATTAGTATAAGCAGATATGATAAGATCATTAGTATAAGCGGATATGATAAGGTTATTAGGATAAGCGCGATATTATAAGATCATTAGTATAAACAGATATGATAAGATTATTAGTATAAGCAGATATGACAAGATCATAAGTATAAGCGGATATGATAAGGTTATTAGCATAAGCGCGATATTATAAGATCATTAGTATAAGCAGATATGATAAGATCATTAGTATAAGCGGATATGATAAGATTATTAGTATAAGCAGGATATGGTAAGATCATTAGTATAAGCGCGATATGGTAAGATCATTAGTATAAGCAGGATATGGTAAGATCATTAGTATAAGCAGGATATGGTAAGATCATTAGTATAAGCAGGATATGGTAAGATCATTAGTATAAGCGCGATATGATAAGATCATTAGTATAAGCAGGATATGGTAAGATCATTAGTATAAGCACGATATGGTAAGATCATTAGTATAAGCGCGATATGGTAAGATCATTAGTATAAGCGCGATATGGTAAGATCGTTAGTATAAGCAGGATATGGTAAGATCATTAGTATAAGCAGGATATGGTAAGATCATTAGTATAAGCGCGATATGATAAGATCATTAGTATAAGCAGGATATGGTAAGATCATTAGTATAAGCACGATATGATAAGATCATTAGTATAAGCGCGATATGGTAAGATCATTAGTATAAGCGCGATATGGTAAGATCATTAGTATAAGCACGATATGGTAAGATCATTAGTATAAGCAGGATATTGTAAGATCATTAGTATAAGCAGGATATGGTAAGATCATTAGTATAAGCGCGATATGGTAAGATCATTAGTATAAGCGCGATATGGTAAGATCATTAGTATAAATGTGATATGATAAAATCATTAGTATAAGCGCGATATGGTAAGATCATTAGTATAAGCGCGATATGGTAAGATCATTAGTATAAATGTGATATGATAAGATCATTAGTATAAGCGCGATATGGTAAGATCATTAGTATAAGCTCGATATGGTAAGATCATTAGTATAAGCAGGATATGGTAAGATCATTAGTATAAGCGCGATATGGTAAGATCATTAGTATAAACGTGATATGATAAAATCATTAGTATAAGCAGGATATTGTAAGATCATTAGTATAAGCAGGATATGGTAAGATCATTAGTATAAGCGCGATATGGTAAGATCATTAGTATAAGCGCGATATGGTAAGATCATTAGTATAAATGTGATATGATAAAATCATTAGTATAAGCGCGATATGGTAAGATCATTAGTATAAGCGCGATATGGTAAGATCATTAGTATAAATGTGATATGATAAGATCATTAGTATAAGCGCGATATGGTAAGATCATTAGTATAAGCTCGATATGGTAAGATCATTAGTATAAGCGCGATATGGTAAGATCATTAGTATAAGCTCGATATGGTAAGATCATTAGTATAAACGTGATATGGTAAGATCATTAGTATTAGCAGGATATGGTAAGATCATTAGTATAAGCGCGATATGGTAAGATCATTAGTATAAGCTCGATATGGTAAGATTATTAGTATAAGCGCGATATGGTAAGATCATTAGTATAAACGTGATATGATAAAATCATTAGTATAAGCAGGATATGATTATACACTGGTGTCAGTAATAACAGATTGTATTTCCGCCTCTGTCTTTCTGCAGACACCCCGCTCACTCTGGCTGCGCAACTGGACAATTCGGTGGAAGTGATAAAAGCTCTTCGTAACGCCGGTGCTCACCTGGACTTCAGGAGCAAGGATGGAATGACCGCTCTGCACAAGGCAGCTCGTGCAAAAACCCAAACGGCCCTCGTGGTATGTTCTCTGCTGCTTGGTCTTGGCCTCTTGTAGACACATTATTACTTACCAGCGGACACATAAACCGTTATTTCATGGTAAAAGTTTACCATTCTTCTCTGCCTTATAAGCACAACGTTATAATACATGTTGTTTAATTCAAGGGATTATTTCCCGACTCTCTGAGTTGAATAATAACATAATTTTACCCTTTAATCAATCCTTATAAAAAAAAATGTTGTGGCTGTTGTAGCTATATTAAATATATCAGGCCTGACTCATGAAGGCACACATCACGGGTTTGTTTTAAAGCACACGGAATTCCGGCATATGCAAGGAGCGGATGTGAAGATACGTGCGCCGATGAATTCGGGTGTAGATCTGCTCAGCTCTGTTACACAAGACACTGCAGGATACGTCCAACACCTATGTTGGAAAATAAATTCACATAAGAACACACAGAAAAAATAAAAAAATAATGCCACCTTTTATTGATATAGGCATTAATGATAAAACAGTTTAAAAAAAAAAAGTTTTTCTTTTTATATTTTTTCCCCCATGAAATACATAAATAACATTTTTACAGTTGCTCCTGATTGCAGACACAGTTATAGTATGAATACACGACTGTCGTCACTATTAATCAGGACTTAGACTAGCCCTGTAGCTGGAGCAAGAGATATAGCGCAAAATCAAGTACCTTTGAGATGCCCAAAGCTTGATGCCCCGTTCACTCCCTGAAATTGTAAGATGTAGTCAGTGTCCTTTGTGTACGAAGAGGAATTGAATGTTCCTGCGTTTAGCTGAGTATGGTCCGGTTCTGAACATTCTCAGATCATATATGAGGATTGTACACACAAAATCTGCATTTACGTTCCTTGTTGAATCGGACCCGTCATATATATTGATCCAAATGATTCATTAATATTAGTAATACATGTTATTAAGTACTTTCTGAATGCTTTTCCTCATGTGTTAGATAGCTCCATTCATCTTGATAGACTGCCATGCCAGGTGCACTATACTTTTATTGCAGGTCTAGAGATATATCTGAGGCATCACTTCACTTGTCAAGGGCGTGCACACGCAAATTAACCATGCCCCTTATGGATGTGTACTATTTCATTTTGGATGCATCTTGAAATACATAATTTTTAAGACGTAAAACTTGCTCCTTACATGATTATGATGATTATGTCCCCAGATTAATTATTCTCCATTATAAATTAGACATATCTCGCAGAGGCTTTCTTCTGTGTAGGTTCTTGGTGCATCATTACGTCTGACTCTAAATCAGTCGCTCTGTATTTGGCCCCATTATTGTATAAGATCAGTGTCGGTGCCGATAGATGCAATCTCCAGGCAGTAATGGAGCCGTCTGTCGCTGGACTCAACTGTATTTCTTTACTTCCTACATGTATGGAAACGTGTGCTGGCAGCTTATATGCCGGGGCTGAGATTTAGTTTTATTCAGGGGTGAATACCAGAGCTGGACACATGAAACCTTAATAATAGAGAAACCTTCAGTTTCCAATTCCTGATTCTTCTTCAAACACCTTGTACTGCTAGTGATCTAATCCTTTATCATTACCTCCTGTGACTCTCATATTCCGACTCCTGTACTATATCTACTCTGTACAATTCCTATTAGCTTTTTTACGTCTACTGAACTTTAAACTCCATAACCTCACCTCTTCATGGGAGCCCGTCTGTTCTTAGTGTCTCCCTCAATACTCATTCTCTCTGCCTCTATACTCAGCTGGTTCAGATATTTCTATCTATTTATCTATCTATCTATCTGTTTAATATCTATCTATTTAATATCTATCTATCTATCTATCTATCTATCTATCTTATCTATCTATCTATCTGTTTAACATCTATCTATCTATCTATCTACCTATCTGTTTAATATCTATCTATCTATCTATCTATCTATCTATCTATCTATCTATCTATCTATATGTTTAATATCTATCTATCTATATGTTTAATATCTATCTATCGATCTGTTTAATATCTATCTATCTACCTATCTATCTCACATCTATCTATCTTATATCTATTCAATTATCTGTCTATTTCATCTCTATCTGTTTAGAATCTATCTATCTACCCATCTATCTTATATCTGTTTAATTTCTATCTATCTTATCTATCTCAGATTGATCTATCTATTTCATATCTATCTGTTTAATATCTTTCTATCTATCTATCTATCTATCTATCTATCTATCTATCTATCTATCTATCTATATGTTTAATATCTATCTATCTATATGTTTAATATCTCTCTATCTATCTATCTATCTATCTGTTTAATATCTATCTATCTACCTATCTATCTGACATCTATCTATCTTATATCTATTCAATTATCTGTCTATTTCATCTCTATCTGTTTAGAATCTATCTATCTACCCATCTATCTTATATCTATCTCTTTTAATTTCTATCTATCTTATCTATCTCAGATCGATCTATCTATCTCATATCTATCTGTTTAATATCTATCTATCTGTTTAATATCTATCTATCTATCTATCTGTTTAATATCTATCTATTTTATCTATCTGTTTAGAATCTATCTATCTACCCATCTATCTTATATCTATCTGTTTAATTTCTATCTATCTTATCTATCTCAGATCCCTCTATCTATCTCATATCTATCTGTTTAATATCTATCTACCCTTCTATCTCATATCTATGTTTACTTTATATCTCTCTTATCTATCTATCTATCTATCTATCTATCTATCTATCTATCTATCTATCTATCTATCTATCTATCTATCTATCTCATATCTATGTTTACTTTATATCTCTCTTATCTATCTATCTATCTATCTATCTATCTATCTATCTATCTATCTATCTATCTATCTATCTATCTCATATCTATCTGTTTAATATCTATCTGTTTAATATCTTTCTATCTATCTATCTATCTATCTATCTATCTATCTATCTATCTATCTATCTATTTATCTATATATCTATCTATATATCTATCTCAGATCAATCTATCTATCTATCTATCTGTTTAATATCTATCTATTTTATCTATCTCAGATCTCTCTATATCTCATATCTATCTGTTTAATATCTATCTACCCTTCTATCTCATATCTATGTTTACTTTATATCTCTCTTATCTATCTATCTATCTATCTATCTATCTATCTATCTATCTATCTATCTATCTATCTATCTCAGATCAATCTATCTATCTCATATCTATCTGTTAAATATATATTAATATCTCTCTTATCTATCTATCATCTATCTATCTATCTATCTATCTATCTATCTATCTATCTATCTATCTATCTATCTCATATCTATGTTTACTTTATATCTCTCTTATCTATCTATCTATCTATCTATCTATCTATCTATCTATCTATCTATATCATATATATCTATCTATCTATCTCTCTATCTATCTATGATCTGTATTAGGCGTGTGTCTCTCATGTTATATGGATATATGTGTGCGGTAATAAGGCACATTGACGGACCCTCGGGTTCTTGCTGTGTCACTGAACATTCTCAAACTGTTTTTTATCTCTGAGAATCAGGTTTCCCTCCAGGGTTTCTCATGGCCTGAATTTAATTCCATATATTTCTGCTCTTTACTGGGTCACCTGCTTGAAATCTTCCATTAGCTCCCAATGTAAGTGGGAATATTCTTTTGCATTTCAATGCGCCCCTCTCTGAATGCACCTAGTGAAAATGGAAAATTGCAATTTACCTGAGCTGTGAGCTCTTATCAGACACATTGTACGGCAGATCAGGCTGCCCGTGTCATACAGATTATGGTCACTCAATGGATTTAATGTTTCGCTGCCATTAGATCCGGCAGTTATGGAATTGTACCTGAATCTTTGCTGAGTTATTTAGGCGTTACCCACTGACTCTGAAATAAGCCACACAGGGAACTAGTGACATCACTGAGAGGGCAGCCTATCAATTCACAGGGAACTAGTGACATCACTGAGAGGGCAGCCTATCAATTCACAGGGAACTAGTGACATCACTATGAGGGCAGTCTATCAATTCACAGGGAACTCATGACATCACTGAGAGGGCAGTCTATCAATTCACAGGGAACTAGTGACATCACTGAGAGGGCAATCTATCAATTCACATGGAACTAGTGACATCACTGAGAGGGCAGTCTATCAATTCACAGGGAACTAGCGACATCACTGCGAGGGCAGTCTATCAATTCACAGGAAACTCATGACATCACTGAGAGGGCAGTCTATCAATTCACATGGAACTAGTGACATCACAGAGAGGGCAATCTAACAATTCACAGGAACTAGTGACATCACAGAGAGGGCAGTCTATCAATTCACAGGGAACTCATGACATCACTGAGAGGGCAGTCTATCAATTCACATGGAACTAGTGACATCACTGAGAGGGCAATCTATCAATTCACAGGAACTAGTGACATCACTGAGAGGGCAGTTTATCAATTCACATGGAACTAGTGACATCACTGAGAGGGCAGCCTATCAATTCACAGGGAACTAGTGACATCACTGAGAGGGCAGTCTATCAATTCACAGGGAACTAGTGACATCACTGAGAGGGCAGCCTATCAATTCACAGGGAACTAGTGACATCACTGAGAGGGCAGCCTATCATTTCACAGGGAACTAGTGACATCACTATGAGGGCAGTCTATCAATTCACAGGGAACTCATGACATCACTGAGAGGGCAGTCTATCAATTCACAGGGAACTAGTGACATCACTGAGAGGGCAATCTATCAATTCACATGGAACTAGTGACATCACTGAGAGGGCAGTCTATCAATTCACAGGGAACTAGCGACATCACTGCGAGGGCAGTCTATCAATTCACAGGAAACTCATGACATCACTGAGAGGGCAGTCTATCAATTCACATGGAACTAGTGACATCACAGAGAGGGCAATCTAACAATTCACAGGAACTAGTGACATCACAGAGAGGGCAGTCTATCAATTCACAGGGAACTCATGACATCACTGAGAGGGCAGTCTATCAATTCACATGGAACTAGTGACATCACTGAGAGGGCAATCTATCAATTCACAGGAACTAGTGACATCACTGAGAGGGCAGTTTATCAATTCACATGGAACTAGTGACATCACTGAGAGGGCAGCCTATCAATTCACAGGGAACTAGTGACATCACTGAGAGGGCAGTCTATCAATTCACAGGGAACTAGTGACATCACTGAGAGGGCAGTCTATCAATTCACACGGAACTAGTGACATCACTGAGAGGGCAGTCTATCAATTCACAGGGAACTCATGACATCACTGAGAGGGCAGTCTATCAATTCACATGGAACTAGTGACATCACTGAGAGGGCAGTCTATCAATTCACAGGGAACTCATGACATCACTGAGAGGGCAGTCTATCAATTCACAGGGAACTCATGACATCACTGAGAGGGCAGTCTATCAATTCACATGGAACTAGTGACATCACTGCGAGGGCAGTCTATCAATTCACAGGGAACTAGTGACATCACTGAGAGGGCAGTCTATCAATTCACACGGAACTAGTGACATCACTGAGAGGGCAGTCTATCAATTCACAGGGAACTCATGACATCACTGAGAGGGCAGTCTATCAATTCACATGGAACTAGTGACATCACTGAGAGGGCAGTCTATCAATTCACAGGAAACTCATGACATCACTGAGAGGGCAGTCTATCAATTCACATGGAACTAGTGACATCACAGAGAGGGCAATCTAACAATTCACAGGAACTAGTGACATCACAGAGAGGGCAGTCTATCAATTCACAGGGAACTCATGACATCACTGAGAGGGCAGTCTATCAATTCACATGGAACTAGTGACATCACTGAGAGGGCAATCTATCAATTCACAGGAACTAGTGACATCACTGAGAGGGCAGTTTATCAATTCACATGGAACTAGTGACATCACTGAGAGGGCAGCCTATCAATTCACAGGGAACTAGTGACATCACTGAGAGGGCAGTCTATCAATTCACAGGGAACTAGTGACATCACTGAGAGGGCAGCCTATCAATTCACAGGGAACTAGTGACATCACTGAGAGGGCAGCCTATCAATTCACAGGGAACTAGTGACATCACTATGAGGGCAGTCTATCAATTCACAGGGAACTCATGACATCACTGAGAGGGCAGTCTATCAATTCACAGGGAACTAGTGACATCACTGAGAGGGCAATCTATCAATTCACATGGAACTAGTGACATCACTGAGAGGGCAGTCTATCAATTCACAGGGAACTAGCGACATCACTGCGAGGGCAGTCTATCAATTCACAGGAAACTCATGACATCACTGAGAGGGCAGTCTATCAATTCACATGGAACTAGTGACATCACTGAGAGGGCAATCTATCAATTCACAGGAACTAGTGACATCACTGAGAGGGCAGTTTATCAATTCACATGGAACTAGTGACATCACTGAGAGGGCAGCCTATCAATTCACAGGGAACTAGTGACATCACTGAGAGGGCAGTCTATCAATTCACAGGGAACTAGTGACATCACTGAGAGGGCAGTCTATCAATTCACACGGAACTAGTGACATCACTGAGAGGGCAGTCTATCAATTCACAGGGAACTCATGACATCACTGAGAGGGCAGTCTATCAATTCACATGGAACTAGTGACATCACTGAGAGGGCAGTCTATCAATTCACAGGGAACTCATGACATCACTGAGAGGGCAGTCTATCAAATCACAGGGAACTCATGACATCACTGAGAGGGCAGTCTATCAATTCACATGGAACTAGTGACATCACTGCGAGGGCAGTCTATCAATTCACAGGGAACTAGTGACATCACTGAGAGGGCAGTCTATCAATTCACAGGGACTAGTGACATCACTGAGAGGGCAGTTTATCAATTCACATGGAACTAGTGACATCACTGAGAGGGCAGCCTATCAATTCACAGGGAACTAGTGACATCACTGAGAGGAAAGTCTATCAATTCACATGGAACTAGTGACATCACTGAGAGGGCAGTCTATCAATTCACATGGAACTAGTGACATCACTGAGAGGGCAGTCTATCAATTCACAGGGAACTAGCGACATCACTGCGAGGGCAGTCTATCAATTCACAGGGAACTAGTGACATCACTGAGAGGGCAGTCTATCAATACACAGGGAACTAGCGACATCACTGAGAGGGCAGTCTATCAATTCACAGGAACTAGTGACATCACTGAGAGGGCAGTCTATCAATTCACAGGGAACTAGTGACATCACTGAGAGGGCAATCTATCAATTCACAGGGAACTAGTGACATCACTGCGAGGGCAGTCTATCAATTCACAGGGAACTAGTGACATCACTGAGAGGGCAGTCTATCAATTCACATGGAACTAGTGACATCACTGAGAGGGCAGCCTATCAATTCACAGGGAACTAGTGACATCACTGAGAGGGCAGTCTATCAATTCACAGGGAACTAGTGACATCACTGAGAGGGCAGTCTATCAATTCACATGGAACTAGTGACATCACTGAGAGGGCAGTTTATCAATTCACATGGAACTAGTGACATCACTGAGAGGGCAGCCTATCAATTCACAGGGAACTAGTGACATCACTGAGAGGGCAGTCTATCAATTCACAGGGAACTAGTGACATCACTGAGAGGGCAGTCTATCAATTCACAGGGAACTAGTGACATCACTGCGAGGGCAGTCTATCAATTCACAGGGAACTAGCGACATCACTGCGAGGGCAGTCTATCAATTCACAGGGAACTAGTGACATCACTGCGAGGGCAGTCTATCAATTCACAGGGAACTCATGACATCACTGAGAGGGTAGTCTATCAATTCACATGGAACTAGTGACATCACTGAGAGGGCAGTTTATCAATTCACATGGAACTAGTGACATCACTGAGAGGGCAGCCTATCAATTCACAGGGAACTAGTGACATCACTGAGAGGGCAGTCTATCAATTCACATGGAACTAGTGACATCACTGAGAGGGCAGTCTATCAATTCACATGGAACTAGTGACATCACTGAGAGGGCAGTTTATCAATTCACAGGGAACTAGTGACATCACTGAGAGGGCAGTCTATCAATTCACATGGAACTAGTGACATCACAGAGAGGGCAGTCTATCAATTCACAGGGAACTAGTGACATCACTGAGAGGGCAGCCTATCAATTCACATGGAACTAGTGACATCACAGAGAGGGCAGTCTATCAATTCACAGGAACTAGTGACATCACTGAGAGGGCAATCTATCAATTCACAGGGAACTCATGACATCACTGAGAGGGCAATCTATCAATTCACAGGGAACTAGTGACATCACTGCGAGGGCAGTCTATCAATTCACAGGGAACTCATGACATCACTGAGAGGGCAGTCTATCAATTCACAGGGAACTAGTGACATCACTGAGAGGGCAGTCTATCAATTCACAGGGAACTAGCGACATCACTGCGAGGGCAGTCTATCAATTCACAGGGAACTCATGACATCACTGAGAGGGCAGTTTATCAATTCACATGGAACTAGTGACATCACTGAGAGGGCAGCCTATCAATTCACAGGGAACTAGTGACATCACTGAGAGGGCAGTCTATCAATTCACATGGAACTAGTGACATCACTGAGAGGGCAGTCTATCAATTCACAGGGAACTAGTGACATCACTGAGAGGGCAGTCTATCAATTCACATGGAACTAGTGACATCACTGAGAGGGCAGTCTATCAATTCACATGGAACTAGTGACATCACTGAGAGGGCAGTTTATCAATTCACAGGGAACTAGTGACATCACTGAGAGGGCAGTCTATCAATTCACATGGAACTAGTGACATCACAGAGAGGGCAGTCTATCAATTCACAGGGAACTAGTGACATCACTGAGAGGGCAGCCTATCAATTCACATGGAACTAGTGACATCACAGAGAGGGCAGTCTATCAATTCACAGGAACTAGTGACATCACTGAGAGGGCAATCTATCAATTCACAGGGAACTCATGACATCACTGAGAGGGCAATCTATCAATTCACAGGGAACTAGTGACATCACTGCGAGGGCAGTCTATCAATTCACAGGGAACTCATGACATCACTGAGAGGGCAGTCTATCAATTCACAGGGAACTAGTGACATCACTGAGAGGGCAGTCTATCAATTCACAGGGAACTAGCGACATCACTGCGAGGGCAGTCTATCAATTCACAGGGAACTCATGACATCACTGAGAGGGCAGTCTATCAATTCACAGGGAACTAGTGACATCACTGAGAGGGCAGTCTATCAATTCACATGGAACTAGTGACATCACAGAGAGGGCAATCTATCAATTCACAGGAACTAGTGACATCACTGAGAGGGCAGTCTATCAATTCACAGGGAACTCATGACATCACTGAGAGGGCAGTCTATCAATTCACAGGGAACTCATGACATCACTGAGAGGGCAGTCTATCAATTCACAGGAACTAGTGACATCACTGAGAGGGCAGCCTATCAATTCACATGGAACTAGTGACATCACTGAGAGGGCAGCCTATCAATTCACAGGGAACTAGTGACATCACTGAGAGGGCAGTCTATCAATTCACATGGAACTAGTGACATCACTGAGAGGGCAGTCTATCAATTCACATGGAACTAGTGACATCACTGAGAGGGCAGTCTATCAATTCACATGGAACTAGTGACATCACTGAGAGGGCAGCCTATCAATTCACATGGAACTAGTGACATCACTGAGAGGGCAGTATATCAATTCACATGGAACTAGTGACATCACTGAGAGGGCAGTCTATCAATTCACATGGAACTAGTGACATCACTGAGAGGGCAGTCTATCAATTCACATGGAACTAGTGACATCACTGAGAGGGCAATCTATCAATTCACAGGAACTAGTGACATCACTGAGAGGAAAGTCTATCAATTCACATGGAACTAGTGACATCACTGAGAGGGCAGTCTATCAATTCACAGGGAACTCATGACATCACTGAGAGGGCAGTCTATCAATTCACAGGGAACTCATGACATCACTGAGAGGGAAATCTATCAATTCACAGGGAACTCATGACATCACTGAGAGGGCAGTCTATCAATTCACATGGAACTAGTGACATCACTGAGAGGGCAATCTATCAATTCACATGGAACTAGTGACATCACAGAGAGGGCAGTCTATCAATTGACATGGAACTAGTGACATCACTGAGAGGGCAGTCTATCAATTGACATGGAACTAGTGACATCACAGAGAGGGCAATCTATCAATTCACAGGGAACTAGTGACATCACTGAGAGGGCAGTCTATCAATTCACAGGGAACTAGTGACATCACTGAGAGGGCAGTCTATCAATTCACAGGGAACTCATGACATCACTGAGAGGGCAGTCTATCAATTCACAGGGAACTAGTGACATCACTGAGAGGGCAGTCTATCAATTCACATGGAACTAGTGACATCACTGAGAGGGCAGTCTATCAATTCACAGGAACTAGTGACATCACTGAGAGGAAAGTCTATCAATTCACAGGGAACTAGTGACATCACTGAGAGGGCAGCCTATCAATTCACAGGGAACTAGTGACATCACAGAGAGGGCAGTCTATCAATTCACATGGAACTAGTGACATCACTGAGAGGGCAATCTATCAATTCACATGGAACTAGTGACATCACAGAGAGGGCAATCTATCAATTCACAGGGAACTAGTGACATCACTGAGAGGGCAGTCTATCAATTCACAGGGAACTAGTGACATCACTGAGAGGGCAGTCTATCAATTCACAGGGAACTCATGACATCACTGAGAGGGCAGTCTATCAATTCACAGGGAACTAGTGACATCACTGAGAGGGCAGTCTATCAATTCACATGGAACTAGTGACATCACTGAGAGGGCAGTCTATCAATTCACAGGAACTAGTGACATCACTGAGAGGGCAATCTATCAATTCACAGGGAACTAGTGACATCACTGAGAGGGCAGTCTATCAATTCACATGGAACTAGTGACATCACTGAGAGGGCAGTCTATCAATTCACATGGAACTAGTGACATCACTGAGAGGGCAGTCTATCAATTCACATGGAACTAGTGACATCACTGAGAGGGCAGTCTATCAATTCACAGGAACTAGTGACATCACTGAGAGGAAAGTCTATCAATTCAAAGGGAACTAGTGACATCACTGAGAGGGCAGTCTATCAATTCACATGGAACTAGTGACATCACTGAGAGGGCAGCCTATCAATTCACAGGGAACTAGTGACATCACTGAGAGGGCAATCTATCAATTCACAGGAACTAGTGACATCACTGAGAGGAAAGTCTATCAATTCACAGGGAACTAGTGACATCACTGAGAGGGCAGCCTATCAATTCACATGGAACTAGTGACATCACTGAGAGGGCAGTCTTAGCAATACACTTGAATGTCTGTGCCTCATGCCTCATTGATATTACTTCTGACAGTGGCTGCTTTCTTATGAATATCAGTGCAGCCTACAGAAGGGCTGTCCCCATTGGACAGTAAGTGCACTGTAATGTAAATTTTGTAACATTGTAATAAACACAGCTGTTACAAGGTAAAATCATAGCGTGATGTAATGATTAGAGATGCTGAGATTAGGTTTACAGCAGTTTTAAAGTTAGAAAATTTGCAATAAATTCTAGAACATCAGACAGACTTTGCCTCATTGTATTACATGTTCGGAATGTTTTGTCCAAGCGAATGGCGATTTGTACTTGAATACAGTAATGTCCACTGTCAAAAATATAGTTCAGCCATGTCTGAGTCGCTTCAAACATGTTCTTATCGTGTTTTTAAATCATAATAATCATTATATCATATTATATTAAGATCCCAAACGTCTCTAACACTTTTAAAAGGGCAACAGTAGGTATGTAGTCAAAGTCCCGGGGGCTATATTGTGTTGGGATGTGTCTAGACCATCTTCTGCTCTAGTTTAATTCCCAATGTTTCTAGCGGTCCATGCAAAAGTTGGGACTGTCGGGATGGCAGGACAGTCCTCATATCAGGATTGTTCAGTTGGGGAGGTATGTGATGTCAGTATGTAACATGTATGTATACATATATGTACTGATTTTCAAATTGGCAATATGCACATGTATCATTGAAAGAAAAAGTCACCTAGGAGGACTGCAGTGTAATGTAGTATCACAATATCACGCTAACTTGCTCTTGTCTTGTTCGGTTTAGATTGTCAGCTCTATGGTTTAGTAACCCAATAACTTACAATTAAGTATCATGGTTAGTGGTCGGTGTATACTCTCTTTCCTAATATTCTGCCGTTTTGCAGACGCTGCTGGAGTTGGGTGCTTCCCCAGACTACAAGGACAGCCGCGGTCTGACCCCCCTGTACCACACAGCGATGGTGGGTGGAGACCCGTACTGCTGTGAGCTGCTGCTACATGAACACGCGACCGTGGGTTGTAAAGATGAGAACGGCTGGCAGGAGATTCACCAGGTAAGGGCTGGCGCTCTGCCTGGTCTTTCCCATATAGTGTTGTGTAAGCCATTGTCTGCAGTGCACAGAGTTATGTCATGCATTATTGATGGAAAGAAACAGCTTATTTTTACTTCCTATAGATACTTAGCTTTCTATTCTGTAACACTAGAAGAATCATATCCTATCATTTACTGCTACAATACTCATACACTGCGCACTAAGGTCCTTATTGAGGGATAGGAGCAAATCCAGGAGAGTAGGCAAGTATCATCTAGAGTTACGCCTAGCTCTAAAGGAGGCCTTAAATGCTGTAAAGAGACACTCCTCATGTTATTTTATAAGCAAAAACCGTGCGCTATTGCACAGATATGCTGTAACCCACAGCAACCAATCAGGTGTTTCCTTTCATTTTTTAATATCTCCAGAAGAATGACAGCTGCAATCTAATTGGTTACTTTTGGTTTAAACATATATATTGCACAATGCATCACTTTATTAAAGTCATTGTTGCGCCACTACTGAACATTCTTCTATTAAACATTAGATCCAAGCTGTATAATATGTATATATGTACATACATATATATATATATATAGCTTCGCAAATCCTTTGGGATCCGCGGGTCTGACGTGTGACACTGTGGGAATCCCCATCTCCCATGCTGAAATCCTGCAGACCTGCAGCTGAACACTATGGAAGTGTACAGATAACATATTTTCTGCACCCAATAAATGCTATAATTAAGCACATTGCTATGCTTCCCTGCCCTGTGTTACTGGTTTAGCCCATATACTGACCGCCTCCACTGTGTGCACCAAGACTGTCCATTCACTAGGAACTAGTGACAGCACTGAGTGGTCCTTTCCACTGCTAAAAAGAGGGGGGATCTTTATTAATGAGGATAGCATCACAGTTTCATACTACCCAACACTGAGACATGGAGAATTGGGACACAATAAGCCCCCTCCCCTCATAATCTGCCCCAAACCTCGCCCTAAAGACTGCCCAGATTACCCCCAAAGTTTCCACTTTTCTGTGAATTTCCCCCTTTTTCTGGATAAGCTCCGCCCCTTTTCAGGTCTGCGATTCGGGACTGTGCCTCCGGAATTGGGACAGTTGGGAGGTATTCTGTTTGAAGGCGCGGCTTGGTTAAATCATGGCATGTCCTAATATGGCCGTGGGCTGAGCACCTTATTGTGTCACCATATCCCAGTGTTATATACTTCATAAATATTGATTTGCACAGTGGAGGCCGCCATTTTGTGGTGTACAGAAATGCTTGATATCCATGTAATGTGTGCAATTCTGATGATGACATTTGACATAGTTCGTTACGTTCTAATTACAGGAGGGTCTACATATGTTTTTACGGTTGGTAAGCTGTTACTGTTCTTCCAGAAGACAGTAACAGCTTTGTTTTTCCATATTACGGCCCATTATTTTGTGCACTGGGCTACTTCAATCACAATTAGATCTGGTGCATTGGCTTTTCTGAGCAATAAAAATTACAACCTGATATCCGTTGTTTTATGGTAGTACAAGACAGCCTCGTTGCAGGTGCTATTAATATTTTGATGTAAACTCATCCATTTATGGATTTATCCAGAAAACAACTCATACCACACATCAGAACTTACACCGCAGGGAGACGATTAGCTGTCGGATATTTCTGGCAGCTTCAGAGGGCGCACAGAGACAAGAGACTGCGGGGTTAGTGGCGACAATCTCTCCCGCTCTGTAACAACATCATTTATTCTTAATTAAATACTTAGACTCTAATATACTGGGCATGTAAACAAGGAATCCACGGCTAATGCGCTCGTTTTCTCTCCAAGTCCTGCCAAGTCCCTCTGCTTGTTCTCACTATCCCTGTCCATTAAGGCAGACACTCCGTGTGAAGCTACCAGTGCTCGATATATCCAGAGTTTACACTGTGCCAGCTGCCATTTTAAGTGCTGGCGTGTTTTCATATCAGCTGTAACAAGAGGCATATTCCTGCCCATTCTTGCACTGTAAGCCAAAAGCTGGTACTCCACGTGCCCTCAGCTGCTGGTGAACTACAAGTCCAAGCAGTGGCAGGACTGCTGGAGACTGTGACTATTGCTGCTGTGAGGGAAACAGGGGAACGTCAGACTTTAGATCATAGATGCAGAGGTTTCTGGGAAATAGGTGTACCATTACCATAGGATTAGACAATATTCAGGATATTGGGCACAAAGGGGCTTATGTAATAACCCAGAGCAGTGATGTGCTATAAAAACCAATCGCAGAGCAGCTTTTAGCATTCTAACGTAGTCAGCTAAATGAAAGGTGATATCTGATTGGTTGGCAATGATTACAGCCACATATAACCTACAACAAAGTTTTATTAGCTGGACAGTTCTAATGCATACTTGCCTACTTTCAGTAGGCGACATCCGGGAGAGGGGCGTGACTAATAGACGGGAGGAGGCGGGGCGACTCGAATCGCGTCATTTTGACCCCCACCCGCACGAGTAAAATGCAATTTTGTCGCGGGACCAAAATGACGCGATTCTCGGTGAATCGCGTCATTTTAACAAGGGAATTCCAGGATGTGGGAGAAATGCCAGCTCTTGTGGGAGTCTCCCGGACTTTCCGGGAGAGTTGGCAAGTACGTTCTAATGTCAATTTCAGAAAAGGGGGTGTGGTTCCATGATTTGTGTAGTGGAACATCCCACATTGAAGGCGTGGCTGCTGAATATCAGGATGTGGCCTTGTAAGATTGGGGGCATGCCTTGACTTCCAAATCAGAAATGTTGGGATGTAGACTGCACATCATTACGTCACGCGTCAATCAGTAGGGTGTGTTTTTGTGGCAGTGTCCTGGGTCATTTGTTATGAGTAGAGCAACATTTGGATTTCACAGAACACTTATCATGTGCATTTGTGAATGTGTTCACAAAACTAGAAGAGCCCTTTAAGTAATCGAAGAATATGGTATTCATAGTTGCCTACTCTCCCGGAATGTCCGGGAGACTCCCGAATTTCTGGGAGTTCTCCCAGACTCCCAGAGCAGGCAATTCTCCCTGATCCTGTCCGGCTGTGTAAACTAAACGGAGGGTTCGGGGCATAGTGACATCATGGACCCAACAATGTGGCCCCCCCCCCCCCTGTTTAAATTGGCTCAGACTAGTAATGTCCGTTTTGGGGGCGGGGCTAATTATGCAATTCTTTGAGCCCCGCCCCCACACACCCACTTGCACCCCGGACCTCCTGGGAATCATCTTGCCCATGTTGGCAAGTATGATCATCATCATCATCATCATCATCATTTATTTATATAGCGCCACTAATTCCGCAGCGCTATACAGAGAACTCATTCACATCAGTCCCTGCCACATTGGAGCATTGGAGCTTACAGTCCAAATTCCCTAATATAGACACACACTCACACAGACACAGATGGTATTGAGTTCACCATGTACCTAATATGCAACAACTGTGGGACTTATTAAGTTGACATGGGCCGGGAACCCCATATATAGTCCAGTATATAGTCCATGCAAAGCCAAATGAAGCTGTTCTGAGGGCAAACAAAAGTGTAGTTACTCGCTATTAGGTGTCAGGGTCCAACAATGAAGCCACTCAGTTGCTAATAAAGCCAATAGGTTCTGCTACATCAGTAGAGGACAACATCCTGCATTGTTGTGAAATATAGAAAGATCTCATATTGTACACATATCATCTGCCTCCTTTCATCATTGTAGCTGCAGCTTCCCTGATGGAAAACATAAAGTTTGTTTTATAAAATGCCATTTGTAACATTAAGGACTCTTACACACATTAGTTTGACGTCAGAATTTAATGGGGTTATCCGCATGAAAACTGATGAGAAACCCGATTAACCGTAAAGTTAATGAAAGTGATTGAAACCATTCCCACTTGTGTAGTTCTACGCTGGTGTGATTTCTTGAAAGGAATGGCGGGTGAGCGCTAAGAGTCATCGCCTCCGTATGTCATTGTAACTTGCGGTGAAACCAGATGTTCTATTGCGGCTGTAGGCAGTGATATAAAATCTATGTGGTCAATGGATCAGAATTAGACCCTGTAGAGATAGATAAATTGGTATCTGACTAAGCTGGCCCTGCTGTGTGTTGCCTGTGGTAGGTTAATTAGATTGTAAGCTTTACTGACAAGAACTGATGTGCCTAACCCCCCCCTCCCAATACTTTGTGGTTCATTCTATTACACTAACCTTGCCAAATGGTTCAAGTTAAACTTAATCTGATCTGATGAATATTTGAATAATGTACCAGGGAAGAAGCAATGAGCTGATGATATCATTATCCTCTGTGGTTAAAGCATGAAAGAGTATTTTTGTCAGAGGAGCAATGGTGTTTGTATGAGAAGAGGATCCACTTTTGCAGCAATTTAGAGTGTATGTGTGTGGAAGGGGGGGGGACTTGTCAGGTCCCTGTTCCTCAGTAGGGCAGTTAAAACCTTCTGTAACATTTAGCATCTTCATAAAACATTCATGCCGGGGGCTGACTAGTCTTACCTGGCTGAGCCTGTGATGCAGGCAGTTCCCACGCTGACTTTCTCTTTGTAAATGATCAATTAAGAGCCAACTTGACAGAAGTATCTCCAGGTTCTTCAATGTGAATCACATTGTCCTCTGGCGGCCTCTTCTGGTGCAAATGTCTCACAGCATCTCGGTAATGATCAACTTCCAACTGTAAGTGTTTGGTATGTAGGTGTAACGGTTGCCTGGACACAGTGGAGGTATCTATTTTTGATCCAACATTCATGAGAATGCAGCCTATTAATTCGCTATGAACAAGTGACATCATTGAGGCTGAGTAGTAGTTAACCTGCATAATGATCGTCTATGTGTAACAATGTAATTCTGTCTGTGCTGATGGATACATTGGGGTCAATTTATTAAACAGCGAAAGCGGAAATACGTCAACGGTTTACTCCCCCCTGCGAATTGCAATGCTATCGCTGCCAGTACACCAGGTCTCACCAGCGATAGCTCAGTTAATACTTTTTTTCAATACTTTTATCTGTTTTTACAATTTATTTTTTATATATATTTTTTTTTAATGAGTCAAACGGAAAGGCCAAGTCCGGGCTTTCAGTTTCACTCTGCGTGCTTGAAGTGTGTGCGCAATTAACCCGTACCGCTCTGGGCCACTATCGCTCAGCTGCTTTGGCGAGATTTTAATGATAAATAATGGTGATATAAATTAAGCCGTATCTCCATATATTCTTATATAGATAACATAGTAACAAATTCCTGTTTTGAAGATGAATGTGTAAACACTACCAAATCATTGTGATCCTTTTACGTATATAGCGCCAACATATTCAGCGGAGTTTTACTAGAAGGGAGAAGGTTTCAACTTGTCATGGTAACAATACAGGGGTTTCCAGCTGCAAGGAATTAGGAAATAAATCCTCTGTATTAGAGTAGCAGCAGTAACAGTTAAAGACAAAGAGAGAAACCAAAACCACAAGTAAACTGGAGCAAATGCTGTTACACTCCACGTGAGACACGTTTATAAATGATAATGTGCCTTACCATGTGAAGTGTCACTTTTTCTGATTCCTGTGTAAAAAATTGACTGGGTTATTGGTGTAAATGAAAGCTACAAAATTTTAAAACCTGATGGTTGAATGCATCATTTGTTTAAAGCACGAAACAGGTGCAAAACTTACAAATAGAAGCACATAATTGGTCCGCCTAATATCCACATGCAATGACAATTTTCCCAGACATCGCTGTTTGCACGGGAAATGCGCGTAACCATAGCAGTGCTTGTTAATATCACCCAACAAATAGTGCTTTACTCTGGTATCCAGCCGTATAGGAGAGATGCACTAGAACAAGACGGTTTCAATAACAACTCATGATGTGAATTTATTTATTTATGTCCGTGTTATTTTCCCTGATGGGTTTAGTGGAGGTGTTAACTCTGCCACAACCACACAGTCCTCTGTCTGGGAGACAGATGCAGTATACACATGTTATGAATGTCCGCTCAGTGGTATTATCTGTTCCTGTATGTATTAGTGTTTCGTATTGCAGTGTTTGTTTTGCTCCCGTGTAACTGTGTGTTCCGCCCACAGGCGTGTCGCAATGGCCACTATCAACATTTAGAGCACTTGTTGTTTTACGGAGCCAATATGGGGGCGCAGAATGCTTCCGGCAACACAGCGCTACACATCTGCGCCCTCTATAATCAGGTCAGTAGTGATCAGCGCACACCATGTTGTGTTACCCATACTGATACGTGTCATCCTGTTCTGTCTGTCTTGTTTTATCCGTCACTATCCCCCTATCTGTACATCATCTTCTATAGGTCACCATGATATATTCCATACATTACTCGTGCCATTTTATCCATACCCCACTCTGATACACCCTATTGGCTTCTGTCCATGTGTCACACTGATTTATCCAAACATTTTACATCCAAACTTCACTCTGGTGCAAAAGTCATTGTCATACATGGGGCTGTGGTGAGTAAAGAACAAATAGCAACAAAAAGATGTTTAAAATGAAAATGTGTGAATACAATTACATTTATAATTGGGCCATTGTATAGTGCTGCCTTATGCAAGTGCCCAGTTGGCCTAAATGGTAATTACAGCTTCGGTCATATATCAGTGATGTACATCCCATCCGGCTTAATTCATAGGGTACTCCGGTGCTGATAGACCAGTATCTAGCTGGGAGCATTATATTATAAGCTATTTGGAGCCTTTATTGTGAATATATTTATTTTTATATTATATATTCACTTAGCTGTCATTTATTGTTTTTTTTTTTTTTCATTTGTTCTTGGCTCTATGTATCCAAAGAGTCCAGTTTATCTTGAACGTTCTAACTAAATCATAGTAACACACCTGGGAAATACATCACAGAGATATATGTCATTTTGTATTATTCTCCATATCCGAAGTGCCCCAAATTCACTGTATCCATGTGTCGAATTTTACCATCACATTCATTGATAATGATCATTCTCGTCCAATAATATCTATTCTCCATGTTTGCATAATTTGTATCTCTCGTATATTGTACAACATCGCATCTAGCCCAGTAATGGCTAACCTGTGACACTCCAGGTGTTGTGAAACTACAAGCCCCAGCATGCTTTGCCAGTAGATAACTAGCTGATAGCTGGCAGAGCATGCTGGGACTTGTAGTTTCACAAACACCTGGAGTGTCACAGGTTAGCCATCACTGATCTAGCCCCTTGTTCTGGGAGACAGGAATCCCTTACATTATGGACCAGTGGTGGAAGTGGAGGTGTACACGGTGGTATGTCATACCGCCACTTCTCCGACCTGCTGCCTTCATTGTAACACTATCACATTCCATTCATTTACATTTTCCATAACGCCTAAATTTCCACTTTGACCTCTGTTGTGGACACTTTGTTTTCATTACTTATGTTATCGGGTAATTTCTAAACTTTATTTAATTTGAAGAACACTGAACCCTATGGTGCGATAATACTTTGACCTTTGGTCAACATCTAGAAGATTCAACTAAAGATTCACATGCATATATACAATTAATCAGATAAATCCTCTGGGTATAACAATTAGCTCTGAAATCTGGAAAAGATGACTCTGCTTTAATGACTCTGCAAGCAATGTTCCAGATAGGATATGCACGATAGATGAAACTAATTAGCCTCTATGGATTGTACATTTTAGTATATATTGGTTGCTTGTCAACTTGAGTTAAAATGTGCAGAATGTAAACAGTTTTGTTGGGTAAGATAAATCATTTAATTGAATTGTAAGCTCGCAGGAGCTTACGATCTGCAAGAAAACAAGAGATAGGACTTTTTATGTGCATGTCTTAGTGAACGGTTTGGCCATATGAATAGAAGAGGCCATCCAACTGGTTTCTAATCTAGCACCACAAACAAATTATCAATCATGTCATATAAACATATAAATAGAAAAGTAATATAAAAAAAATCATATAAATCAGCTAGTTAACATAATGTTGCACCCCTAGACAGCTGTTTAGGGTCTCAGATTGTCGCCCTAGTGTCGCTTTTTAATGTACAATAGGACAGTCAAAAATCCCTGGGGTTATGGTCAACCTCCTTGTTTAGGATTCCATGGGGTAAATGTATCAAGCTACGAGTTTCTGGCGAGTTAAGTGGAGATGTTGCCTATAGCAACCAATCAGATTCTAGTTATCATATATTTAATACAGTCTACAAAATGATAACTAGAATCTGATTGGTTGCTATAGGCAACATCTCCACTTTTCAAACTTGCACCTTGATACATTTACCCCTAGGTCTTTGCCTATTAGATACACACTGATTTCAGCGCTGTAAGGTAACTGTGTTAATTGATTTCATGGACAGCTTTATTATATACAATAATATGTATAAGTTCCCTCAGGTGTAAAATAATAGCAAAAAATACTCATATTAATATTTATTGTTAAAAATACAATATTCCCAAACTGTGGAATAGTGATTAGTGTTTGGTGGTATCAGCTCAGTGATGTCTGAGCAGGGAGCACCAACAATATAACTTGTATGAAGTCAGCGTAAAAAATAAATAAGCTCAAGACAGCGAAACATTTTCCACCTCTCCAAGGTCCGCTCAGCCCGCAGACAATTCTCTTACTAGAAATTGCTTTCTTGCAAAACAAGGCTGATATGAAAACCAATCTGAAATATCCCAATTTATTTTTAAATACCTCTGGTATATTTCACAAATACTAACTTATCCGAGGTTTAGATATTGGAGATAGAGGACGATTATTGGGGAACATTCTCATATTTTCTTGTGGTGCTTAAAGGTAAATAAATGTGTAAATTCCTAGACATCTGAATTATCAATTTTTGCATACAGGACAAATACTGAATGCAACGTATAGACACTGGCCTGCTTTATTGTTATACTACATATTAGAGTTTGCCAAGTGTGCTCCCTCTCACAACTCTGGTTTAAGGTGTGTATTTTATATTAACCTCTCTGTTGCTTCCCTATTTTTCTGACTAAACCATATTTCTCAACATATGATCTTTAAAATCAGGAAAAATTAAGCCGCACCCTGTTCCAAACAAACCACACCCAAGTTCAACTACTAGCGCACAGTTTCTGATCAAACACGCCCATTTTCTGGTGAATTCCCTCCCACTTCCCCACAAGCCCGCCCCTTCCAGAGTCCGCTTATCTGGACTGTCCCACTGAAACGGTTGGGAGGTCAAACTGTTGGAAGTTTATAGGGTCAGGAAATAATTATATCCTCTGTGAGGTTAAATTTGCCACTGCCTTACTGGGTTTTGCCTTTCTCTGCGGACTGTTTTATTACAGTGTTATTTGCGGGCAGCACAGTGGCTTAGTGGTTAGCACTTCTGCCTCACAGCA
Organism: Mixophyes fleayi; assembly: GCF_038048845.1. NCBI lineage: Eukaryota > Metazoa > Chordata > Amphibia > Anura > Limnodynastidae > Mixophyes > Mixophyes fleayi. Next base: position 27,814,936 of record NC_134411.1, read on the forward strand.
CTGGGGTCATGAGTTCAATTCCTGACCATGGCCTTATCTGTGTGGAGTTTGTAGGTTCTCCCCGTGTTTGCCTGGGTTTCCTCCAGGTGCTCCGGTTTCCTCCCACAATCCAAAAACATATTAGAAGGTTAATCGGCTGCTATCAAATTGACCCTAGTCTGTCTCTCTATCAGTGTGTGTGTGTGTTAGGGAATATAAACTGTAATCTCCAATGGGGCAGGGACTGATGTGAGTGTGTTCTCTGTACAGCGCTGCGGAATCAGTGGCGCTATATAAATAAATGGTGATGATAATATTCTGCTCTTTGCGGTACAGGATAGCTGTGCGCGGGTGCTGCTCTTCAGAGGAGGTAACAAGGAGATAAAGAACTACAACAGCCAGTCTCCATTCCAGGTAGGTGTCTTTCTCACTTTTTACAACTGATTGTCCAATACTGCAATGTTGTGAAGTGTGGTTGTGTGGAGTTTTGTTCTCTTTGTCTCTGGCTACTCCAAGATGGCAGCCTCAGCGCTTCACGCTTGTAAAATAAATAAATAAAACTGTCAGCCAAGAGGGAAGATTTTTGCTAGTGTTCAGTGACCTGTGGAAGCTGCTGTACTGTTCTCGGATGTAGATCTGCTGCTAACAAGACTCCGCTCTTAAGCTGTCCACGTGGATACATCAGAGTGCAAACACAGAGGACCCTCTACATATTATACCCCTGGGTGTCAGGTTGTGTGTGGACTACTTTTTGGCCTGTGTTTTAAGCTGGCGTTATGAAGAGAGCGCACAGCAACGCCTCAGTGATATCACTGGGTTCTAGCGAATTGATAGGCTGCTTTCTTCCCATTAATATTGGTTCAGACCACAAAATGGCTGCCACCGAGAAGTGTAGGTAGTGGGGGCACTTTAAACAAATCACATTTCTTTTGAAGGGGCACATCAGATATTCCCTGTTCATATATTTAGTATTCAGACTGTGAGAAGATTGTAAAGATACAAAACAGGTTCCCAATTATATCAGCCAAGCACCAGAACAAATGGACCATGCCACAATGTTACCACCAAATTACCCTGAGAAATGTTATTAGACAAGCTTTTTTAATGCAACACTAAGGGGTATATTTACTAAACTGCGGGTTTGAAAAAGTTGAGATGTTGCCTATAGCAACCAATCAGATTCTAGCTGTCATTTTGTAGAATGTACTAAATAAATGATAACTAGAATCTGATTGGTTGCTATAGGCAACATCTCCACTTTTTCAAACCCGCAGTTAAGTAAATCTACCCCTAGGGCTCTTCTTTCTATGATACATAGATCCCTAAATGTCAGAAAGGTTGTTAGTAGCCATTAGAGATAACTTTTTTTTGTGTTACAGTAGAAACACCTTTACTTTCCTGTCAGTAATGTAGCTTATGTTATTAATGTGCATAGTTAAGTAATTCTTGTTTTTTGGTATTATTCCCTACATTATCTTTTCCAATTTAGTATATTCAGGTACATTCTCCTGTTTATGAATAGTTCCTGAACACAACTGATGCAGAAAACATTGTTCCCCTTGTCAATAATCGATTACCTCAGAGAAAAGTTGGCTGCAGACACGGATCTTGCAAAAGATATAAAAAGAATATATAAAACGTTTACCACACACTAAAACAGTAAAAACATTGAAATGCATAGAGATACCTGTAATAAATTCCCTTATCCTCATAACTTAGTGAGCCATAAACAAAACTACACCGAGCAGTATTTTAGGTGAATAATAGATAAGATTATTCATATGTAATATATAATGATATAATCATACTATAATTGTTCTAATTGTATATGTATTATGCCATTTTTGTTTGTTTTGTCAAGGTAGCAGCATTTAAAATTTTTTAAGATGTATAAAACGATCCAATCATCCATCATTAAAACGGCAGCACTTAGTGGACAAAATAGCACGAAAAATCCATTTGACATCTTTAAGGCTTGGAAATCTATTATTTTCACTCAGCAAGACAATAACATAATTAGTATAATGTGAATATGAGACTTGTCCAGTGATTCAAATCGTAGTGAACGGGCCTTATTCACATAAGGATATTGGAAAATAAGTTGCTTTTTATGGGAGTTTGCCTAAATTATTTTATTTGACTGTCGTTCCCCTTTAATATATACTTACATATTTAGCATCATTTGTCTTCTCGGTAAGGAGTTTTTGTATTGCACGCTAGATAAGGCGTGCTGAAGAGGTTACATAATGTACTAGAAAATGCACATTTCATGCAGGGAAAGTGTAATTAAGGGTTGTAGTAACATGGGTGGGGGAAAAAGGAGAGTAAGTATTTCATACTTGCCAACTTTTCCCCGTTGGTTTCTGGGAGATCCCGGTGGAGGTGGGCGTGCGGGGGTGGGGCTTGATGAATCGCACGATTTTGGCCACTCCCCTAAACGAATGTAACAATTTTGGCCACTTACAGCAGGGGGCGGGGCTAAGATGACGCAATATTTGCGTCATTAAGCCCCTCCACTTATCTATTGCGGGGACGAGAACTGGGAGGTTGCTCTGCTCGCCCGGGAGGTCTCCCAGAAATGGGGGAGTCTCTCGGACATTCCGGGAGAGTAGGCAACTATGCTTAAAGAAAGGCAGTTAATGAATCTCTAGAGACTGAAGAGACTTTTACATTTCTGTCTCCATTACTGAAGTCATGTTTTCTTACCTGTCAGTCTTTGATTAAATCTTGGTCTCCATTAAAATGGTCACCTCCATAGGCATCAATACATGGACATAGGACACAATTTCTGAACAGTGTCACCATGCCACAGATGGCGAAGCCAACCACGTCTTGTACTGGCTCAGCATCAGGAAGAATACTAGACTCTTCAGGGAGTGAGGGAGATCACCCATATTTCAGGGAGTCTCCCTGACATTCAGGGAGAGTTGACAAGTATGAGGTGTTAACTAGTTAGATATCTGGCATAGACATCACAGTTTGAAAAAAGTCACCTATGTTTTTTTTAGGGCTCGTTTACACAGAGGGGGTAGATTTATATAACCTTCTATAAAGAAAAAGTGGAAATGTTGCCCATAGCAACCAATCATATTCTAGCTATCATTTCCTAGAATGTACTAGATAACTGATAGCTAGAATCTGAGTGGTTGCTATGGGCAACATCTTCACTTTTCCTTTATAGAAGGTTTGATAAATCTACCTCAGAGAGTTTGATTTGGTAGATGGGAAAATGTGTAACTTATAAGGTGTTTGTGACTAGGGCTGGAGCACCTTATTGTATTAATTTGCCAACTGCTGCTCGTCTGAGATGTTTCCATTATTTTTAGCCAATAGTTGAACTTATACAGCAGAACATCAGAGATGAGGGTGGTGGTCCTGTGTGCCTCAGTGTGCTCACCATTCCTGTCATTATATTAGAGACGATAGGGCTGCGTATGACATTGGCAGTATCTGCTATGAGGAGGGGGTGGAGGTAACCAGGTAGCCACAGACTCTGACAGTGAAGGGCTCCAAACCGCGTGGAGTATTGAGTTGAGACTCAAACTGATGCAGGAAGACTGGGGTCAGCAGCGCCTCTATATAAAACAATTACCATAGTCCAACTTTATAAGTGGCTTGTTCAGCTAAAAGGTTTATCTTGCTGGGTTCCAAACAGAACGCAATGCAGAAAAACCGTAATTAAAATATTGATGGTAAGGAAGGTGAATAAATGACACAGGCATTATTGTCTCGCGCTACTGTCTATACCATATGTGTGTATTATATACCTCTGTGGAAAAGACTCGTGGTACGCTATATAGATAAGTTGATTTGCTGGGTATGCAGAACACTTAACCCATAATTGGTAAGTGCTTTGACAGATGCAAACACGTGATTTAAGTGCGTTTGGCTTATGACCTCTCTTGCCATACTGTTGTTCAGAGGGTGGACTCCTCTATTACTATAGCTGCTCCCGATCTACAAGCGACTACAACTACGAACATTAAGTGCATATGTCTCGATTTCTTTGTTCAATAAGAAAAAGCGGGGAAAGATCCAGCGTTTACGCCGGCGTTTTGGCTCTACACCACTTGTTAAATAGACCCTTTTACGCTTTATTAACTGTTTAAAAGGAATCAAAACCCTCGACCACATCACACGGGTTTCCATCCCCTTTAAAGATGCACTAATGCCAATGTAATGTAAATATATAAAAACATTGTTCAAATACGACACAAAACAAAGACAGCCCTGATGTTCCATTGCTGGCCTTACCTATTTAAGACACATATAAGCTTTTAGCAACCAGTATGTAATATATAGTGCCATTAAACAAATGAATTATTTGTCAGTTTGCAGACTGACAACCAATCATATGTACACAATAAACATCTAAACCCGATCTTCCGTTGATAAAATACTTTTGTCACTCTTTGCTTGTGGAGCAGTCAGTGGTTAAAGATCTGTTATATACATTCAGTGATCTTAAGTACCATCTGTAGATTTAAATTCACCCCAGATGATAAACCTCTCGACTTGCACGGGATTGAGAGCACCTCTTCAAGACCTCAAGTATATTCTAGGATAAGTGTACATTAAAGGTAGCTATTAGAAGATGGGAACGTGTTGTAGAATAATAAACAGCTCGCAATTTGCATTCAAGAAGATAAATGTGTACATCTCATACAGAAGGGATCGGGGTCAATGGACGGGTTGCTAGCACGACACATTATATGCCCCATTCAGAAGATTTATCTCTCAAAATGTTTTATTCCTTCACAAAACATATGTCTTTTTGAAATTCCATGTACTATGTAGGCTCTGTTGTACTAATGTATCATCCATTTTTATTTCTAAACCTCATATTCCCATGGGAGTTCTTATTGAAGGGGCTGTCCACATCCAGATAATTTTATCTTATTGGCTTGTACATTTACTAAACTACATTGTATTTATATTTCTGTGCATTTCAGCCATGTATTTATATCATCATACAGAGAATTATATGATAATCACTCTTAGTTACAGCGCTGCTCTGCGTATTAAATACAACTAAATCTGGACAACGACTTTATGTTGTATATCAGGACACCAAAAATAAACAACTATGCATGGTGATATAAATTACATGTCTGGCCCCCCTAGATGGGGACAGAAACAGAAAGCAATGGAGGAGCTGCCTGATGGTGGAAAACAAGGGATTAACCCCCCCACCCACCCCACCCTTCCCAAAGTAAAAAGTTTCAGCTATTGTAATGTGTGTGGGGATCTGGATGAGAATTGCATTTACACATTGAGTGGACCCCTTCATCTCTGTGCTTGGTTCCTGTCTGACAGTGGTAGCTCTCAGTATCGCTGTCTAATTACCATGCGTAGAAATGCCTACTATTCACCTAAGTTTAAATGTTGCTGAATACAGTGTATCGGCCAACTGTTCTTATAATACATGACTGCTGCATGACATTATATTGAAACTTTGATGGTTGGTACATAGCAACCGAGGCGCTTTTCTAACTGTACCCAGGTAGTGGGTGCACAGCATTAAAATCTAGGAGCACCGGGTAGTGAATGTGTCATTATTCACACTGTACGTGGACTGGCATAGATGCCCCAGGGAATGTACGTATATGTTTTTCTACGCCATGCATGTTAAACAACTTGTACGCGTAGACAATACCTCATACTTTTACTTTACAAAATGTGTTCTCAAGGCCTCCCTGCAGCATAGTGTATTATATACTTCATGAGCCCCCCCCCCCCGTTATATTTACCGAGCATTAATGCCTCTGAACGCTGCAAGTGATGACTTGCAAAGCTCGTTAGAATGTGTGTGCAGCTCCATTCACTTATCTTATTTTTTGACTATCAGAGATAAAGCTTATTTACTAGGCTGTAAGAATACACACTGAAGGCATAAAATGATCACTCCTGCGTGGGAGACCTATTTGGTTCTCTTTTTCAATGTCTAGATTATAATTGGTGCCAAAATTTTAAAATCATTTTCAGGGTCACTTTTCTGTTGGGTAGGGGCATCCAACACCATGTATAGTACTTCGGTGATGGGTCTTTTGGCTCTGTATTTCCCAGTGGGGCATGTTCGCTGATCTTGGTTATAATTTTATTATATATAATAATTTGTCTTATAACATACTCCATTTAAAAAAATATTAACTTATAGAGTCCTTAAATTAATTCTTGTCTGTGAAATGGTATCCAATATACAGCATAAGAGGCATTGTGCTGTACAGAGGGTCATTACTGAAATATAGGGACGGACAACAAGGTAAAAATCCCTGGAAATTAGGGGCAATTGACAGCTGTGGATTCTTTGTTCTATATTCATACCTGGTATTTAATCTGCATTCTCCCACGGAATACTGACGGATCAGCTCTGTCTGGACTTTTTCTGGATTTTAATTGGAACCAACACTGGAGAAATCCATTGCTGGAACGTTCAGTTCTGATATTCTTACCATGTGCGTATCCCTGAATTAATAGTTCAGAAGAACTAGGACCCATCTACTATCCTTGTGCCCTGGGGATTACTCACAATACTGACCATACCTGACATGTAAGAACTATTTTAAGATCATTGTCTTCTCACTGTCAAAGCACAGATGGAATAATGATTCATATTTGGAGGAGCTACACATTAAGATCTAAGAAATGGTTGCTAAGAGACTTTTTTTTTTTTAATAAGTAAGCATTCCATTATTGGCAAATCACTCAATAGCAGCAGAAGCAGATCTAGCATATATTTTGGAGGAGGATATCGAGGCAGAGATTAGTTCTGGGAAGAGAGGAACGCTATCGGACAGAAGGGGAAGAAGAACTGAAGGTAATTACATTCCTGAGAACTGTATTTGTCCATGTATCATTGCAGAGGGAAGATCTTGCATAGCTAGAGTAACTATTTCCATACAAGCAGGCATCTGGCGAGAATGGGATCAGTCGCTGCCTTAACCCTCATGCTGATGATATCCTTTAATTCAGTTACAGAGCTGCAAATGACAGAATCACCAGGGGAGTTACGTGTCCCCAATATTTTGGCTTTAGGTTCGTTTATCAGTTGTGATTATTTCAACAGATTTCAATTTATTTTAAATGGAGTTTGACCATGAGGCACTTAGCAAATTAAAAGGTAATTAAGTAAAAGCTTGTGCAAATTATATTAAGGAGCGTGATTGCATTAGGGTGTTCTGCGGTGATTTCTGACAGTTTTGTAATGATTTGCCATCATCTCTGGTTCTGCTTCATGTATGCTGTGAGTTACGCAATGTGTGGGCTGCAGTTGAAACAGGTTTTTTTTTTTTTTACACATTTAGCTGCAAGTTGGGAGGAGTAATACTGAACAGAACTGTTGGTGTTACTTCTAAAGTGTTTTGTGTCTGTATGCATCATAATTGTAAAAGTACATGGCTTATTTTGTGCACTTTTCCTTGTGTGCACTGAAATAATTACACACCCTGGAATTTGCACACATATCAATCTGAATATTGGACAATTTTCAGGTGCATGTGTTTATGTGTGTGTATATATATATATATAGATATATATATATCATCATCATCATCACCATTTATTTATATAGCGCCACTGATTCCGCAGCGCTGTACAGAGAACTCACTCACATAAGTCCCTGCCCCATTGGAGCTTACAATCTAAATCCCCTAACATACTGTCCTCTTGATCCAATCCCCTCTCACCTCCTTCGCTCTCTTACTCCTACTGCTTGCTCTCACCTGGCTCACTTTTTCAACTTATCACTCTCCTCTGGCATATTCCCCTCTTCATTCAAACACGCTCTCATCTCTCCTATACTCAAGAAAGCCAATCTTGACCCCACCTCCCTTGCAAATTATCGCCCTATCTCTCTTCTCCCCTATGCCTCCAAATTACTCGAGCGGATTGTCTGCAGCCGCCTCACCAGACACCTCTCGGTCAACTCTCTCCTTGACCCCCTCCAATCTGGCTATCGCCCCCTCCACTCCACTGAAACTGCCTTGGCCAAAGTTACCAATGATCTCCTATCAGCCAAAGCCAAGGGTCACTTCTCCCTACTCATCCTCCTCGATCTCTCCGCGGCCTTTGACACTGTAGACCAGGGGTGTCCAACCTTTTAGCTTCCCTGGGCCACATTGGAAGACGACGAGTTGGTTTGGGCCGCACATAAGATACGCTAACAATAACGATAGCTGATCATCCAAAAAACCATAGAAAACATAGTTAACATATATATATATATATATATATATATATATATATTATATATATGAGAAAAAAAGTGATATATATATATATATATATCACTTTTTTTTCAAATCCCCCTATACTTATCTTTCAATCGCCCTGTTCAAAAAAATCCTCTCTAGTTATTATACTATAATCACTTTTTGTATTGTTTCGATGCAATATCAATAAAGTGCATTTAAGCCAGGCATTGTATATCAGGGTGCCCTGACCAGGCCTGCGGTACCTGACATATACATCACTGTGACCCCAAATTGTGACCTGTTTTGCTAATTACACCACTATGTTAGTTAAGGGATAACAACTTATAATGGGCCAAAGAGAATAATATATAATGCCCCATTATGATTACAAGTAGAAGTATGTAGCAGGGAGATAAGGTCCATGATGCTCCAGCACCAGGGGACTTTTATTCACTGGTCAGCGTCCCTTGAAATAATAAAAAAAATCCCCTTTAACTTACCTTTTAATCGGCTTGTTCTCCTGTCCTCTTCTCTTCTTTTCTCCAATTCTGTGCTGCTAATTGTTCTTCTCGCGCGGGTGACTCCTCTGTGCTGCGCTCCGTAATGGATGTTGGGTGTGATGACATCACGCGAGCACCGCACGGAGGAGGAGACAAGGGAGGGAGCCGGAGTACCAGCTGACGTGACCGCGTGACCGCAAGGTAAGTATTTTCTTTTCTTTTTTTTTTTTTGCAGGATTTTTTTTTTCCATTAACAGTGCTGCCCCCTTGCCACAACCAAAACTCCTTCTGGGCCACTTTTATAGGCGTGCTGGGCCACATGCGGGCCGTGGGTTGGACAACCCTGCTGTAGACCACCCCCTCCTGCTGCAAACTCTTCTCTCTCTCTGCCTTTCCGGTTCTGTCCATGCCTGGTTCACCTATTACCTTGCTAACCGCTCTTTCTCTGTATCCACGTCTGGTTCTTCCTCCACCCCCTCCCCTCTCCCTATTGGAGTCCCTCAAGGCTCTGTTCTGGGCCCTCTACTCTTTTCGCTCTACACTTCCTCCCTTGGCGCTCTCATCTCCTCTTTCGGTCTTCAGTATCACCTCTATGCTGATGACATTCAACTCTACATATCTTCTCCTGATCTTTCCTCCTCCCTCCTCTCTCGTGTATCTGACTGCCTCTCAGCCATCACCTCCTGGATGTCCTCGCGCTTTCTCAAAATTAACATCTCTAAAACTGAACTCATTGTCTTTCCCCCGCGTCGACTCCCTTCCCACCATGACCTCTCTATCGTTGTCAACAACTCCACCATCTCCTCTGTCAGCCAACTTCGCTGCCTTAGGATCACTCTTGACTCCTCTCTCTCTTTTGCCCCCCACATTCAATCCCTCGCCCAAGCCTGTTGCTTCCAACTCCGCAACATTGCCCGCATCCGTCCCTTCCTCTCTCAGGAAGCCACCAAAACTATCATACACGCACTCATCATCTCCCGCCTTGATTACTGCAACCTCCTCCTTACTGGCCTCCCCCACTCCCACCTCGCACCCCTCCGCTCTATACTCAATGCGGCTGCAAGACTCATCTTCCTTTCACGTCGCTCCTCCTCTGCCTCCCCTCTCTGCCTTGCCTTACACTGGCTCCCTTTCCCCTACAGAATCCTTTTCAAACTCCTTACCACCACGTACAAGGCTCTCTCTCAGTCTACGGCCCCTTACATCTCTAACCACTCTTATCACCACTTCCCACTCCAGAATCCAAGACTTCTCCCGTGCCGCCCCCCTCCACTGGAACGACCTCCCTCGCTCCATCCATCTCTCTCCTAATCTGTGCTCCTTCAAACGAGCACTCAAAACTCACCTGTTCCTCAAAGCCTACCAACCTTCTACCTAACCCCGCATCTCCTCCAAACGTTCTACCCTCTCTCCTCCCGGTCCTTCTCCCCACACTTCAACTTCCTCCAATTGTGTCTGTTTCGTTCACCGACCCTTAGGATGTAAGCTCGAATGAGCAGGGCCTTCTTCCCTCTTGTCTCCACACCTGTTCTTCTACTCCGCCTCTACTGCATTAACCTGCCTGGAGTTTCTGAAGCATTGGTATTTTGTTTATTGGTCTGTACTGTCTCACCCTGTATAGTCTACTGTTTGCTTTGTGTACGGCGCTGCGGAAATCTTGTGGCGCCTAACAAATAAATGATAATAATAATAATAATAACATACACACAGACAGAGACAGACTAGGGTCAATTTTGATAGAAGCCAATTAACCTATATATATATATATATATACACTGGACATATACCCTTGGTCCTAGAGGACCGTCCAGCAAGCGTGGAACATTGAACTGTTGATTTTATTACTACTTCCCCACTGAACTTGGGTTAATTTCCCTAGTAACACACCATTGTGCGCCGTATCCTTATTTGACTTTATATGATTCTGGACTTACCTACCAATTACAAGGAACGCTGCCTCCATATGTGGAAGAGGTGTTTTTGTGGACTTTCTGTATATTTACTTCATACAATACTGTTGTGAGCGCCAGTGTTTATTATGTATCTTGCTATATATATATATATATATATATATATATATATATATATATATATATATATATATATATATTCATACATATATATATATATATATATATATATATATATATATATATATATATACATACATATACATATGATTCCTGTGTTTAGCAGTGAATCTGAGATGAAAAAGGTAAATAAAAAAAATTAAACCTTGGCATTCCCAGTACAAGACTAGCATTTGCAAGCACTACCAGTAAACCCAGAATCTATATCTCATACTGATGAGCTCTAGAGATTACCATTGTTTCTAAGCTAAAATGGCTGCAGTGTTTAATCTGCCATGCAAATACAAGGCAAAAAAGGTGAACTTTGTATGCCTCTACCCATAATGCTCTGGTGCAGGCTTTTAATCCTGTATTATATGATACTGTATGTAAATGCTAGACGTATACCGGCTGGGAGCACGCCAATGCTTTCTTAGGAAGCCTCATGCCGTGTCACTGGGTCTGCACTATAAAAAGCCTACTCGGAAAACTCTGCAGGGCGATACTCTGCTTGCATAAGCGACATTGTGCAAGTTGGGGTTTAAGGGCTTATCTTTAAATGTGTGGGGTTTTTTTGTTTTTTTTTAATCTTTCAATTTATTTGTAGCAAAATAATGTACCTCCCAACACTTTTTGGAATTGGTGCACTGCAAGAAGAGGGCGTGGCATCATCACGATAGGGACATGTTTGTATCACTATGGCAACGGGGGCCATGGCACTGTGGGGGCATGGCCACCTCACTCAGGGCGGTGCCTAGCCTTTCTGAAGTGCTAGGCCAGTGTTGGCTAACCTGTGACACTCCAGGTGTTGTGAAACTACAAGTCCCAGCATGCTTTGCCAATATATAGCAGCTTATTGCTGGATGGGTATGCTTGGACTTGTAGTTTCACAACACCTGGAGTCTCACAGGTTAGCGAACACTGTGCTAGGCTGTCCCCAAAGTTCTCCTCTTCCCTGCAAACACCCTTGCATTGCCGAGTGCACCAGTGGCAGCTGCACACAGCACTTTCTCACCATGGTGCATGGGGCTGTACTTGTTATTATAAAAATCTTATATGGTGCAGTAAAGGTTTTTTCCGCCCTTAGACGACTGTCTCTAATTTGCAAATATGTTGCATTTTCTTTTGAATTCTCATCCGTACTTTTCAGCTAGATTATTATATAATCGTGCAAAGTTGTTAATTTGTGTTGCCATGGATACAACACACCTCTGTTTTGTTATTCAATGAGCAGCTCTGTGTCGTATCTCAGGGCAACATAAATAAACAACTGATAATGCAAATACACTTCTGAAAAGTACAGAATGAAGCTATAAGTAAAAAAACAATGTATTTAGTAAATGTTAGAAGAGGGCACGTATATACCAGTAAATTTATTTGAAAATGACTTGTGTTTTCATCATCATCATCAACATTTATTTATATAGCGCCAGCAAATTCCGTAGCGCTTTACAATTGGGAACAAACATTGATAAGACAATACTGGGTAATACATACAGACAGAGAGGTAAGAGAACCCTGCTCGAAAGCTTACAATCTATGGGACAGTGGGAGTTAGAAACACAAGGGCATGTGCTACATCATATTGTACAATGGACCAGCTAGACTGCAAAGGTAAAAGTATTGCGTTTTATGTTAATATGTATTTTCACCAGGCTTCTGTAATTAATTGCTTGTGGGGTCATTTGTAATCTGCTAAATTTTCATATGTAATCTATCTTTGGATACAAACTGGTTGTGGTTACGTCCCTTTATGTTACATACGTTACGTTAAACCTTTGGTGCTTCTCCTCTCAGCTGTTGGTTTCCAGATCACTGTGATTATGGGATAAACGTTCCCAGGGATTGATTCTGTACCTTACAGGCTGTAATCCTACTTTGGCAGGAAAATAATACGGTGCTCAGTGTTGTGATTAGTGACAATAGGCCTGCACAATTCTAATAGACAACACATAGGGCCTGATCCATTAAGGCAAGTAAAAGCCGGTTCTTGCCGTATTTTGCGTAAAATTGCTCTCTGCATGCTGAGAAACAAACCACACGCAGAAACGTTGAATATATTAATAAACATATGTTTTCTATGTCTTTTCTCCCTGGGTACAATAATGGTACTATGAGGACAGCTGTCACCAAACATTGATGCTTGGTCATTGCTAAATATGGGCCTGATTTATTAATGAACGGGTTTCTACCTTCCAACAATGCTGTAGTCGGGAAGTCAAATGCGTGTAGCCCATGGCCCCATTGCCGTGAGCACTGACCTGGACAAACCTCCCACCAGTCCTTTGAGCTGGGACAAAAGTCCTGACAGCAGAACAGCCTCCAAGATCAGAGAGGAGTGTCAGGACCAATCGTAAGCCGCATTTTCTCGATTGCTACTTGTGATTGGTCCTCCCACTGACACGTAACCTCTCCCCTCATTTTTCGTCTTCGGGTGTAAGGAAAAGTGGAGGTGTTTCCCACAACAGCCAATCAGATTCTAGCTATAATTGTCTAGATTGCGCTAGATAAATTATAGCTAGAATCTGAATGGTTGCTGCGGGCAACACCTCCACTTCTCCTTTTTAAAATGTTTGATTAAGCAACTCCATGGTCTTTGCCAACACTAATTTTTTTTTACAATATAATTAATGGACCAGGGAATAGTGGCTATAGGGCCCTGAGCACAATTATAAATTTAGAGTGCTTTCACTCAATTGTAAATATAGCCATGGAAAGCAGAATTTTGACTCTTAGGTGCTGCTGACACCTCAACACTTACTTGTTTTGAGTGGTCACCCAGGCTGCCGTCCAATCAGTGTTTTCGAAACAAGAGGTGTCAGAGCACTAAAATTGCGAATTCTCTTTCCTCCAATGAGAAGAGACCCTAGACCCTCGCTGTTGTGTTATTTTTGTGAAAAGTGGGCATACATTATAATGTTAATATTGGGCAGAGTGCTATAAGGTAGTTGCTACCACCAATCTTTGCAGGAGTTGTGGGAATTATAATATCCTCCCTGCAGATCGAAAACCCGTTCTCTAGTTTCCACATTCCGCTTCCCCTCTGTAATAGGCCTTTTATGTCAGAAATAAATTTGAGCAAAACAGTGGCAGAGAATTGTAAGTCAACGATTAGGCCTAAATGGTCCCAAACAGCTGTTTGTTTTCCTTTTCCAGCATTTCAGCATTCAGCATTGTCAGGCTATTCTCTTCTGCTGGTACAGGCAGTGGCTCACGGAGACGTCTCATTATCCCTTGATTCAATCCGTTCCAGCAGTGTGGCTTTTTCTTGAAGTCTTGATTAGCACTTGTGGACTGCTACAATGGAAAGATGTCATCTGAATATCAAATCATTTAAAAACTCTGAAAGGAAACTAGCAAAGATCCACTATCACGTTGACAAAACATAGTTGATCGGTTTTATGAACTCTGGATTTCAAGAGTACGAGTGACAAATCAATGGGGGTCTGCTCCGGAACCTGTGTGTGTGTGTTTGGACTTGTAAAACAATAATTATGATAAGCCCAAGGGTTATTTAGCTCATTTTGCCAGATAACATATGCTCTGTACCTTCACAATTTGTTTTATTGGTTTACTAAATGCCAAAGCTCATAGCAGAAGGGAACAGTTCAGTAGAAGTGCAGCTGGGGGGACACAGCTGGCGGTATGAGACAGGTTCAGCTGCTGCATTGCACGGTTTCATCTCCTGCGCTTCCCGTTCCTTTTCAACCTGTAAAAAGCCGCGGCATTTGCCTGTGAATTAATTACATGCTTTTTTTTCTTGCAGGTTGCTATAATTGCTGGGAATTTTGAGCTTGCCGAGTTTATTAAAAACCACAAGGAAACCGATATTGGTAAGTAACCTTAATTAGAAATGGCTGTCCTCTTCGTTATATTGAGTAACTATGTCTGCTTTTTTGGAAGTAATTTACTGCAAGAGTCCAGTGTGCAGAAACACTCTAAATAAAGAGATTTATAGTGAAGACAATGGTTGTTTGAGGTGTTGCATAAGTTTTTTTCTGTAGAAATGATCCTAGTTATCTAAGTTTCATATTATTATGATTGTTTATTGTTAGTAATAATAAGTGTCTAAATTTTTTTCATTCATGCTCTCAAATTGATAATACAATGATTTCCTAATCCAATATTATTTTTTTGGTGCCTTATGGTGTAAATAAAACACATGCCAAGGCTGTTCTAACACATTAATTTGTGTTCAAGACATTCCATCCAACCCCTGGGGCTAGATTTACTAAACTGCAGGTTTGGAAAAGTGGAGATGTTGCCTCTGGCAACCAATCAAATTCTAGCTGTCATTTATTTAGTACATTCTACAACATGACAGCTAGAATCTGATTGGTTGCTATAGGCAACATCTCTACTTTTTCAAACCCGCAGTTTAGTAAATCTAGCCCCAGGCAGGGTCAGGCTGGGCTGGGGGTCAGGGGGGCATATGCCCCCCAGGCCGGTCCCATAGTGTGTTACCTTGGGCTGGGTCACTGGGCCATCTGCATTTTTTGCCCTTTAAAATATGCTGCTGAGTCAAGCTTTGCCACCCAGGCTGAAATTTGCCAGCCCTCCCCTGGCCCCAGGGATTGGATGGAATGTCTTGAACACAAATCAATGTGTTAGAACAGCCTTGGCATGTGTTTTATTTACACCATAAGGCACCAAAAAAATAACTGGACTTTAGTTTTGTATAGTGATATGCAGGTCAGAAAAGACACTGACGTCAGCTGACTGTAACCCACCACCATAACCTGCAACAGGCCATGTATTTTTATACCGGCAACTGCCATGAACACTTCAGTGATGTCATATTTAAATTCCCATAATACTGTGTCATCAGCACCAGGGGCAAACGCAGGATTTGTAGAGGGTCGTTTCCACACCATGACGGCAGTGGGCGTGACCAGCATGCATGGGGGCGTGGCTATAATTTTAGACAGTGCTTGGCTGCTCTCCAGCTTTTCCTATCCCCATAATATACATGGGCAATGCTGCATGCACTACTGTTAGGTGCACGCAGCTCTCCCCTTTCAAGCAGATCCGTGTGAAGCAGTGGCAGGGTCCAGCCACCTCAATTATACAGTGCCCCAGGCTTGGAGGGGGGTTTCCAGGCACTAGGAACCCCGCCCCCCCTTCCTCGGTTTGCCTATGAGCGCCAGGGCTGTCAAGAGGAATTTCAGGCCCTTGTACAGCAACTTCTTGGAGCTACTTCCATAGCTCCTGAAGGGGGTGTGGCCACACCAAGTTGTTGGCTCCTCCTACTACGCAGGCAGGCTAGGGTGCTTTGTACCTCAGACATCACTAGTCATCACAGATAACAATAACTGTGATTATGGTGGCCATGTTAGGCCATTTCTAATCCATGCCAGAGAGTACGTAAGATAAAGATAAAATGGATCTCGTTTGTTCATACACTATGTTTGAATGTCACTTACAGCTTCTCAGTAGATCTTGACTGGTCTGTTTAGTTATACATTGGGCACGCTCCTTTATTTTAACACCCAGCCAGACATTACACTTGTCCCTACAGACAATCCGCTTGCCCTGCCCTGGTCCCTCCTGCTGGCAACTAGCTGTCACGCTAGGAAAAACCAAGAGACAGCTGTCTTTTCTTTCTACAATAAAAATAAAATTAAATTCAGAATTAATCAAAAACCTAAGCAGAGTTCAATACAATGGCTATTAAAATCTTAAAAGGTGTTATTAAACTACAAGCCCCAGCATTCTTTGCCTGTAGGTAGCCAGACGATAGTTGGCAAAGTATTGTGGGACTTGTAGTTTCACAACATCTGGAGAGCCACCGGTTGGCCAAGCATGTACTACTTATTAAGTACAAGAAGTAATGCATCCCTTACTGTGAAATATAAGGATAATATTAGTCAATTTAGCACTTATATAAAAGGAGTTTGACATCTTATATCTTTATAGTTCACAGTAGGGGGGGCAGTGTCACATATATATTATATATAGATAATTTATGTGCACCTTGCTGATGTATATATTCTATAGAGCCGGATTGTATTATGATTATCACTACCTGTGATATAGTCATGAATTTGTAAAAATATAATATTTGTTTATATATATATATATATATATATATATGTGCTTTTGAATGATCATGCCTTTTGTTTTTACATATGACGTATATAGCCATGTGTCCCTCTGCATTTCACATGTAAGTTCTTCTGTGTTCTATATTTTATACTTGGTGTTCTACAGGGCATTAGATGTAGTTCACTAAAACAGGCAGTAGGGGGAGTCTATGTACCAACACTGCAGTGGGAACAGTTACTGATGGCAAATGATAAATGGTCTCAATAAGTGTAAAGGGTGCACAATGTTCGTTTGTGACTTTCCCCAAATGTTCTATTTCTTGTAAATTGGAGTAAATTGTAAATTTGACTTATTATCCCACAATCATTAAATGAGTCTGTACCTCAACTGACCATTCTGAATAATGTTACCAGGAATCAGTGGGTTACTTGCAATATGTTAAATAATGTTCTATGATTAGTGTGTGAGAGTATGTCCCAATCCAATGAACTCTCTGTTTTGCTCTGTGGTTAACTGTTATTTGCTCACCATGTTCACAAGAGGTCGGAACAGGTAAAAGAAGGACCCATCTTTTTTTTTGTGCGTATTTTATTTTTATAAATGGGGGAGAAGAGGGTACAAAGGTGTCCCAAACCAGTATCTTGCCTAGGGCCTAGCAGGGCCTTTATCAGCCTCTGGTGCCTTCTAGGCAGATTCACAGAGATGCAAATTTCTGCCAATACAGTCATTGACTTCCACTGATACAGTCATTGACTTCCGCCGATACAGTCATTGAGTTCTGCCGATACAGTCATTGAGTTCTGCCGATACAGTCACTGCATTCCACCGATACAGTCACTGCATTCCACCGATACAGTCACTGCGTTCCACCGATACAGTCACTGCGTTCCACCGATACAGTCATTGAGTTTCACCGATACAGTCATTGAGTTCTGCCGATACAGTCATTGAGTTCTGCCGATACAGTCACTGCGTTCCGCCGATACAGTCATTGAGTTTCACCGATACAGTCATTGAGTCATTGAGTTTGTAAAATAGTAAAAATCAGTGAAAGAGCTGAAGGCTGGTATTTTGATTCATCACCGGTTGTTAAGTAGACGCCTTAATATGATGTGCTTCACACTATCCCTGGAGCTCATTCTATGTGTGCTATACAAAGGCGGAATCCCTAACCTAAATAACACAGAACCTATATAGAGGTATTACACCAACATTTAGCCTCTGATTGCAGGTAGTGAACATGAGAAGATCCAAATAATTGTGTGGAGGTGGTTGGACCCAGTTTGGAAAGTGTTTCTCCAGGACACAGAACAACTAATGTTCTCGTATATGGGATGTTCACAATCTCTAGTGTCACCTGGATATGAGCCACAGGATAAATATGGTGACTATGGTGTAAAATATAGACCACCGAACCTATTAGTGACAAATAGTCAGCTCATCCTGTAATTACCGTATGACAACACTGGAATTCAGTCTATGTTTTGTATACAGATAGAGCAGACTTTATTGTACATCCGTCCACTCACACATCATGGAGTGTTACAGACCAGACCCAATGTTGTTCACTGGAAAGGCTGCGATATTGCTCTCATTAATGAGCCGATGTAAGCTGTGTCTGCCAAACGCTGCACTATCTGTACTAATGACAAGTGTCCAGCTTCTAACACTATGAGAACATGTGAATCAATAAGAGGAATGATGGAAGCTGGCTCCACATTGTGAGGTTAGAGAGGTTGGTTAGTGATTGGCAGCACAGGATCTGGCTTACTAATATTCTATTGGCTGAACACCCTGTTCCAGTTGCCTTGTCCAAATATATGTGTACGCTCACCAGCAATGCAGCGATTGCCAGGCTGCCCATCCACACGGCGGCATGTTCTGTCCACGTGTCTCCGTATATTAACAGTTCATAAAACCATAGTATCATCACAGACTGTCGCTTTGTCATTCCAGCCAATTATTATTTGACTAATTAGTATTAGGTCAATCCCTACTTTATTGTTAGAGCTTCAGTATGGCACAAAGAAGTATCTAAGAAACGGACAGCAACAAGTTAAGCAGCATGCTTGCATTCTGTACACAGGATATTTTGTAAGGATGCCATGACTGAGCCTTATTACACATACTCTGCCAGTGGTTTACGTTTAATTGCTCTTGCTGCGCCATTCCAATTCTCCATGGAACCCAGATCTTATAAGCGAATGCCAAGGATAGAAAATGTTTATTTGGCATTTTGATAATGAACCCAGAGTATTAAATATAGTTGCTGGCTCATCACATTACTAGATGACAGCAAATAATTGCAGCAGCCGTGCTTTTCCCGTAATGTTTGTTGAAGCGGTCAGATAAAATGAACGGGAGTCGTTGAGAATGGCACCAAAGCCGTCAGATGTCTAAACATGTACCCAACATGTAGGTTGGAAAAAAAATCTAATATTAATAGTACAGACTTGCTTCATTGCAATGTACAGTTATGAATGCACACACCATTATTGATAAAAGTTAGCTATGACACTGTGCCATAAACGGGGACACCACAAAAGCGCAGTGTGTATGAGTATGTGGATGTAAGTGGTGGGAAATCATATTATACATTTCACTGGGGCAGTGACCGATTTGCAAGTAAAATTCTGTAATTGTACAGTGCCAAATTTTCCTCGTTGGCTTCAGGGAGATCCTGGGGGCATCATTTTGTCCCCGCCCCCTAAACGATTGTCACAATTTTGCCCAATTACAGCAGGGGGCAGGGCTAAGATGATGAAATATTTGCATTATTAAGCCCCGCCCCCACCACTTATCTATCGCTGGGGCAAGAACCGGGAGGTTGCCCTGCTCTCCCAGAAATGCGGGAGTCTCCCGGACATTCTGGGAGAGTAGGCAACTATGTGGTAAAGAAAAGCAGCTAATGAATCTCTAGAGACTGAAGTGTCTTTTACATTTCTGTCTCCATTACTGAAGTCATGTTGTCTTACCTGTCAGTCTTTGATTAAATCTTGGTCTCCATGAAAATGGAGGCATCAATACATGGACATAGGACACAATTTCTGAACTGTGTCATCATGCCACAGATGGCGAAGCCAACCACATCTTGTACTGGCTCAGCATCAGGGAGAATGCCAGACTCTTCAGGGAGCGAGGGAGATCACCCCTATTTTAGGGAGTCTCCCTGATATTCAGAAAGAGTTGGCAAGTATGGATTACATTACAACACTAAAGCAGTGTTTCTCAAACCCAGTCCTCAGGACCCCTAACAGTGCAGGTTCTCCAGGTAACAAGGGAAATAATTATACCACCTGTGGATCTGTTACAATGTGTCAGTCAGTAATGAATACACCTGTGCTAAAGCAAGGCGATATGGAAAACATGCACTGTTAGGGGTCCTGAGTACCAGGTTTAAGAAACAATGCACTAGAGTACCTAGGTTGGAGCTTACAACTACTACGGTTATATATGTTTCCTTCTGCCTGCAGTCGACCCAGGAAAAACAAAACCTGCAACCAATTTGATTTGGAAATATAAATACAAGTATGAATTATTTATTAGAACTGTGCAGTACAATTCTGTTTTCTCCGTGAACCATATTTTTCGCTCATCGATGTAGCTGGTTCAGACATTATAAATATTGATATCTAGAAAAAAAAAAAAGAGAGTGTACCAGGAAATCGTCCATTAGTTTTGCTTGTGCTGCTTAATATTTTAGTTTTGGAAGTAGATTTCATGTTTTTATATTCTTACCATAGAAACACACATTGTAAAACTATGTGTAAAACAATTGTAATTCTGTAATAGGGACGTTAGATTAGGCCTTGTGTTAGTTGTGTGTGTATAGAACCTGGCGTGATTTAGAAACTGCCCTATTTAAACTGGTGATATTAAATCTCTATGCAGAGGGTCCAATTTAGAGTTATGGCAAAGCAACGAAAAAAAAAAAAGAGCAGGTTTACTCCAGGACAAACCATGCGGGGGCCCTCCCAACTCTAAATCTGTCCGCACATTTGAAATTTGCAACCCTCCCCTCCCCTCCACCCTGCAGTGCAACATGGTTTGGCCAAGGTGCAGTTTTGCTCCTTTTAATTTTTGCTTTGCTCAGAACTTTAAATCAGTCCCCTGTGCAGACCCCCTGCCCAATAATGAGTTGCTATTCTCTGCTGTTTGTGTGCTGTGTGTTTCAGAGAGTGGGGTAAGTAGTGGATTACAAACCAGTGGTGGCTAGAAAAAAGTTAATCCCTCTCTGCATCCGCCCAGCACACAGCTGTCTGCAAGTAAATGAGCACAGAAGGTTTAGGAAGCATGTGCTTAAGCCCAGCATTTTACTATGGATGCTAAAAGACTATATGACAGAACAAGACCTCTGAGAGGCTCTACCAAAGATCTCCGACCTTGCACCAATGCCAAAAACGAACACGTTACAAGATGATAACCTTTCTGCCCAGAGAATCCAGCTTGGACGGTTTAATTTTGGTTGGGGGCTCCTGTGAAGCGCCAATTTCTGATATGGATTAGTTGGCATGGGCTGCTCCTCCTCGTGTAAGAAAGGTTTGTCTCCTCCTTGTTCCCCCATGGAAGCCAGAGCGACAAGCTTTGTTTTTCAGCGTTGGCTGCTGTGTGTGAGTTTGTGTAAAATGATTATCAGACTCACAAGTTCTTGGATACTGTTGCTAGGTTCTAGGCCTGAGATTCTCGGTCCCTGTGTAATTATTATACATGGATGAGAGTGTGCGCACTGGTCTGGGTCTATCTTCAAAACATGTTCTCTCTTTCTTGTTTTTTTTTTTTTTTCATGTTGTAATTTTAAAGATGTTTCTATAATTATAAACCATGCAGTCATTTCTGCAATCTGGCAGGGAGGAACAGACAGAACGGCTGTAGGATACAGATTACAGGGGATATACTGTGTCATTAAATATGGTTTGTGTTGCTCTACTGTTGAACTCAGCGTGTGCACAGAAGCCTTCATTCATCTGATTTCCTGTACGTTCTTCAGTAGCTGCCTTCTCCTACTATGATAAGACCTTATTCAATGTTCTGATAAGGGCATGTAGAAATCATCTCTTACAGTCTCATGAATTAGGTGTACAAGCAAGGCTGTAGGATGTTGTGTGGGCAAGATATGGCATTCCAGTTGCTAGCCTAGGGCTAGCTGGGACTTGTAGTACCTCCTCTGCTGTATATTTCTCTTCTAGAATAACAGTGGACCTTTGGTACTCCACTTTTGACAACCGTCCCATGACCTTGACACCAGTGATTGGCATAGACAGAAGTCCCTACTTTTACTATCCACCATCTAATCACTATACACCCCCTCCCATATAGATCCTCTAGTTCCCCTAATCTAGAGATAGCAAAGTGTGAACACGCCCTCTGCTGATAAACTGCCATCCCAGGTATGTGCATTGTATATGCTGGCTATGAATGGCTGAGTATGATGACATTGTAGTTTGGCAGCACTAAATAAACAGCTGGATTTGTGTTTCTAATGTGATTTCTACCCCTGTGTTTATAAGTTGTTTATTATCTTCACCTTAGGTTACAACACCGCTCTCATGTGCTGTCATACCCTAAAAAATATAACCAGAAGTTATACTTTAGCCATATGTATTTAGGAAATGGTATGGCATGTGTAAGTCATTGCAGTCATGTGATAACCTATACAGGGCTGTATCTACATGGATGTATATCTTCTCTGTCCTGTCTATCTAGTTGATTTCTCCCCAGTAAATATGAAGCTGGCAGAAGTTTGGCAAGAAATGATTCTCTATGTTCACCTTATAATGCAGCCCCGTGTCCAGCATATGATGCAGCCCCATGACCCGTGTCCAGCATATGATGCAGCCCCGTGTCCAGCATATGATGCAGCCCCGTGTCCAGCATATGATGCAGCCCCGTGTCCAGCATATGATGCAGCCCCGTGTCCAGCATATGATGCAGCCCCATGACCCGTGTCCAGCATATGATGCAGCCCCATGACCCGTGTCCAGCATATGATGCAGCCCTGTGTCCAGCATATGATGCAGCCCCATGACACGTGTCCAGCATATGATACAGCCCCATGACCCGTGTCCAGCATATGATGCAGCCCCATGACCCGTGTCCAGCATATGATGCAGCCCCATGACCCGTGTCCAGCATACGATGCAGCCACGTGTCCAGCATACGATGCAGCCACGTGTCCAGCATATGATGCAGCCCCATGACCCATGTCCAGCATACGATGCAGCCTCATGTCCAACATATGATGCAACCCCATGACCTATGCCAAGCATGTAATACAGCCCCATGTCCAGCATACGATGCAGCCTCATGTCCAACATATGATGCAACCCCATGACCTATGCCAAGCATGTAATACAGCCCCATGTCCAGCATATGATGCAGCTTCATGACCACATATGATAAATCACCATGTCCCGCATATAATACAGGCTCATGCACATAATATAATACAGCCCCATGACCAGCATATGATGCAGCCCCATGACCCGTGTCCAGCATATGATGCAGCCCCATGACCCGTGTCCAGCATATGATGCAGCCCCATGACCCGTGTCCAGCATATGATGCAGCCCCATGACCCGTGTCCAGCATATGATGCAGCCCCATGACCCGTGTCCAGCATACGATGCAGCCTCATGTCCAGCATATGTTGCAGCCCCATGACCCATGTCCAGCATGTAATACAGCCCCATGTTCAGCATACGATGCAGCTCCATGACCACATATGATAAATCACCATGTCCCACATATAATACAGGCTCATGCTCATAATATAATACAGCCCCATGACCCATGTCCAGCATTTGATGCAGCCCCATGTCCAAATATGGTAAATCACCATGTCCTGCATATAATACAGGCCCATGCTCATCATTAATACAGGGCCATATTCAGCATGCAATACATCCCTGTGTCCTGCATATTATTCAGCCCCTATTCAGTATTTAATACCGTTCCATGTCATCATATAATACAGATCAGTTTCCAACATGTGATACATTGCAATGTCCAGTATATAATAAAGATATGTGCTAGTATAGGAGTGTAGCCCCATAACAGGAATTCAAGCAAGGCTGCATTCTGGTTGCACAAGGGGGGGGGGGAGAGAGTCCTGCTGCCTACATCAAGTCTAGTATTGTGGTGTGGACAATACTAGGGGACTGAATTGTTCATGGTGCAGCTCTGTGTATGTACCTCTACAAATTCAGCGATTCCTGGCATTGAGAGCTTATGTAACCTCCACTGACTGAACACACCTTGAATCCTTTCTCTTCATTGTGCCGTTTACTGAGGGCTAGAAATTCCT
This sequence comes from Mixophyes fleayi, assembly GCF_038048845.1. Taxonomy (NCBI): domain Eukaryota; kingdom Metazoa; phylum Chordata; class Amphibia; order Anura; family Limnodynastidae; genus Mixophyes; species Mixophyes fleayi. The sequence continues at coordinate 27,839,024 of NC_134411.1, forward strand.
TTTGAATTGAAAGATAAATAATGAATCTGACTCCTAATGTGGCTTCGACGATGTGATCTGTAAAGACAAAAAACATCTGCTTCTTGAGACGCACAGTTCTCAGCTCATTGCCCTATATCTGATGGAAACTAACATGTTTAAAATTAGCTATTATCCACACTTGCCCTGGATTCCTATAAACCCCTGAACTGCCGGCTGCATACGTTGTCACTTATCATTGGCTCCATCCCTCGTATACAGAGATCTCGCCCAGTGCCCAGATGCTGGATAAAATGCATCATTTAGGGAAACTCTTCTCCTCTAGGTCCTGGGCAGGTCGTTCCCAGCGCCAACAGGGTTAATACTTATAACTATGAATTGCTTACAGCTGGCCAAACAATTTGGTTATATCTAATGTGGCAGAAAACTCTTCGGAGGAAGATGTTACCCAAGGATATGGAAGTTCTGGGTTGTCCTGAAGTTCTGATGGTTGCCATGGCATCAGATTATGTGGTAATCATGCTCAAAATAGTCTAAGGCTGCAACCTCATGAAATTATATGCATCTGTGTAGCCTGTGTTTAGTTCCTTGTTAGTCTGAGAGGTGCCTTGTGCCGCCCGTTCTACTGACTTATTGTCTTCCTCAGTGATGCCCAGCTCGGATACTGAGAAGGGATGAAGGGAAACATTAATGGGCATACTTTTGCTACAGAGAGAGCGGGCTAACGATGTCCCGAATTTGCAGAGTTTTCCCTTTAGTTTAGGGATGCGCAACATGGCGCTCACCAACTGTTGTGGAACTACAAGTGCCAGCATCCACTTCCAACTTGGAAGAACATGCTGGGACTTGTTGTTCCACCGCATTTGGAGAGCTGCAGGCTGCCTGAGCATGCTGCTAGATGCGACTCCTTATAGTGGAGCATTTTCAAGTTTAATGTAGAAAGAATCTGCATTTCTGCTATGACAGATGTCAATCTGCCTTTGTCTTGTCTTCGACCTCTGATCTTTATTACTTTTTATTTCTGGAAACATTTGATTGATAAGAACGTCTGACTAGGTGAAATCTATTTTAAAAGAATGTAGCAATGGGATTAACGATAGAGCACGGTACATCATACACTTTATTGACACTTGGCACACCATAAGGGCTCATACCCACTGGTGTTTTTTAACCGCATGTTACATATGTTTTTTTTGACGCACACATCTGACACTAAAAACCATTGTTTCTAGTGTTCTAAATCCATTGCCGCTTTTAGTTGTCCAAAGCTAGAATTGGATGTGGCTGCTTGCACTTAAGGTGGCACGTCCTTACTGTATGTAGACTACGGGCGAACGCCCTTTCCCCACCCCATTCCCTGCCAGAAATTGTAAGCTGTAGTAAGTGTCCTTTGCGTGCGCAGATGAATTGAGCGTTGCTGTTTTTAGTTGCGTATGTCCCGGTTATGGGCATTTGCAGATCAAAAACGGTATTTACGTTCCTTGATGAATAAGACCCATAGTGCGCAATTACGAATATATTAACTCCTTAATGTTGACGGGTTGTCTGTAAAATAAAGCTGAGTGCTTGATTGGTTGGCTTTCCACGTGATTGGAGCAGAGGTGTGAGGTAAACAATAGATAAAAATCTCTTATCTGCACTCCCCTTATTCTCTGATCCTGTGTGTTCCGTGATGCCTCTACTGCCTCAATCAGGAGATCCTCTTCCCTGCTTGGGGCAGGATTTTTTTCGGTGGTGTTGTCAGAGCCCCTCCTCCGCGAGTCTCCTTATTCTGGTAATAAAAGCCTAAAGAAGTAAGGAGAGAAGACCTCCCGCAGGGACTATTGTAGGCATCATGGGGCGTGAAGGATTGGGGGAAAGCTGATAAGGGAGTGTTAAAAAAATAAAAAATTTCCTTTATAAAAAGTGATTCTTTCACTCATTTATTTTGGTGCCTTCTCGAAAATCATGCACAGCACGGTGATAATGGTCTTGCCAACTCCGCCTGAGAAGATATACACTTAAAGGTTAAATGAGATGCTCAGTCTTAATTAGTTCTTAAAATAACAAAATCTGCACTGAGACGGAATAATAAGATGATAAACAGAGCTCATGAGAGCCGCGGCTGAAGGATATCTTGGCAGTGATGACTTGTCATACAGAATATAGATCCGGTTTGTGCCATTATTGGTGGGTATTTTCCCATTAATTGACTGAAATTATTTCTGTAGCCGTGTTTGTTTAATTTTGCTAGTAAATGTATCAAAATATAAATATATAAAAATATATATCTCATCAATGATGAGATATATTGTTTAGAGCAGTGATGGGCAACCTGATATATGTGGACCTCCAATCTTTAAAAGGGCCACACATTATCCTTAATTTCAATAATGGGAAAAACACCCCGACCTTTCTTGCCCAAAAATGCTCCAACATGCCCATCGCTTGCTTCAGATTTCCCCCACGTGCCACTCAGACTTCTCACTTTGTCTGAAAGTTTCCTGTGTGTTCTCAGACCCCCACTTGCCATTATTCTCCGTGTTATGACCTAAAGCATTGAATAAGTATGATCGGTCGTTTTAGCTGGGGGGGCCACAGGTGAAAGGTCGCCAGAGAGGATTCTGTAGCTTGAGAGAGAATTGTATTGAAGTGTAGATCTGTACTTAACAATTAAGAAATAGGCCTAACATATTTTAATTGAACCTTTGTTAGTACAATCTGTTCATATTTTTGAAAGTGATATAAATGATTTAATATATGTTAAATTTGATTGTACAATCTCAGACTGTGGGGTTTTATCTATTAATAACTGGCGATAGGGCTGATTTTTCTATTGATGGCTATCGCATCGATAGAAGATCGCCTATTGCCATATTTTATGAATAGAATCCTCAGCAATACTGGGCCCAGAGCGATGAGAGTTATCGCTTCGCCGCACCAGTCTGAGGGCGTGTGCAGGTGTGACCTGGCCCGCCAGTTCATGAGCACTGTGGAACTCCAAGCCCAGAGACGGACTTCAGTTCCACCAAGTAAAAAAAATAATTAAAAATTAAATAGTAAAATAGAAATTAACATTTATAATTCACATGGAAAACAAAAATCCAAAAGCAGAATACAGAATGACTGGGGATATGATGTCCACAACAAAGGAAAGGCACTTTGGAGTTATAGTTTCAGGTGATATGAAGGTAAGCAGGCAGTGGGCAGCACGCTGGCTTAGTGGTTAGCACTTCTGCCTCACAGCACTGGGGTCATGTGTTCAATTCCTGACCATGGCCTTATCTGTGTGAAGTTTGTATGTTCTCCCCGTGCTTGCGTGGGTTTCCTCCCACACTCCAAAAACATACTAGTAGGTTAATTGGCTGCTATTAAATTGCCCTTAGTGTGTGTGTGTGTGTGTGTGTGTGTGTGTGTGTGTGTGTGTGTGTGTGTGTGTTAGGGAATTTAGACTGTAAGCCTTAATTGGGCAGGGACTGATGTGAGGGAATTCTCTGTACAGTGCTGCGGAATTAGTGGCGCTATATAAATAGATGATGATGACTAGGATACATAGGGAGAGGTATTTGCAGCAAGAAGAGGGAGGTTATAGTGTCACCTTATAGGTCACTGATAAAAGACGTCCCCTTGAGTTCCGTGTACAGTTCTGGAGAACCCATTACCAACGATACATAGGCTGCATAACAAAATCGGGAAAGACTTCCAGACCTAAACATTAGTGGAGAGAAGGGACAGATGTCATAGAAACATTAAAATATATCAAGGATATTAATATGGCTCAGGAAGGCCGTATTCTCTAATACTCCGATAATTGAAAAACCTCACCGCAAGAAAATAAAGAAATCAAACAAACAAAAAATAAATTGCACACAATCCAGGTGGACCTGTTGGTCTAGTTCTGTTTATGTTTGTGCTCACACAGCTGCTGATGTTTTGTGTTTTTATGCTTTTTCGTCACTATTTAATGCTTGGCACTTCAGCGAGACAATTCTCATTACAGCGGCTAATGAGATGCTTAGTAAAGTCAGAGGGCTTCTTACCGTACTAATTTGTTCTTATGGTTTGCGCTGGGACACGATGCACATCAAGTTAATAGCTGTGTAGCTAAATATGACTAAATATCGGTTCGGCTCACAGAAATGGCTGTTTCAGTTATGTCGCTAAGCGTCCTTTAGGAACCACATAAGTGTAAAACTGCAGCACAATTGCTCTTTTGTGACATTGCATTCATATTTTTGCGCCATTACGCACATGAGAGGAAGAAAATGTATTTGCGGACTAATATATGGCTAAAGTTTGCACTGAGCAATGAGAAGATTTGAGTTAATGAATAGGTGTGGGGTGAGATGATCAATGGTTGGAGGGTATGCGCAGAGCCGTAATTTAGATTGTAGCGCCTGGGGCGAGAGACAAATGAAATTGGCTGCCATTAGTATTTAAGGCAGGGAGGGCTTAGCTGACTCCTAATTACAACCCAAATTTCATATAAGGAGATGCATTAACTGATCTCTATGTTCACCGAGAGTCATCTAGAGGAATCAATAAATCAATCAACAGACCTAGTGACCCCTGACCTTGGCTTTGTCTGACCATCCTTTACCATCTCCGCTGTTTCCTGATCTGCAGCTGCGGTTTAGTATAACGAACCTACACTACTTGGAGTTAAGTCCTGGGGCATCCGAGTACCTGTGAGCGCGTCTAGTTCTACGGGAAAGGCGGCTGCTGTAGGTGAAGACCTCTGCCAGTCTGTTCTGCAGGTTCATTATCTGACCACCAGCAGCCTAACACCCTCATGTCCACTTCATTCTGCCTCTGACCTATGCCTTACCTTGTCTCTGGTAACCACCTCTCACAGTCACCTCTTCTACCATTGCGCTACACACACCTGGGATTCTCTCATGCCGATCAGACTCTTATATGTTCTCTGAAAACCCATCTCTTTATTAGAGCTTACCCTACTCCCACCTACACTGGTACACCCTTAACTGTCCAAGTCCTCACTCTGAGCCATCCTCGCTCTTATGTCTCAGCTGTGCCCTTTTCCCACTAGGGTATGCACTCATTCACTGACCTATTATAAGGTAAGATATTGGGGTAAATTTATCAAGCTGCAGATTTGAAAAAGTGGAGATGTTGCCTGTAGCAACCAATCAGATTCTAGTTAATGAAAGCTAGAATCTGATTAGTTGCTACAGGCAACATCTCCACCCGTTTCAAACCCACAGCTTGATAAATTTACCCCATTTTCTTAAAAAAACAGTTTTCTCCTTCACCACAATAGGTCTGGGGTCTGTATACTAATGCGACCAGAGATTTTAGAGCTCTGCATTATAAAGCCATCAGAGATTTAAGGGGCTTGCATTGTAAAGCTACTAGAGATTTGGGGTCATCATTTTATAATGGCTCCTGAACAGGGGTGGCATTCAATAGTAGTCACATATATGCATTGTGTTTTGACTAGCGGTCGGTCATGAAAATGCTCTCTGTATTATGTAGAGGTAACTAGAATGATCTCTGTATTGTATATGTCAGTAGAATGCTCTGTGTATGTATATAGGTTAATATAATGTTCTCTGGATTGTATATAGGTCACTAGAATGTTCTGTGTATTGTATAGTGGTCACTAGAATGTTCTGTGTATTGTACAGTGGTCACTAGAATGTTCTGTGTATTGTATAATGGTCACTAGAATGTTCTGTGTATTGTATAGTGGTCACTAGAATCTTCTGTGTATTGTATAGTGGTGATTTAGAATGTTCTGTGTATTGTATAGCGGTCACTAGAATGTTCTGTGTATTGTATAGCGGTCACTAGAATGTTCTGTGTATTGTATAGCGGTCACTAGAATGCTCTGTGTATTGTATAGCGGTCATTAGAATGCTCTGTGTATTGTATAGCGGTCATTAGAATGTCCTGTGTATTGATTACTAGTCAGATGGGGCTGTGTTTTATTTGATTATATCTTTGACATAATTTATTTTTTACATATATTTTCTTAGCTATATAAAAACACACCCAAGTTAGGCAAACTACACTGACACAATTTTTTCCACACCAATTGCAGTGAAAATGTCTGTGTGCCCCACTTACCAAGACCTGACAGCCCTCCCTTAATAACAAAAATATTTATTTTAAAACCTGTTTTTGTTTTGTTTGTTGCTCGTTTTATAAAATGATATTCCTGTTTTTTTTCCCCCTGAACCTGACCTATTTTGCAGTTGCATTTGAGCCTGAGGGTGATGCACACATATCAGTGTTTGATTGCTGGGTTGAACCATTAGGAATACTGTACATTCATGTTTTATTCTGGAGATGGCTTGTGTGAATGTGCCTCCTACGTACATCTGTGATCTCTTTAAGCGCCAATCATTAAATGTGTACATCCAGAATCATGGAATATATGTAAATGAGCACATCACCTGCTGTCTTTTTGGTAGAAATATGAGGAAATGTAATTTTCATAAAGCAGTTTTTATCTCTTTTGTTTATCTAGAGACTTTTAGCTGCCAAAACCTTAGTTTTACACAATTAGATGTCTCCTCCTAAGAGATTAAAATAGCCGTAACTTTATTAGTCCACTTACAGTATCACATTAAGTAGAGTACTGTAATCTTTCATAATACTTGCTCACCAAACACTGCGATAGTACAAAACTAGACCAAATACAAAATGCAAGTTGCTCAATTATTATTATTATTATCCTTTGTTTATACAGTGCCGACATATTACACAGCAATGTACATTGAGGGGTCCATGATACAAATAAATAACATACAATGACATGGAACAGAAGGTAAAGATGGTTCTGGCCAAAAATAGCTTACAATCTTAGATGTGTTAAAGAACAATTGGGGGCAGTGAAATATCAATTTTAGCTGTTGGGGAGTGTGTGTTTGGCTAAGCAGCGGCATTATCCGCCTCCTATATTATTGCCGCCATTGGTCACTTACATTTAATATACTTAACGATTTATAACCAGCAAAAGCTGTGACCCAATCTTTGTTACTCTTATTTAGTTAGGATGGTCCAATTGCAGAGCAGACGACATAAAATAATATCCAAGGACACTTGCGTTGCCTAACTGGAATTCTCTTTTAAGAACCCCCCCCCCCCCCCCTACCCCATACTTGCCTACTTTTGAAGGCAGCTGTCCGGGAGGGGGACCGTCGAGGGGGGCGCAGCGCGCCGTTTAGCCCCGCCCCCACCATCTTCAACAACGGCGACAGCTGGATCCGGGATTTTTGCCTGCTCTCTCTCTCTGGAGTCCGGGAGAACTCCCAAAAATTCGGGAGTCTCCCGGACATTCCGGGAGAGTAGGCAACTATGCTTTACCCCCTTACCAAAGCTATCACAAAAGCTGTGGTCCTATGCTGTAATGGCTGATTGTCCTGTCGTACAGATAATAGTTTGTCATTTGTCTAGAGCACTGCCTTTGTGATACTTGGAGAAGTTAAAATAAAAAAAAAATGTGTTTGTTTGGACACCTCCTTTTAATATACGAATCATTACATTACAATCTTGCATTTATAATAATGTATTTTACAACTGTCGGACAAGTCCGTAACCTTCTCTGATTAAACTGTTTGAAAACGTTAATTCAGTGTAAAGATGAAAGCTGCTGAATGTTGTCCATCCCCCATATTATATCGGTCACACTTCCTGACAACTGATTACTTGTTTTCTTATAAATAATTTCCTGTTTCCCACCTGCTATATTTTCTGGTAATTACTGTGGGGGAGATAATTGCTGCCTGATCCTTTTTATGCTAAAATGTAGGTCACAGTACGTTTGTTACAGTTAATTTTGCTGTACAGATATGTTTGAGTACAGATATTTTACTTTTCAGCGGCATTAGAGAGACGGTCAAAAGCTTGCCTGGAAACAATAGCTTTGGTGACACTGGTCTTTAAGGAGATATGTGACAGTACAAGTAGATAGACGTCCGATACCCCATAAGAATAGTCTTAGTGACGCTGGTTATAAATTGCCACTTAGTGACCCTGTACATTTCTCACAGTATAAATGTCGCAGTTACTAGCTAGATGCTTTTTAAGTAAAATGCAATTACACCTCTTGAGATTGACAGCAAACGCATAAAATATTGCACCAAAATAATTATATTTACCAGCTATGTTACAATAATGCACAATTTACGGCATCTCATTGCACTATAATCTGAGGGTCATCTGCTGTGTTTGGCGACAGAGGTCACATTGGTGTGTTTGGAACATTGGGAAAGTCCAGCAAAAGACTGGTAATAAAATGGCGGCATGGACTAACTCTGGCTCAGTGGCATCACAATAAAAATGACTAACTTTCTGGTCCTCAGTCTTTTTGGTGTTACTAATGGGGGGGTGTTACTAGACATTTGTGGGCCCCATAGTAAAATTTTGTGAGGGCCCCCATGTACATGAAGCAGACCTTTTCTCACCTTCTCTGACTTACTGAAGCTCCCTCTACTGATCAGACTGTAACTGCCTATAAGTAAGCAATAGGAATTGGCCTACACTGATAACCAATCACAGGCTTCCTTTTGGTTGCATGACAGCTGTTGCAGGCTGATCACTAGGGTGATCTTCAGTAATCTGCAGGAGGTGAGAAATTGCTGCTGCGTGGGGCTTTGAAACGGGCAGCCTGTAGCAGCTACACCTTCGTTCACAGTAGTTCTGAACCTGGTTCACATAGAATTCTCATTGCATTTTGTTTTTTCCCTGTAACCCATAAACTCTTGTCACACATCCAGCCAGGTGTCCTGAGGCTATTTGGGATCACTGGACAAGCCAATGAGCTCTGCCAGGTAGAAAGCAGCTTCCATGGGTCAGCTCTAGTTTAATTAGACAGGCTGAGAAGACTAGGTGACATGGCCAAAAGTTTTGAGAATGACACAAATATTATGTTTCACAAAGTCTGCTGCCTCAGTTTTTATGATTGCAATTTGCATATATTTCAAAATGTCGTGAAGAGTGATCAGATAAATTGCAATTAATTTCAAAGTCTCTTTGCCATGACAATGAACGTTATCCCTAAAACAACATTTCCACTGCATTTTAGCCCTGCCACAAAAGGGCCAGCTGACATCAGGTCAGTGATTCTCTTGTTAAAACAGGTGAGCGTGTTGAGGAGGACAAAGCTGGAGATCACTTTGTCATGCTGATTGAGTTAGAATAATAGACTGGAAGCTTTAAAAGGAGGGTGGTGTTTGAAATAATTGTTCTTCCTCTGTTAACCCTGGTTATCTGAAACACGTGCAGTCATCCTTGCTTTGCACAAAAAGCTCAGGCAAGAGATATTGCTACTAGTAAGATTGCTCATAAATCAACCATTTATCGGATCATTAAGAACTTCAAGGAGAGAGGTTCTATAGTTGTGAAGAAGGCTTCAGAGCGCTTAAGTACGTCCAGCAAGAGCCAGGTCCATCTCCTAAAGTTGATTCGGCTGCTAGATCGGGGCACCACCAGTGCAGAGCTTGCTCAGGAATGGCAGCAGGCCGGTGTGAGTGCATCTGCGCGCATAGTGAGGTGAAGAATTTTGGTGGATGGCCTGGTGTCAAGAAGGCCAGCAAAGAAGCCACTTCAGGGACAGACTGATATTCTGTAAAATGCTTGGACTGCTGAGGACTCAGGTAAAGTAATTTTCTCTGATGAATCCCATTTCAGGTTGTTTGGGACATCTGGAAAAACGCTTGTGCGGAGAAGGAAAGGTGAGCGCTACCATCAATACTATGTCATGTCAACAGTAAAGCATCCTGAGACCATTCATGTGTGGGGTTGTTTCTCAGCCAAGGGCGTGGACTCACTCATAATTTTGCTTAAGAACACAGCCATGAATATAGAATGGTACCAAAACATCCTCCAAGAGCAACTTCTCCCAACCATCCAAGAACAGTTTGGTGACTAACAATGCCTTTTCCAGCATGATGGAGCACCTTGTCATAATGCAAAAGTGATAACGAAGTGGCTCGAGGATCAAAACCTCTAAATTTTGGGTCCATGATCAGGAAACTCCCCAGACCTTAATCCCATTGAGAACTTGTGGTCAACCCTCAAGACGTGGGTGGACAAACCCACAAATTCTGACAAATTCCAAGCATTGATTAGGCAAGAATGGGCGGCCATCAGTCAGTATGTGGCCCAGAAGTTGATTGACAGCATGCCAGGGCGAATTGCAGAGGTCTTCAAAAAGAAGGGTCAACACTGCAAATATTGACTTTGTATAAACTTAATGTAATTGTCAATAAAACTCTTTGACACTTATGAAATGCTTGTAATTATACTTCTGTGTAACATAGCAACATCTGACAAAAAGGTCTAAAAACACTGAAGCAGCAAACTTTGTGAAAACCAATACTTGTGTCATTCTCAAAGCTTTTTGCCATGACTGTAGGTTCTAGATTAGTTACAGCAGTCAGAAAAGGCTGGATCAGTGGTTCCCAAACCCAGTCCTCGTGGACCACTAACAGTCAATCATTATAACAATCATTATACCACCTGTGGATCTGTTACAATGTGTCGGTCAGTAATGAATACACCTGTGTTGCAGCAAGAAGATATGGAAAACCTGCACTGTTAGGGGTTCCTGAGGACTGGGTTTGGGAAACGATGAACTAGTTAATTTAGGTTAATTCTAGTTTAGTTATAGAAGTCAGTGACCAGGTGACATAGGTCAGCTCTGGTTTAGTTGCATTAGTCAGTGACTAGGTGACATAGATCAGCTCTGGTTTAGTTGCATTAGTCATTGACCAGGTGACATAGATTAGCTCTGGTTTAGTTGCATTAGTCAGTGACTAGGTGACATAGATCAGCTCTGGTTTAGTTGCATTAGTCAGTGACCAGGTGACATAGTTCCGCTCTTGTTTAGTTGCATTAGTCAGTGACTAGGTGACATAGATCAGTTCTGGTTTAGTTGCATTAGTCAGTGACTATGTGACATAGGTCAGCTCTGGTTTAGTTACATTAGTCAGTGACCAGGTGTCATAGGTCAGCTCTGGTTTAGTTGCATTAGTAGGTGACATAGGTCAGCTCTGGTTTAGTTGCATTAGTCAGTGACCAGGTGACATAGGTCAGCTCTGGATTAGTTGCATTAGTCAGTGACCAGGTGACATAGGTCAGCTCTGGTTTAGTTGCATTAGTCAGTGACCAGGTGACATAGGTCAGCTCTGGTTTAGTTGCATTAGTAGGTGACATAGGTCAGCTCTGGTTTAGTTGCATTAGTCAGTGACCAGGTGACATAGGTCAGCTCTGGTTTAGTTGCATTAGTAGGTGACATAGGTCAGCTCTGGTTTAGTTGCATTAGTCAGTGACCAGGTGACATAGGTCAGCTCTGGATTAGTTGCATTAGTCAGTGACCAGGTGACATAGGTCAGCTCTGGTTTAGTTGCATTAGTCAGTGACCAGGTGACATAGGTCAGCTCTGGTTTAGTTACATTAGTCAGTGACTAGGTGACATAGATCAGCCCTGGTTTAGTTGCATTAGTCAGTGACCAGGTGACATAGGTCAGCTCTGGTTTAGTTACATTAGTCAGTGACTAGGTGACATAGGTCAGCTCTGGATTAGTTACATTAATCAGTGACCAGGTGACATAGGTCAGCTCTGGTTTAGTTACATTAGTCAGTGACTAGGTGACATAGGTCAGCTCTGGATTAGTTACATTAATCAGTGACTAGGTGACATAGGTCAGCTCTGGTTTAGTTACATTAGTCAGTGACTAGGTGACAGGTCAGCTCTGGTTTAGTTACATTAGTCAGTGACCAGGTGACATAGATCAGCTCTGGTTTAGTTGCATTAGTCAGTGACCAGGTGACATAGGTCAGCTCTGGTTTAGTTGCATTAGTCAGTGACCAGGTGACATAGGTCAGCTCTGGTTTAGTTGCATTAGTCAGTGACCAGGTGACATAGGTCAGCTCTGGTTTAGTTGCATTAGTCAGTGACTAGGTGACATAGGTCAGCTCTGGTTTAGTTGCATTAGTCAGTGACTAGGTGACATAGGTCAGCTCTGGTTTAGTTGCATTAGTCAGTGACTAGGTGACATAGGTCAGCTCTGGTTTAGTTACATTAGTCAGTGACTAGGTGACAGGTCAGCTCTGGTTTAGTTGCATTAGTCAGTGACCAGGTGACATAGGTCAGCTCTGGTTTAGTTACATTAGTCAGTGACTAGGTGACATAGGTCAGCTCTGGTTTAGTTGCATTAGTCAGTGACCAGGTGACATAGGTCAGCTCTGGTTTAGTTACATTAGTCAGTGACTAGGTGACATAGGTCAGCTCTGGTTTAGTTACATTAGTCAGTGACTAGGTGACAGGTCAGCTCTGGTTTAGTTGCATTAGTCAGTGACTAGGTGACATAGATCAGCTCTGGTTTAGTTGCATTAGTCAGTGACTAGGTGACATAGGTCAGCTCTGGTTTAGTTACATTAGTCAGTGACTACGTGACATAGGTCAGCTCTGGTTTAGTTACATTAGTCAGTGACTAGGTGACAGGTCAGCTCTGGTTTAGTTACATTAGTCAGTGACCAGGTGACATAGGTCAGCTCTGGTTTAGTTACATTAGTCAGTGACTACGTGACATAGGTCAGCTCTGGTTTAGTTACATTAGTCAGTGACTAGGTGACAGGTCAGCTCTGGTTTAGTTACATTAGTCAGTGACCAGGTGACATAGGTCAGCTCTGGATTAGTTGCATTAGTCAGTGACCAGATGACTTGTGTAGCACAGTCTGAGGTAACATAGTTCTCTGGTTCTGTGACAATAATCAGAAAGGACAGGATGTCTGGCACACAGTTTTATGGAAAGACAGAAGCCATAGTAATACTGTTCTCTAGTTGTAAGCACATGTCCCCATAGAACTCTTCCCAGAGCTCTTGCTATGCAGTGCTGGAATGTGTCTCATCTCTGCCCTGTGCCATCCAAAATGTGTGTGACCCTCTCCAGCTCCCCCTCACTCTCCCTACTACACAATCCTTACAATAGCGGAGGAACAAGCCCGACCTGCTCACATGACTCACTCTGTGAAAGATTGCAAGATGTTTGAGCATCTCCACTCTGCGCGCAGCCGTTCCCCAGCTGACAGGCAGGATATGGGGTGGGCTTTTCACCAGAGTATTGGGTACTGCTTGCCCAGCAATGCTGTCTCTTCCACACTTCCCGGGAACTTGCTCCTCCGTGCAGGCTGCAGGCAGCTGAAACTGACAGGCATAGGGGCTTGTACATCACTGCCAAATTACAAGGAAGATGAAGTCTTTGTTCAGTGCATTCACAAAGAAGGAAGGTAAGCTGTGTGTTTGTGGGGGGGTTAGTTGGGACTCTTATGCTGGCCCAAATTTATCTTGTTAAACTTTAAATGGTCTCTTTGCCCTTAAATACTTAGGATAGTTGACAGTGTCATTAATAATATATGTACATGTCCTGGATTGTACTGAGAAAGTGTCAGAGAATCAGTGTAACGTTGTGTGGGCTTTAATTCTTTCTGAATGGGAAACAGATCCAGATCAGAGGGGTATGGCTGTTCATACACAACGTAGTAGGATGGTGTAATGCAGGGTTAGGAAAAAGTGTGTGTCTCTAGTATCTGTGGAACTAGAAGTCCCAGCATGTCCAGGTAGCCAGCTGACAGGTCATGCTGGGATTTGTAGTTCCACAGCAAGTGGAGTGACAGAAATTGCCTGCTGTTGTTCCATTCTTAAATCTGGTGACTCCATGTCTTGTCAATGTCTTGTGCATTTATTTACAATGTCTAAATAGCAAAAACAAGTGATGTAGATGAATTGAGTAGCAGACTTCATTATGGAGCGGGGAGAGAGGGAGACAGATGTCGCTCAAGAGAGACTTGGAGTGACATTTAAATGGAGAGGTGATTGATACTCATGTCATCGCTTGCTCTGAGCAGGAATTAAGGAATCAAATTAGATAGGAACATAATTTGTCTCATTTTGTTTGGAGTTTTACTGGGCATGACTACTATAGCAAATCTCAAAATTAATCACTTAGAAGCAAAGTGGCCTTGAATAATTATTAGTCATCAATGTCCTGTGTTCTTACATATATCGTTTACCCTCCGGCTCTTCCACTAAGACAAGGAGCTTGGCCGCCATGACAAGTGATGCTTACAAATCCTGTATTCAGCCCAGTTTGCATATGTCAGCATTGTTCCACACCCTCTCTGCCGGGTGGTACCGTTGTGTATCCACCACTCCTTCAGGGCTCCATTGACCACTCTGTTCTCTGAATACCACTCTTGTTTTTTGCATTGATACTGCTTCCCAGGCTTAAATGAATGACGGCTGTGAAGGTCAACGCTTTGCAAATGTCTCAAGGTGATAGAAGTTGCCAGCAAGTCTTTGTTCCCAGGTTATGACTAATTAATAAAGGTGCTTGATATTTAGGAAGATGAAATTAAACCATTGTCTGTTTATATGTTTGTTTTTGCTGAGCCCTCGATTTATTATAAAAATTTGTGATTGTGGTATTGTTTAAGTAGAGTACAAGTGTAGCTGGTATTTATTTCAGAAACCCACATGCCTTCCCCATTCATTAAACATGCAAATAATAACAATTCCCCTGGCACCCCAGTTGTACAGGGATACAAACCATGATATGCCCGGCACCCAAATTGGCGCAGAACTGTGTTTCATCATTTTTATTTTTTTATATTGAAAGGTTTTATTTGAAGTGACATCTTTATTTTGACTTCACATATTTAGAAGGGTTTTTATAAGAGGTAACTTTAATCATACGTTTCCTTGAATGCGAAAACTGTTCTGTGTAGAATAACATTCAGAAGTTGCCTAGTACATCCTGCCATATCTATGTGAAAAGTCCATCACACACCCATAGCCATTGGCTTGGATCCACTGTTGCTAGCAGTAATGTATATTGTGGTTCAGTTTTTGCCTCCTTTGCCTGTTTACTTCTTTAAAAATAAAATAACAGGAGACAAGTAGAGCAAAGCATTCCCATTGCCATAGAATTTTATATATCTCCCTTCTGAACGCATAGACGGATCATAGCGAGTGTCATCCCACTGTCAGCAAAAAAAAATAATCAAAAAAATCCTGAGACTGTAGACTGATGTGCACTCTATATGTTACCCATTTTATGGCACATGTATACGTAACCTGAGAGATGTTTGTGTATCTCTTACAGTATATTTATTATGTTGTCTTGCAATGCATGACATAGAAAGAATTAAACAAATTTAGTAAAGGTATAGATCGGTAAATGGGCAATGAGTTTATGTAGTTTGCAGAATGCTAAAAAATGTTAGTGTTTGTGTAAATTCCGTCACATGACTGTATGATGGGGTGTATTGTATAGTGAATGTCTGTTAGTTTGCTGTTTCTTTGATGAAATGGGATCTTTGACTAATTATAAGGCTGATTTTAGAGATATGTCTTTCTGATGCTGACACAGCTCATCACTGTTACATGACATCTAGGTTCCCTGTTTCTTAACCTTCTGTATAAAGCACAGATCTGCCTACATGTGTGTATGTAGATAGTCCTGCCTTGTGTATGAGGCTGTCGCAGGTGGTTATTTGAGAGTGTTGGATATCTCGGAGATTCCATCTGGAGCAACACAAGCGTCTGTCACTCCATCTTGCACAATGGTGTATCACCGTGGCTACTTTGTTAACCACGCAACCTTTTGGACGTGTGTGTACTTCATGTTTCTTTCTTATATTTGTCCTTCCTCCCTCTCCACTAATTTTTTGGGGAATTGGCCCCATTACGAAAATTATATTTGAAATGTTTAACTCCAGCGATGAAAATCTTTTTGGAAGTGTATCTTTCTGAAGGAATTCAAGTGCAGTTAGTGGAAATATTATCTGGAATGCTGAGGACTTCGGGTTTTTCCGCGTAAGGATTTCTTTCTGCAGTTTGCAGCACCATGTTTACTAGATGGCATTTTAAAAATTACTCCCTGACTTTCCTCAAATTGCCCCTGGCATTCTCCACCTAATTGTTTTTTTTTCAGTGCTCCTCACAGTGGCTATTTGCAGGTGATGATGTCTGTGTGTATGAGACAAACTCCACCACTGATAGGCTGTATTGGAGTGTTTTGGAGTGGTATTACAGGTTGACAGAAGCCTCTAAAGCCAAAATAATAATATAAAAAAAACAACACAGCGCTGTAACACGTATGATACTGTACAATACATCATCTGCTGCAGTAGAGAATAAAACATAAGCGGACAAATTAAAGCTTGTGAGCAAAGTTTTAAACACTATTGTCCTTCCATCGACTATTTCTAGCAGACCAGTGGTGCAGACTGAGTTCTCCAATCTTCTGTGAATCAAGGAAGTCACCAAGTTAAACTACTCTACCAGTTCATGTTATATCACACTTGCCAACTTTTCATCGTTTGCTTCAGGGAGATACCGGGAAGTGGGGGCGGGGCTTGACTAATCACATCATGTTGGCCCCGCCCCTGAAGGGTTGTCACAATTTTGGCCAATTACTGCAGGGGGCACAGATAGATGAAGCGATATTTGCGTCATTAAGCCCCGCCACTTATCTATTGTAGGGCGAAAACCGGGAGGTCTCCCAGAACTGCGGGAGTCTCCCGGACATTCCGAGAGAGTAGGCAACTATGCGTTAAAGAAAAGCAGCTAATGAATCTCTACAGACTGAAGTGTCTTTTACATTTCTGTCTCCATTATTGAAGTCATGTTGTCTTACCTGTCAGTCTTTGATTAAATCTTAGTCTCCATAAAAATGGCCACCTCCAAAGGCATCCATACATAGGACACATTTTCTGAACTGTGTCATCATGCCACAGATGGCGAAGCCAACCACGTCTTGAACTGGCTCAGGATCAGGGAGAATGCCAGACTCTTCAGGGAGTGAGGGAGATCACCCCTATTTCATGGAGTCTCCCTGACATTCAGGGAGAGTTGGCAAGTATGTGTTATACTCAGCTCTCTAGTATCTGAGCCTCTGTCTGTCTTATCAGGTGAAGCTGTCTAACTAGACTGCGACCACCAGGTTCAAAACTGATTTGGAATCCACGGTGCTAAAGTCTTGTTCGGGAACCCAGAAACCATAAACGGACACGAGTTTGAGGTTTCTCTCCAACCTACACAGTATCATTCATTAGATCAATGTTGGCTAACCTGTGACACTCCAGGTGTTGTGAAACTACAAGTCCCAGCATACCCTTCCAGCAATAAGCTGCTATATATTGGCAAAGCATGCTGGGGCTTGTAGTTTCACAACACCTGGAGTGTCACAGGTTAGCCAACACTGCATTAGATAATATCTTCCTTTGCATCATGTTACTGATTAAGCTTGGGACTGGAAATAGGTATATTTACACGTTCTGTCATCATTTCATTGTGGACAGAGAGGACAATGTATATCATGACTAAAATCTCTGCTGTACGACCAGTTGTGGCAAATCCAGCATTAATGGATTTGAGATATGTTTATATGTCTCCAAGTCCAGCATTTCTGTTGTGGATGTGTCCGTTCCATGTAACAATTAGAAGGAAACATCACATCGGTGTATTTATAAGTAACACGCGTACAGAGCTGTAATTGGCAAGCTGAACGGAGGGGATGTGTGATGCTATATATAACTTGGTGCCATTGTGGTGTACTGTACCCTTCTCCACCTCATCTCCAACATGTTTATCACTGATTTAAACTAGCGTTGCTTGTTGTATTTCCCAGTACGTTTTTCTCCTTTAGAATGGTCCTAATAGGCTGCTGAGCCAAGACTCAAACCTCTCACGCTAAAATGTAGCCAGGCCCTGGCTCCCACTTAGTCTACAACGGACCTGTCGCCTACCCACAAGCGAAGCAGCCATTTTGTGCATCAAACTAATATTCAGCCTATCAATTCACAAGGTTTGGTTCCCCTGAATATTGGTTCAGACCACAAATTGTCCGCCTACACTCTGTAGATGATGGATTTGTTTTATGAATTGTTGCAGTTTTAAAAAACACATCCTGTTGGGTGATGTGTTTTCATCTTTCCATGTTGTTTAGTTGGTCTGGTTTGCTGTAGGTAAGAATTGACTATTGCGTTGTCCGCTTATGGTGTCTTCTTGCTAGTTCTAAATTGCAACCCTTGCGCGCGCACAAAAATGCGTCCATAGACTTACGGCTCTAAGTGTTTTGAATTGCCTGTTTCTTATGATCCCAGGCCCGTGGGATGTGCAATATTACCCCCCCTAAAAGGCGGATCCTAAAGATAAGTGCGACTCAGAAGTGGATGCATCTCCACGCCCATTTATTACTGCACTTACAATTACCCTGCCCCCCCCCCCCCCCCATCCCCAAGATCTCCCTCCTCTGGCCAACTCAAAATATGGCTTTGTGCTTCTACACATGAACAGATCGGAAAAGCATATTTTTGTATACATTGGGCCTGGTGAGAAGGACCCTTGTAGCTTAATCGGCTGACCTCCCATTCACCACACTCACGATGACCATTCTACCTGCCGATCAGTCAGACGTTTGTAGCCATAGATACAAGGGGCCCGAAAAATGTTTGTATCCCTTCTATATATATATATTGTTTCAAGTCGCTGCTAATATATGTTTTTGCATCTGGAACCATAAAGAGCCTCATCGTATCGGTCCTAAGGGGTTTCCCTTGATACATTTCATTAAATTGTCAATTTCAGATGTCTGTCAAATACATGTGAGTAGATCCACGCCGGGCAATGCCAACTAACATTTATCCTTCTCGGCCTGACTGTGTCCTATATGATTACTGCGGGTGTTTCATGTCTGGGAATATAAAATGATGGACACACTGGAGGCATTCATTTTGTGTACTGAACCAATGAGTATGCAGCCAATCGGTTCACTAGGAGCTGGTGACATGCAGCCAATCTGTTCACTAGGAGCTGGTGACATGCAGCTAATCGGTTCACTAGGAGCTGGTGACATGCAGCCAATCGGTTCACTAGGAGCTGGCGACATGCAGCCAATCGGTTCACTAGGAGCTGGCGACATGCAGCCAATCGGTTCACTAGGAGCTGGCGACATGCAGCCAATCGGTTCACTAGGAGCTGGCGACATGCAGCCAATCGGTTCACTAGGAGCTGGCGACATGCAGCCAATCGGTTCACTAGGAGCTGGCGACATGCAGCCAATCGGTTCACTAGGAGCTGGCGACATGCAGCCAATCGGTTCACTAGGAGCTGGCGACATGCAGCCAATCGGTTCACTAGGAGCTGGCGACATGCAGCCAATCGGTTCACTAGGAGCTGGCGACATGCAGCCAATCGGTTCACTAGGAGCTGGCGACATGCAGCCAATCGGTTCACTAGGAGCTGGCGACATGCAGCCAATCGGTTCACTGGTAGCTGGTGACATGCAGCCAATCGGTTCACTAGGAGCTGGTGACATCATTGAGGTACGATTCACAGCTACTAAATTTCCAATGAATTGATAGGCTGATTTGTCATAAGTATTGGTCCATCCCACAGAATGGAGCCGCCAGGTGTGTGTAAATGACGGGTCCACGTAAATGTGTATTGATGATAAAACGTTCTCTTTTTGCAGTGCCGTTCCGGGAAGCGCCCAGCTACTCTAACCGGAGAAGGGGGCTACAAAGCACCTTGGCGGCACCCAGAATCCTCCTCCGTTCCAACAGCGACAACAACCTCAACGTAAACAATATCCCCGAGTGGTCGGCCGCCTCCACCTCTTTACACCGCAGCCTCTCACCACAGCTACTGCAACAGATGCAGAATAATCCTAATGGCACTGTAAAAACTATTGGGAGCTATTCCCAAGTACCGCGCAGCCGCTCGCCATCACTGAACCGCTTAGGAGAGGATGCAAAAAGACAGCAGCACCGGCACATCGGGTACGTTTTCACATCTCTATTGGGTGTCAGGTGGTGGTTTAATTTATTTGTTTTTGCACCATGAATTCAAATGTTTGTACATAGTGTAGGTTACAGGATTGTAAACCAATTTGAAGTGAGTGAAGACCTAACAATGTGCTATGGGAAAAGAATAACGTTCTAGTTGCGCCAAGACTTATCCGAGCCACTGCAGCCAATTAGTGCTGAAGATGTCATGGATTCACTGTAGTGCATTGTTAGACTGAAGCCATTCCAATGTTCTAGAGCAGGCCTGGCCAATCTTTGGCTCTCCAGGTGTTGTGATAGTATGCCCTGCCAGCTTTATGATGGCTATCTACTGGCAAAGCATGCTGGAACTTGTAGTTTCACACCACCTGGAGAGCCACAGGTTGGCGAGACCCGTTCTAAGGCAAAACCTGACATTGTGCTAGGGTGATAAACTGGCAGTATGCTAGAACAGGGACCTAACCGCTAGAGCAGAAATCTGACATTGAAGCAGAGCGGAGATTTGACAGTGTTCAATGTGCTAGACCAGAGACCTGACCGTGTTCTAGAGCAGATATCTGAGAATGTTCTAGAGTGGAGACTTTGATGGTGTTCTGGTCATGTTCTAGAGCTGAAGCATGACTTAGAGCTGGCAGTGTTCTACAACGGAGGCCCAGCGGTGTGCTTGGGCGGAGGCCCAGCGGTGTGCTTGGGCGGCGAAGAATTACCTTGGAGCACTTGGATAATTCGGGTCTTCCTCTGGAAAGGAAATCTGTTATATACTTAGATTCAGCCCCTGTAATGGGAGTTCCAAATATAGAACGTGAAAACCGTCAATAGATTGTAACCTTTGGCTTAATCCATTTTCTTCAAACAGAAAGCATTTAAATCGTTATAAGTGTGTTTTACCAAGTTCTCCAGTGTAGAAGATAAATGCCAGTCCTGACAGAGTGGAGACGACTGCTGCGTGGAGGTAAAACCCTGCCACATGCAGAATTATCCACATTTAACACATTATGTATGTTAAAAATAGTGTTGCAAATGGGATTCACATGTTTTATCTCACAACACGGAAGACAAGTCCTTGTAAAAATCACTCTCTGCCTTAACCCCTTCACAGGTCAGGATGTTTTTCTATTTCTCATTTGGCATCTTTAGTGTCTTTTGTCTGCAAGATTATTATTTATTTTTGGGGGGAGGGGCGCAATGGGTAGGTTTGGAGGGTAAAGGGTAGTAAAACTATAATGAGAGTATTATATTTATACTTTGCCTAATCCCAAATCTGCTCTGATTATAAAACGAAATGATTATTGTGGCTGTGCAATATATTTGTATTCAGATAATTGGAAATGGGATCAAAATATGCTACTCCTGTATACAGTAATGTTCTTTGCTCTCATACAATATTAGACCGCCATATTTGTGTGTATTATTCTGTTGACTAAGTATCGGGTAAAACGGTTACGCTCTAATCTCAATAATCAATTCAAACAAAAACCTTAGTGGAAATACAGATGGTATTGCTTCCACAAATTGTCACATCAAGTTCTTATGCCTTCAAACAGATGAAAATTACAAAGTCCAAACAATTCCTAAATAATATGTCAGGCAAGACAGCAGTTTCCAGTATGTAATGTTATGCGTTCCCTTCATCTCCTCTCCTCCCGACCACCACCGAGACATGGAAGGGATAGAGATGGGGCCCATGGTGTAATAACGCCGTCACATTTTATTGATAAAAACGGTGGTAGTCATATATACGGTTCTTATAAGATCGACACTTACTTTAACGACACAAAATGACCAAAGGTAACTTGGGCGACATTAAAAAAAAAGCAGACTGACCTGAATAATGACAACAGAACTATCCGACACTGTTCTGAAAAGTCCCGAGCGCAAGTAATGACGGCACGGTATTTTAATGTCATTTAAAATGGCGACCGCAATTTTGGCACTTTTAAAGCGGCAATGCCAGCTGTCATCTAAGGTAAGTGTTAGAGTTAGGGTTAGGTTTAGGGTTAGTGGTTAGGGATAGGGATCGGGGGGGGCTGGCATTGACGCTCTAAAACGATTCATATGGCGGCCGCCATTTTAAATGAGGTTAAAAAGGCAGTGCCGTCATTTCTTGTGCTCGGGATTTTGCACCACAGTGTCTGATAGTTGCCTTGTCATTATTCAGGTCAGTCTGCTTTTTTTCGCAAAAATCTCCTTCAGTCGTTTTTTGTTAGTGAATAAGGAACGATAATTCGTACCCAACCCATAAAAAATGTCTTAAATCAACGCTCACGTTTAGAAGTATCTATTAAAGTCATTCTGTGTGCTCATACCCAGACCCAGTTCCCGGCTTTTCTGTCTGCAGTCCAGGTATAGGTACTATCCAGGGTGCTCCCTTCTCTATGTTTTTGTCTTTTTAGAAAAGGTGCTGAACATTCATCACCTTCAGATTCACCATTATATCTCCTTAAATCTTTTCTGAACATCCTCTACGTCCAATATATCATGACCCTCTCATCTGCTAAAAACAAAAAAACACGTCTGTCTTTCGGAACCTTCCCCAATCTTATTGCTCAAAATAAATAAGAAAAAAAAAACAGGGAGATTTAAATATGTGGCTCTATTTTTGGCTCAGTTCGTTTTCCCTGGTAAAGCAGGGCTGTGATATTTATATGTTAATGTATTCTGTCTTTAGCCCTTTAGTAAGAGCTGAAACATTTATGCAGCAATAAAACAGACAGCAAGAAATGAAATGGCAAACATAATCTTCCTTGGGACGTGGTCTTCTGAGGCTGGCAGTCCTGCGCTGTACATCTGGAATGCACAGGGCCGCTCTGTGTGTGCCGCCGTCTGCTTATGTATTCATCCAGCGCCAAGGGGAAGAGGTGGTGGATAAAATCATCTCAAATGAGAGACGCTTATTGGACAAATGAGGTCTTATTATAGAATAGTAATTTCATAGTCGGGATGTGTGAGGATAGATCAGAGATGGGTAATGTACTCTCAGGGCAGCTGTTCCTACTCACACGTCCAACGATCCTCAACTTAATTGTGAAATTTACTTTCTGGGTGGCAGGAATGTTGCACACGCCTTAGGAAGGCGCTAAGTCAGTTGGGATCTTGTTAACTATAAATCGCCTCCTTTCCACCTGTTCTCTTCTATATGCAGGGGCAAACGCAGGATTTGTAGAGGGGGGGGGGGGTTCCCACACCATGCCACCAGTGGGCGTGACCAGCATGCATGGGGGCATAGCTATAATATTAGACAGTGCTTGGCTGCTCTCCAACTCTTCCTATCCCCATAATATACATGGGCAATGCTGCGTGCTCCCTTTTCAAGCAGAGCCGTGTGAAGCATGGGCAGGTTCCATCCACCTCAATTAAAGAGTGCCCCAGACTTGGAGGGGGGTTTCCAGGCACTAGGAAACCCCTTGGTTTGCCTATGATATGTATATATCTTTAAGTATATATGGGCCCTGATGGCGTTTACAGGACTTACTAATAAAACAGTGAAACTAAAGCCTGACTTGCTATGAGCAGGCAAATTTAAATTGAGTATTTTAAAGCTTCACATAGATCCACAATACATGTCTTTGCTGGGCTCACAAAGTATGCCGGGGCTACCACTAGGCGAACCTAGACGGTCACCTAATGTGCCAATGTTTAGGGTGAGCCTAAAACGCTAAATGAGGGTCGGAAGAAACACTGTGGGTGCTCTAGTTGGTTCTGTCGGCCCTATATTTTGTAATTATAATGTAATCGTTGCCATGCCATGGTCCATTGGGAATGTGAAACCGTGAGATTCCATCAGCAAAATACTCTGTATTCCAGAGTGTTCCATTTATATAGGCTCCTGCTGTTCTGGGACGGTTCTGTTTTACATTCTTGTTGCCTTCCTGTAAAGGTCTTAGCTAGTATTGGACCACCCACTCACCCATTGTTGTGGGACTTCCGATGCCGGGAGCCGTACTGCGCTGTATATTTAAGGCAGCCTGTAAAACGAAAACTTAAATACAATCCTATCAATGAAGCCCAGTAGAAGTCTTTCTTTACTTCTGTTTGTTACAGGGGCAGTGGGGGGGAGGGGGGGGTGTCGCAACTTAAAGGGGTTGCCCACTTTTGGACAGCCTCTTAATCAAACAAGCCCCCACATATAACAGATTGGAGGAACCCCATTTGTTACCTCAATTCGAGAGCCGTCTTATACTGAAGTGCTGGGGATGGACAAAGTCCTCTAGCATTGAAAGCCTGTTTGTAGGGGCCATGGTTATTGAGAACAACCCCTTTTAAAAGCTAATTTTAGGTAGTTGAATGTCTCTGCCAGCTTGCCATCTGCACCAGATTTTACAGAGAAGCACAAAGCCTAGTTTACACTGCTCCGTTAAATCTCGGTGATGTCAAGTTTGTGACACAGTAAAGAGCGACAGCCATAGACGGCGGAATCACTATGACTATCCCACGAAGATGGCAGCAGCCGCAGGACCTGTAATTGCCATATACGCTCTCCTAGAAAGTGTCAACTGTAAAGCTCTACGGAATTTGCTGGCGCTATATAGATAATTGTTGATGACGATATAGCAGGTGCTTAAAGATAGCATAGGGCTATGTGAAATAGAGCCTCAGTCCACAGCACCTCTATTGTCTTTGATTTGAAGCATAAGCGACAGCTTGGTCACAGGTACTGACCTTTATAAAGTCCGCTCTGGTTCAGCGCACTGCGCCATCACCTGGACACAAACTCTGCAGGGAATATATAAAGAGCGAGTGAGATACACTAGGTACATATTAAAATAATAAACCAGTGAGCAGATACATATGTCAGGCTTTTGCCCTTTGCAGCTGCTTTAATTATCAAACGCATATTATGCTCTCTAGACACTGTAATAAAGTCAGGTGGTTGTTTTTGCAATTTTCCCGTAAATATGAAGAATAAATATTAAGGACCAGCACACAGACATCTATATTCTATAGGGACAGACACCCCAGAGGCAGCTGGGAAATGAACGGCTTGGAATATGTAGATTAGCTGGTGGTAGCACACGGAAGGCACTTTCTCTCCCTCCTCTGGGAGTTCAGATTTCTTAGTATTTCTCCAGGCAATCTGCTAACTCGCAGTACTCTAAATCACCTTAACAAACTCTGCTTTTTGACTATTTGTCCTTTTCCCTCACAGAAAGAGCTGATTGTAGCAATCAGCTATACAAATTGGGTTAAGATGCTGATCCAGTGTTCAGACTATGAATTCACTTGGATCTAGTGACATCAGAGAGGCAGGATGGTCGCTTCTCTGTCTTTTGTAGATACCCATGTACGCAGTGGGAATTAGTAGTCGATGGACCGTCACCTGGTCCTCTGGCTCCTCCGGACGCTTGAAGCCCGACGCGCTATGTACCCCTGTCGCGGCCTGATCAGGAGGTAAGGAACTTTGCATTGAAACACTTTTGATTTTAAGCGGCACCACTCTTCCTTTGCCCTAGCCCTTTGGCGGGGTGCAAGGATCATTTTTATACGATGCATTCACCGTTCCCGTGTTTTTGTGTGTTTTTTGTCAGTTGGGGGGGCAGATGGTTAAACCCTTATGCCCCCCCCCCGTTTGTTCAATGCCTCTTTTTATGGGGAGGGGCTGAAGACTCCAGTCCAAGGGGTAGGCTTCGGCTGACCGCTGGGGAAAAGGGGCCCACCTGAGCCTTGTGGAAGGGCCTGGAGACCCTTTCCTCCTTTGGGGCATTTTGGCTATGAAGGTTTCTGATATCAAGGGTCTCTCCCTAGCTTCGGTGAAGGAGGGCCTGAGGACCACTGTCCTTCTCTGGGGCCTTTTGGTTCCTGGGGGATGGGGAGGAACAGGGTCCCTCTCTTTTTTTTTTTTGGATCGGCCCCAAAGGACAAAGCCCTGAGCACTTGATGAGCTCTGCATCGGGTGGTTGGAGTCAAGCACCCCAGGTTTCAATTAAAAGAAAGAAAGAGCCTTGTGTCT
The DNA here is from genome assembly GCF_038048845.1 of Mixophyes fleayi. Taxonomy (NCBI): domain Eukaryota; kingdom Metazoa; phylum Chordata; class Amphibia; order Anura; family Limnodynastidae; genus Mixophyes; species Mixophyes fleayi. The sequence continues at coordinate 27,864,750 of NC_134411.1, forward strand.
CAGTGATATTACTAATTCCGATTGAACTGGCTGCATTATCCTGCCCACAAATTGTCTGTCTCACAATGTGCATATGTGTGAGATTCTCATTCTATGTAATGGAGGTCATTTTTATTTGCCAGACACAGCTCAAGAGATAGGTTTTGTAATTGTACTTATCGCATACAGCGCATCTATATGTACAAAGTTATCAGTTTTTGTAGACCCCTGTCCAATGCGGCTGTACTGTGAACAGGTGGCACTGGCTATAGGTAGCAAATTTTTCACCTTGTGTGGTGCAAACCTACAAAAACAAACTCTTGTCTGGATGATAAATTGAGGGCCTAGCAAGCAGGTAAATGACATTATCGCTTTAATGAGGGTTTATGCCAAAGTAAAACAATTGGTCAGTACGAAGACTTGAACTTGCACCTAAGGTGCTTGAAACACACAGAGGTAGGACTCACAAGGAGTCGTTATACCAGACTGCGGAACTCCCAGGCATGTGTTTGTACTATGTAGGTGTATATAATTGCAGACAGTCGGCACAGAATAGGACTCACATTCGTACACTGTGATTGCTCTTCATGAATGTCAGCCACTGTCTTATGGGTCATACATGAATAAACATATGTTTTCTATGTCTTTTCTCCCTGGGTACAATAATGGTACTCGTGAGGACTGCTGTCACCAAACATTGGTGCTTGGTCATTGCCTAGTGAGGGCCTGATTCATTATGAAACGTAAATGCAGATAATTGATATTGTATTTTGCGTTAAATTGCTCTGGCAATGCCCATAATTTGCCTTGACCAGCGGGAGGTGATGGTGCTTTTTTGGCTAAGTACATTTTACAGGGCAAGATAATTGTTTGCTCAGACTAAAGTCAGAGGTTTTTTTAGTCACTGGGTAGTTCATGTTTGTACCTATGTATATACACTCTCATGGTCACCAGGATTACCGTACTGACAGTCCGGAATATACTCTGTATGTACAGGGTCCGCTCTATCATTGCTACTCAATCCCTATGGCAACTCCTAGTTATATTAATAAACGCATTAAGCGGAGAATCGTGTGTTTCTCTGTGTAGAATAACATGTGCCCACATGCTCCATTAAACATTTATTGAGAAATAAATTAAAAATAAACACTGCTCATAAATTGGTTGTATTTTGCCTTCAAGCAAAAAGATCAAAACACTTTAACTATTATGCTGAAGGCTGGCTTTTTTTTATTTTGTATTCCTCTATAATCTCAGTTTTGCACTAATAGCCCAGGTAAGTCTAATGTAGAGTATTGTGCTATTAAAGTGAGAAATAGCCAGTTAATGGGATAAAACAATATTAATGGGACGGCAGCTTATCGCTTTACTAGAAACCAGTGTCTGTGACATCCAGATTGGCTCCTCCTTTAAGATGGCCACCTCCACTTGTGCTTCCTTTCCTTATGTCTTCCATTAGTCACATGTAAGCACCTCAGCCCCTTAGTTGTCCCAGACAGGAATTTTAGACCATGTTACAGGTTCTGTGGTGGAGATTAGAAGGATATTTATTTGTTTCCTCTATTTTAAATATCTGCCTCTTTTAGTTTGTGATAGAATTTTTTCTTAGCTCATCAATAATTAATTATATGTACTACGAAAGTAGCTCCCATAAGCCATTTATTTGAGTAGTATAAAACACACATATTGTCACTGTAATCTCTGTTCGTTAGAAACCTCTCATTATGACAGACACATGGTACAAATAAAATGTTTTTGCTTCATAAGATACAGTATGTTAAGATGGCATATATACAAATGTATCCTAATATATTATATTACATCTTGGTATGGCCACATATGTGCATAAATTATTAGCGTGAGGGGATATCTGAACGGTCTTTATTACACTTTTGCGTGTTTGAATGTTTTTATTACATAGGTAAAAATCTGTTTTGCCCTAAAAGTATACCTGAAGGCTGGACAAGGAGTCCAATACAAAGTATAGTCTGACTCCCAATTATCAGCACCTTCTGAGTCCTCCTAAAATCATTAAAGTCCCTTAGCAGAGGGGATAGTGCTGTACGACCCCCTGTTAAATAGGGAACACCCTTTGGTTCTCATTTAAATAATCTTCTTCTGTAACCTGAAATCGTGTTTCGGCACGTGGTCGGTAGTTCAGCCTGTCCCGCATTCGGCAGGGATCTGCTAAGCCCCTCACATCAGAAGATGCCACCCTGTTGGTCTACAAATCCCTGCACATGCCCATGTGCCCAAAAATAGGTGTGTAATATAACAAAAAAAGCCGTTGTACTACACGTTTGCCCTTTTGCAAATTACTTTCACTGTCCAGGCTACAATCTGAGCTCTTCCAGGTATATGTGTCTGTCTGGTACTTGTGTAATTAGATGCTTGTATTGTTTGGTTCCTCTTATAAAGCATATCTCGGGAATAGGAGCTAAGCCTAGGCGTAGCTTGGAGCTGGCAGGATGCCTTTATGATGTAGTTATTCCCTACTTTACAGGGAATAACCGGGCGGTTTAAGTAATTTTATTATCGTTTACTATTATTTTTCAGTCCTGGTGCCAACAAGGAAGTGGCCTCTGCTGTGGAATATCAAGGTCCAAAACGCAAGTTGTACAGCGCACTACCTGGAAGGCATTTTATTGTGGTGAAACCTTATCAACCTCAAGGAGAAGGCGAGATTCCCCTCCACAAGGGGGACAGGATAAGAGGTGAGATTTTAAAGGCTTTAAACAATAACGTTCTCCCTCCCCCTTTACTTCTACCACTTGTTATTGCTATTCATTTGTGTGTCCCATCATTACCCATCTACTCTTTTCATCTCTGGCTTTCCTCTATCTGAAAACAATATGCAGGATCTAGACACTGGCGTCTCCAAGGTGCTGCAAAGCATACTGTAGAACTGTACTATACTATAGAGTGCCATCACTTACAGCATTTAATATTGAGTCACCTCAGAGACGTGAGTGAACAAAAATCCAGCATAATTCTGTAATGCTAACTATAAAGAATATGGGGGAGGGAGAAAATCCGTTATTAATGGGAGCCACCCTTTAAGCAGATATAGTTACCCAAACGAGAATGAAAGGACCATGCTATAATTCATTGTAACAAGAACTTTAAACTTTGGAAAGGGTTTGACAACACACCCCTATCCCCCCAGTCTGTTACTACTTCCTTCTGGATCACTGCTGTGTGTGAAGCAGCTATGCCCCTATGCCACAGAATTGGGAAAATGTATGGACGTAGGCCTCTCAATTAGTTATTTATGACACCTATCCATTTCTGAGCTACAGCACTTCCACCCGATATAGTGCCAGTCAGAGCATGCGAAGGACCCACACCAATGTGACAAGCTGGGCAAAGGGGACGGGGTGTGTATTTGAGTAAACTACAACCCCCCCCCCCCACCTAAAAAGCAGAAACCACTTCAATTCACTGATTAGTAACCAGCCTATATTGCAATGTAATCTTACTCTCGTCTCCTACATGTTGAGAGCTCACCAAAGTCATTAAGTGAACGCAGAAAGCCCCTTCTCCCCACTAAACATCCAGCTTGCCAGCACAGCCCTCTGTTCTATAGGCTGTCATATAGCGGCTTTGGGTATAGAGAACAGAGCTGTCTGTCATGTGTAATGAGCAGTTTGGAAAGGAAATGAGAAAAGATGAAGCTTGATGTGTTTTTTTTTTCCCTTTTTTGAGCAGATGGCTTTGGCAGATTAGGACTTGATTAATGAAATGAAGTGTACTGTTTGATTAGCAGCCCATCAGTCACGTTGTGAAATGTCGGGATCTCAGAAATGTGACCCGCATCGGGAGGCCAAGTAGAGAGTGTGCCATGAGAGGCGTCACAATGCTTGCTACAGTTTCTTGGCATTGCTTGTAGAATTCTCGTCGCTGATTCCTCTTAAACATTCTATTGTCCCATATCGCTCTCTACAGAAGCCTTAGCCGTGAAAGCACATTCAATATCGCACACAAGCACCGTTTACAATGGTGGTTCCCAGGTCCAGTTCTCAAATCCCCCCCCCCCCCTAGCAGTCCAGGTTTTAAGGATATCCATACTTGAGCACAGGTGGTAGAATCAAGATGACTGAGGCTCTAATTATGTATCCTGGACCAGTGTTGCAAAACACTGCTTTAATATTACTGTCTCAACCAAGAAGATGTACAAATACTAGTTTACATATACCGGTGGTAGGCAACCTTTGACCCTCTAGCTGTGGTGGAACTACAAGTCCCAGAGTGCCCTGCTGAGCATAGCCAGGCAGGACAAGCTTGCACTTGTAGTTCCGCCACAACTGGAGAGTCCACCCATTGCTTACCTCCGCCGTACACTACAAGCCAGTCAGAGTGCTTATGGTATATTTCAATATGTATGCGTGTGTATATGTGTGTGTGTGTGTGTGTATGTGTGTGTATATATATATATATAATTACACATGCATGCATACATACATATACACATGCATATATACATACACATGCCAGCTCCCAGTTATATGAATCCTGCAGAGAGTTGCTTGTACGTTTGATGAATTACTTTCATCAGAATTCCTTAATCACCTCTCCCATTGCTCAGTAATATAAGAATTCTACCATTGTCTGCATCAGAAATCATAGTAGAACTGATTGAAAAACTACTAACCATGAAAATATAATTAAGCCGATTAGTGGTAGTGATTAGCATGCTGCACATCCCTTTGTTAGCATACGAGAATGTTAGAGAACGTGCTTTTGCTAAAGAGAGTCTACCAACTCCTGGTAAAATATTGGCCTGACAATTTGTAAGCAAACAACGGCACGCTTCAGGTGATACACACACAAACACCCTCTTGCTTTCTACTTTGCTTTTATTGTCAGACTGGCAAAGTAATTCATAACGTAAAGTTGTGGTCTTAATGCTAGCAGATACCAGCTCCCTAGACACCGGCCACTGTCTGGCATCAGTCACACTACAAAAGAAAAAGACAGGTTTGAATAGTTTACACTCCTCCCACAGCCCTGACTTGATAGACGGGTGACACTCCCACCTTGTCTTTAAAAGGAGTTCTCATCAGGTGATCTGCTTGATTAGCCTCAGTGCAGACACACCCTGTCAGCCTGCTGTTAGCTGTGGAAAAAGACATTTTCAAACCATTTCAAAGCATGTAAGTTAAATCAGACTCTACTGTTATTTTGTCACACATAGGTCCTCCACCTGTATCTCCTAGGAGCACTAATGTGCAAATGTGTAACTCTGTTTGCAGAGACAGATATGCAGGGTGAATGTACTTGTAATCCGATATAAGTTTATGTTCTTGTCCTTTGTACAGTTCTAAGCATCGGAGAAGGAGGATTCTGGGAAGGAAATGCCAGGGGGCACATTGGATGGTTTCCTGCAGAATGTGTGGAAGAAGTACAACCCAAGCCAAGCGAAGGACGGCAAGGTAAGAGAGCACCTTCCGCGTGCCCACGTTGTGTATAGTAGACTTGCACCTCCAGTGTGCCCACCGGCTTGTAGAGAATGGGGTCTCTTGATGTAAGAGAAATATTAACACATGATTTGGGTTTAAGAACACTGTACCTAAAATGCAAGTTTTTATGTTCCGTTAAGTGACTGGTCCCTAGTGAATCATCCTTGTCAGTATTGGTTGAGGATTTTGTGCATTACTGATGTCATCGGTTCCAGGACCTTATTCTCATCATAAAAGGACTTCTGCCATTGGTGCACTATATCAGTCGCTCCACCCCCAATTAGCAGACAATGGCTGCTGCAGAGGAAGTGCCCAATACAGGGGCAGTGTCATATAGAGCTAAGACTACTATTGTCTATGAAGCAGAAAACTTGGCATAAAGTTTTCTCTATTCCTGTCGGTCTGTGATCGGCCTACGCCTATTAATCCTGTCTATCTCGCTGGTGCATTAGAGGCCTAAACGCTAGGAAAATAAGCATTACAACCTAATTTCATTCACCACACGTCACAGCTGCTCTGAGTGAACTTGGAGGTATGTATGTATGTATATATGTGTGAACTTGTTTTCACATAGGATAACTTGCATGTTAGGTTTAGTGACCCTTTGTAAAGGTCTCTGGAATATGTATAGCGGTACCATAATATACCTTTATATTTCATGCGGATACTGTTAGTTAGGCTATTACAAGACCTTAAATACATAGCTTTTTTTAAACGCTTTTCAATACAGTGATGCTTATGAAGGTTTATAGTCCAGGTATATTTGTACAAGCTGTTTTTAATGTGCCTTGGTCCCCTATGAAGGAAATATGTGATCGATAAGGAGGAATATAATGCATGTTGGAGAACGTGTGATCTAAATTGTGGAAGTTGAAAATCATCTAAAAAAATATAGACCAGAGAACCTGTATCTTTCAAGGTGCTGTTGCGAATACAAGGTTTAACATGCCATGAGCCATGCTGGGACTTGTAGTTCCTCAGCAACTAGAAAGACAAAGGTTTGTCTACCTCTTGTGCAGACCAGTTTTTATAGAAGAGCTCCTGATATAAACTTGCTCTTCCAATGACCGTATAGACCACGCAAAAGAAGAATTTTCGGAGTTGTCATTTCGGGCCTATTACTCTCTTCTAGACTTGGACATCAATAGAATCTTCAGCTGTTGGGGAACTACATGTCTCAACATGCCCAGCTACCTCTTGCTCAGAAGAAATGCTGGAACCTGTAGTTCCCCCACAGTTCCGCCTAGCTCTTGGTATATGGCTGCTTGTACAGATTGGCTAGTCACCGTTTCACGTAGCAAACAAAAAAATATTGCGTTGAAAGTGGAGCCGTCTTGTTAGCATATTGTATTTACCCTTCTTGCTCTCGCTGTATCGGTTACTTCGGTAATAGACCATTATTCTCATCGCTCTCTGAATTAGTCTGAAGATTCCGTTCCGTTCTCTAAGTATTCTTTTCCCATCCTTCAGGCCAAGAATGCTGAGGACAATTCCCAAAACATGGGGTCATTGTTCAGTCATTATTTTGTTACCAGTACTCTTCGTTTGTGCTGCGCATGTAATTAACCTACATAGACGGTTGTGTTTCTCTAGGCGCTGTACATTATTTAGATGATATGAGTTGGATGAGGGCTGAAAGAGTGAGGGCGACGGGACCTTGTGAGTCAGGAAGCTGAGCCATACAAACTGCTTGTTATCAAGAACAATGTTAATAGGCTCTCAGATGTCCTGGAGGCTTTTGTGCGCCCACAATCTAAGCACTTGAAACCTTTCATAGTCAGAGGACGGGGCGGTTTAGAACGAGATTCGAGGTGATATTTGCAGAGTGGTCTGATCATTTGAGCAAAATATTCAAGTAGAAACTGCTGATGTGTCGTTGCTGTGGCCTGAGGGGAGATCCAGCTTGGTAGTGGCTCTCCGTGGGACTATTTAGACCAGGCTTGGGAAAACGTCTTGTAGTTCCACAGCAGCTGTAACTACAAGTCCCAGCATGCCCTGCCCATAGTCTTTCGCCAAATGATTTGCAACCTTTTAAGCCCCTTAAAAGGTTGCACTGAAGCCTACCTAAAAGTAGTGAAGCAAAATTGATATTCATACTGTATTTATATTGCTTTGTGAGAGCCATATTCGGCAAATACCTCATAATGTACAACTTACCTCATAATTTATCAGTTTCCTTAAATCACGGTGCTGGATACCCAATAAACAAGTCAGTCTGGCTCAGTGGTCGTCGGTGACATCATGAGTCGATAGAATACTTTATAATGAATAACGGTTAAGCCCGCAAAATGGTTGCATCACAGTGATGTCACTCTTTCCTAGTGAACCGATAGGCCGCTTTCACATGAGGGTTGGTTCAGCCTTCAAAATGGCCGCCTCCAGGCAGTTTAATCAAAGTGTCCTTGTTGCTAAACACGGGGAGTGGGGGAGTATTATTAGAGAATAATCTGGGGAAAAAGCAACACATATTAAGTTTTAAGACATTTCTTAATCCACTGCCTTTCCAATAAACAAGATGATTTTTTTCCCCCCAGACATGTATTAACCCCATAAAGTTCACTAGTACGTGTTGCTTCTTTATGTATAACGTAAATTGTCTTCATTAGATGGATTTTTTCCACTGTAAACAAAATTACATAGTACGTCGGTTATGCATCATTACCTAGCGTCAATGTTTTAACAATAAAGGCAGCTAATAAATATGATTTTCATTTGGTGAAAAGAATTGATCAATAATAGGACTCTAGTTGAATTGTTCCCTGCTGCTGCGATCCCTCAGGCACCATTTGTCTCTTATGTTTGACAGTGATGTGCTTTATTTTGTAATATCTACCAGAGAGCCTAGTCCTGCCTTCTTCTGTGGGTTACAGAGCTGAAACTATAAGAAGACAGCACTAGATTTGTCAGGATTGAAGTGTTTGAGTTTATTGACAGCTGCTATAAAGTGATGTGGCTCCAAGACCAGGCTGCTTATGCCTTTTAGGCTAATGTGAGGGAGATCAATATCCGTGATTGTGCTCAATGCACACTCTTGCTTGCCGACCATAGGTAAGTTTTACTGCCAGCAAAAAAAAAAGAAAAATAGTAAAAATTTTGCCCATGAATAGATAAAAATGAAGATTGACAAAAATATGACACATCTCAGCTTCAGGGTAGGATAAGACATTCCTAATTTTCAACCCATGGCATGCATTGTCCTCTAGGGCAGTGTTGTTCAAATCCGGTCCTCGGGGAACCGCTAACAGTCCATGTTTTCTAGGTCTCCTCATAGAATCACACTTGAGATAACTGGTTTCTTTTTCAAATGTGTCAGTCAGTAGTTCACACACCTGTGCTCCAGCAAGGATATACGGAAAACATGCACCTGAGGACCGGATCTGAGGAGCAATGTTCTAGGCCCCAACACTTTTTTCTTTCCCATAAATTTGGGAGAATTACACAGATACTTTGGCACAGAGGTGGCCAAACCTAGGCCTCTGAGCTACCAACAGTTCATGTTTTTAAGGAATTCTTTAATCGTGCACAGGTGAGTTAATCTATTTTTTCTGGCTCAGTTATTATCCCACCTGTTTCTACAGACAGAAATCCTGAAAACATGGCATGTTGATAGCTCTTAAGAACTGGGTTTGAGCACCCCTGCTTCTAGAAATCATAGTGTTCAATTATTTTTGATCCAGCTTCCTTGCATCCAGTACAGGATCATCTGTTTAACCATTTCTTGCTTGTTACGCAAATCCGCGTTCTAGGTTCTCATGAGTCCTGATTTTTCCAGGGCAGTTCCCTTTTTCTTTTTTTTTTTACACACAATCTTTATTTCACCATACATCTTCTCTCAGCAATTAAACATTTGATGAACCCAAATGGACTGGGCAAGTTAGAGTACATGCATAGGTTTACATACCTTTCAACATGTCTGTCCCCGGCAGGGGGATAGGCCACAGACAGTGGGGGCGTAGCCATGTCACGGTGGGAGTGGCCACCCTTCCAAAGGGCCGCTTAGTGCTGTAAAATGCTAGACTGCCCATGACATACCCCCCTTCCCCCAACAATCTCACCCGTCAGACAAACATGTCCTTGTGCAGGGAAGCGGGACAGAGCCGCTGAAATCCGTACACTTGGGAGGTAGTTTATTTGGGGGGTAAAAGAAAGTATGTGGTTGGATTTTGTAGCCTGAGCAAAGATCAGGTCTCATTGATGTCTTTACTATTTTGTGTTTCCATCATTTAAAAAGGAATGATTCACATCACAACATAAAACCAGAGCCTGATATTGTAAGATGTGTGGTACTGCCACCCCATTCCCCTATTAGTCCCAATAAATAAACACTGTACAAGAAGCTTAATGATCTCTAAAGGTGATCCACACTACCGGTGTCTAATTCTTATTATTTCCATTACACAAATGGCTGACTACTCCATGTATGTGTCGGTTTCAGGGAGGAAGAGGAACTGTACACTATTATTTTACTATTTTATTACTTGTAGATTGCCTTGTACTAGTGTGTTTTCTGGCATTAAATAAGAGGTAAAGATGCAATTGAGTTTGCCAGCTATACTAAGCTAATTTACTCTGGCAGTAATTACAGTGCTTTTGGGTATTGTCTGTTTTATACCAGATTAATGAATGTCCAATCAATAGACTAATATGCATGTTCACCATCTACTATATAAATGCCTAGTGGCGTGTGTGGGGAAAAAAAACCAAGCTGCAGCGCCACCTGCTGGGCAGAGTTATACACTGACCTATATACTGACCTATATATTTCTTGAAGGAGAAGTGACAGTTGGGAGTGGTTTGTGGTTGCCGGGGGTGACAGTGGGGAGTTTTTAGCACCTTAAGTAGCTTGATGAAGGATGTGGCGATGAAGATGAAGGACGAGGTGATGGAGAAAAATGATGAGGTGGTGACATGTGGACAAAACCACGTTAAAAAAGGGCGCTTGCGTCGGGAAGTAACGCTCTTCCCCTGAGGAGGCCTGGGCTAGGCCCAAATGCATGACAAGAACCTTTTTAACACCTTAAGTAGCTTGATTTGACTAGAATGCACGGGTTAACTTGTATAATATAATCTGCCTTGTGTCTGGTGATGTCCATGCAATAACTGATGGACCGCATGTCTGTAGCTCGGGACCTTACAGGTATTTTCCTGTGGAATGACTCCCCAGGGATGAAAATCGATTTTTCACAGATTGTGACGTAAAATGACAAATCCGATTTGGCTTCCAAACCGCAGTCACAAATGAGAAACAGAAATGTTTATTCACCTCCGTACACAAGTGCAGTAAGGAGCTGTTATGTGAGGAAACGTGTCTGCTTGTACAAGTGCCCCAACTTTTACAGGGGAAACGGAATCTGTCGACCAAGATGGCGGCGTTTACAGGGCTGCAAGGATTTGTCTGATGGGACAACGACAAATCGGGGGTATTTCTTACTGTGTGCTAATTAGGCACTGTTTTTGCAATGCACATATAAATTGGAAATTTTATGAGATTGTTTAACGCTTTGAGTTTGAGGGTTGGCCAAATGTTTTCACAATTATGACAAGGCTGATTTGCATGATTTTAACGTACATCAAGTTTCTTCCTGTAAATGCGTTACATTACACACTATGGGCCTGATTCATGTTTAGATGTATCGTGTATGAAATAGCTCTGCACATACTCTGAAACATACCTTATGCCAATGAACGCAGTTGCATGCAATTCATGTCCAAACGCAAATTATACTTGCGACTGCCTAGGACGGAACGGGGGAGGGAAGGGGCGGACTAATGTAGGTCATGTACAGTAAGTACGTATGTGCAGAGGGCGTTCCAGCGCAGATGCGGACAATTCAAGTCCTGGGTTTCTCAGTACGTTTTTGGTTTCGGTTGTATCATTTGCACCAGCTACAGAGCAGGTGTCAGTGCCGACAGATGGTGATGACTATCATGGCATAGTCTGTTTTAAAAACTAAATGTATGTGTGCCCCAGGCTAGTACAGAACAAGTGTATGCAAGTAAACCTGGGTGCACGCATATAAGTAACTGCACTGAAGTACAGTAGGCATGCTTTGTGGAATGCGGTTGGCGGATAAGTGAGCGCACTTGTAGTACAGTAGGCGTGTTTTATGAAATGCAGTTGGCGGATAAGTGAGCGCACTTGTAGTACAGTAGGCGTGTTTTATGAAATGCAGTTGGCGGATAAGTGAGCGCACTTGTAGTACAGTAGGCGTGTTTTATGAAATGCAGTTGGCGGATAAGTGAGCGCACTTGTAGTACAGTAGGCGTGTTTTATGAAATGCAGTTGGCGGATAAGTAAGTGCACTTGCGTGCATAAAGAAGCATTGCATGTCTGCACTTTTTGTGGCTTGTAAATCTACATTCTATACCCCATTTGTTTAAATAGTCATGCATTGTGTAATGAGGTGTAACTAACTAAAATAAAATGTTAAATAGAGGAAAATTATCAACTTTATTCTAACCTGTGCAGACATATCCTGTCCTCTGTACTGTAGGTACAGCATTTTATAGTACTAAACATGAACTATTGTACTGAACTGAAGACTCTCAGTATTACACAGAAAAAAAATAATGTACAACCTATGGATGTGCAAAGTACTATATCTAGGAAGATTCTGTAGTTGTTTTTTTTTTTTGTTTTTTTTTTACTTTTTTAGTAATATGCTGGAAAAAAGTGTAGTGCAAGTTCAGATATCCGTTTGTTTATACACAATAAGAATACTGTGTCTCAGTATATTTACTTTATGCTCAGAATGTGATGATTGGCATTTGAGGCGACTCGCTGTATCCGAGACGTTCTGTGCTCCGTTTCATGCATTCTGCTTTATGTCCATTAGGTGGCACTGTTTTAATGCAAAATAATAATACAATGGAACAGAAGAGGAATTTGTAATGAATAATTACCTTCCTTGTCTGCCGACACTTCTATTTAGTAAATGACAGTGCCAGGTTTGTAAGATTTGTGCCATAACATTGTTCTCTGTGGTAACCCTAATCAAATATACAAAGTAACATTTCCAAAACTAATAATGTGTAAGTTAGTAAAGTGAGATAATTAACCAGCAAAATCAGTGCAAAAAGGTTTATTCAATCCTTAAAGTATATTTAAGTCTTTTTGATAACCATATATAAGAATGCTTTTGAAACACGCTTTATTTTGATTATAATTCAAACACTAACTTGATTGGTAACATTGTTAATAAATGTTGTAGATTTGGAGCTATTGGTTACACTTGGTATTATTAGAAATAAAATCAGGGACTCGTCATGTACTGTTCACCATTGTTTGGAAACAACTAACATCCGTTAGCTGGGGCTGATTCACCGTAGCTATAGTTAGCTTTGTTACATTGTCTTCTTGAAAAATGTATGCACAACAGGATTCTATACAGAATACTGCATCTACCCAACATGATCTGACCACTGGACATGATCATAATACAATTCTATTACACACTATACAGACATAGGACACTACACCCCCAACATGACCTGACCACTGGACATGATCATAATACAATTCTATTACACACTATACAGACATAGGACACTACACCCCCAACATGACCTGACCACTGGACATGATCATAATACAATTCTATTACACTATATACAGACATAGGACACTACACCTCCAACATGACCTGACCACTGGACATTATTATACTATACTATATATAGACATAGAACAGTACAGTGGGGAAATAGAGAAGAGTACATATCACGTAGAGGTCCATTGTGCTAAATATAGAGTAATCACAGGCAATTGCAAAACATTCTAGAAGCATAATGCCATAATATGAAGCAAGTTAATACGAAAGCTGTAATAGACAAGGTACAGAACAGACAAAACGTAGTACATAACATGCCAGAGGGCACACAGGTGGACAAGGTGGGACAAGAAGATAGGAGGAGAGAGAGAGAGCATTGCTCATGGTGCTTACAATCTAATGCAGTGGTTCCCAAACTTTTGCAGTTCGCGGCACCCTTAGAGTCTCCAAATTTTTTCAAGGCACCCTTCCAAAATAATTACTGAGCAGTCCTGTTTTAGAAGTAGTTGGGTCAAAAAATTGTAATAAGTATTTAGGTCACGACAGAAATACTTATTTAGTTGTATGCAAAAATGCCCCTCTGCATCCGGACACTCTGCCCCCTCTGCATCCAGGCACACTGCCCCCTCTGCATCCAGGCACACTGCCCCCTCTGCATCCAGGCACACTGCCCCCTCTGCATCCAGGCACACTGCCCCCTCTGCATCCAGGCACACTGCCCCCTCTGCCCTCTGTCACGCTGGCCCCCTCCTCTGCTCTCTGTCCCCCTCCTCTGCTCTCTGTCCCCCTCCTCTGCTCTCTGTCCCCCTCCTCTGCCCTCTGCCCTCCTCCTCTGCCCTCTGCCCTCCTCCTCTGCCCTCTGTCCCCCTCCTCTGCCCTCTGTCCCCCTCCTCTGCCCTCTGTCCCCCTCCTCTGCCCTCTGTCCCCCTCCTCTGCCCTCTGTCCCCCTCCTCTGCCCTCTGTCCCCCTCCTCTGCCCTCTGCCCTCCTCCTCTGTCCCCCTCCTCTGCCCTCTGTCCCCCTCCTCTGCCCTCTGTCCCCCTCCTCTGCCCTCTGTCCCCCTCCTCTGCCATCTGTCCCCCTCCTCTGCCATCTGCCCTCCTCCTCTGCTCTCTGTCCCCCTCCTCCTCTGCTCTCTGTCCCCCTCTCTGCCATCTTCCCTCCTCCTCTGCCCCGCGCCAGCTATAGAAAAAAGAAAGCAAACAGAAACTTACCAATTCGCGCGGCGCTAGGACCCTGCAGCCTCCTCTCTCGCGCAGCTGTCACTGACGTCGATATTCAGTGACAGCTGCGGGAGAGAGGAGGCTGCTGGGTCCTAGCGCCGCGCGGATTGGTAAGTTTCTGTTTGCTTTCTGTTTTCTAGGGCTGGCCCGCGGCACCCCAGTGACAGCGCCGCGGCACCCCTGGGAGCCGCGGCGCACACTTTGGGAACCGCCGATCTAATGTATAATAATGCAATTCTTTTGCACCTTGTACAACAAAGGGCACAGCACTGTATTACAGTCATGGCCGAAAGTTTTGAGAATGACTCAATTATAATTTTTCACAAAGTCTGCTACATCAGTTTTTATGATGGCATTTTGCATATGCTCCAGACAAGGCTGGAGATCACTCTGTCATGCTGATTGAGTTAGAATAATAGACTGGAAACTTTAAATGGAGGGTGGTGCTTGAAACCATTGTTATTCCTCTGTTAACCATGGTTATCTGCAAGAAAACGTGCAGTCATCATTGCTTTGTACAAAAAGGGCTTTACAGGCAAGGATATTGCTGCTAGTAAGATTGCACCTAAATCAACCATTTATCGGATCATCAACAACTTTAAAGAGAGAGGTTCAGTAGTTGTGAAGAAGGCTTCAGGGCGCCCAAGAACGTCCAGCAAGCGCTAGGACGTCTTCTAAAGTTGATTCAGCTGCGGAATCGGGGCGCCACCAGTGCAGAGTTTGGTCAGGAATGACAGCAGGCAGGTGTGAGTGCAGCTGCACGCACAGTGGGGCAAATACTTTTGGAGGACAGCCTGGTGTCAAGAAGGCCAGCAAAGAAGCCATTTCTCTCCAGGAAAAACATCAGGGACAGACTGATATTATGCAAAAGGCACAGGGATTGGACTGCTGAGGACTGGGGTAAAGTCATTTTCTCTGATGAATCCCCTTTCAGATCGTTTCAGATTGTTTCTGGAAAAATGCTTATCCGGAGAAGGAAAGATGAGCGCTACCATCAGCCCTGTATCATGCCAACAGTAAATCATCCTGAGACCATTCCTGTGTGTGGTTGCTTCTCAGCCAAGGGAGCCATGAATAAAGAATGGTACCAAAACATCCTCCAAGAGCAACTTCTCCCAACCATCCAAAAACAGTTTGGTGATGAACAATGCCTTTTCCAGCACAATGGAACACCTTGTCATAAGGCAAAAGTAATAACTAAGTGGCTCAGGGAACAAAACATAGAAATTTTGGGTCCATGGCCAGGAACTCCCCAGACCTTAATCCCATTGAGAACCTGTGGTCAATCCTCAAGAGGAGGGTGGACAAACAAAAACCCACAAATTCTGACAAACTCCAAGCATTGATTAGGCACGAATTGGCGGCCATCAGTCAGTATGTGGCCCAGAAGTTGATTGACAGCATGCCAGGGCGAATTGCAGAGGTCTTCAAAATGAAGGGTCAACACTGCAAATATTGACTCTTTGTATAAACTTAATGTAATTGTCAATAAAACCCTTTGACACTTATGAAATGCTTGTAATTTTACATCAGTATACCATAGCAACATCTGACAAAAAGGTCTAAAAACAATGAAGCTGCAAACTGTGTGAAAACCAATACTTGTGTCATTCTCAAAACTTTTGCCCGTGACTGTACATGACCTGACCAGTGGCTATGATCATCGTATAATACCCTTACCTACCAGGAATTTGTTATGGCATTTTTCCTTTTACTGACATGTACCAGGTCAAAAATCTACAAAGCATCTGTATAAAATCTGGCCTAAGTAGTGGCTGAATAAAGCGATACTGCATTCAAATATGCAGCGCGCCCTCAGTTTCTGGTGTAGTGATTTCATCACTATGATAATTTGTTGAGTGATATTTGGGACATATGAGAGACTGTAAATACATAACACATTTTTGCTACTTTGTCCCATGGAGACTGTCACATTGACGCCTCTGGCTATCTATATATCTTTATCTATGGATCTTATAAATAAAGATATTTAAAGGTGCTCTGTACATTCCCTGATAGTGGCTGCTACAAGCAGCTGTTATACATCTCATCACCCCAAAACACCCCTCAGACCCCCCCCCCCCCCAACCCCACACAATGTGGGCCGTCTGTTACCCTTCACTAGATATATATATAATGTATATGGGTCTGAAGTCCTTTTCTTTTATATGACAAGTTACTGCAATGATTGTAAGGTGCTACTTTCTGATTAAAAGATATTCTATGCTATGTGCAAAGATAAATCAGAGTCCCTTAAATAGAAGTAATCAGACGGGTTTTTTTAATATATAATTGAAGTATCAGCACTGCAGGTGCAGGATGAATTGAGTATTTCATGAGAAGATCTGTGAGTGTTGTCTGTGCTGTCTGAACGGGTCCTTGAGGCACCAATCCTGTCCCACTAGAATTCATACTTTTGGGGAGATGTTTAGAAGTGGAATTTAATGGAGCTTAAAGATGCCTCTTGATCCTTCTCCCTATTGAGTTTCTGTTGCTCATTAAAAACGTTAATGTGAAGATGCACTTAAAGTACCCATAATGGAGGCAGACATTTTGTGGGCTGGACTAATATTAATGAGAATGTAACCTTGCGATTTCCTTGCTGACATTAACACCATCTGGATTTCAATGCTCCATTTATACACATTGCACATCCCCAGAGTATTGGTAGGCTGAGTGCTCAGCCCCCAAAATGTCTGCTTCTGTTGTGTGTAGTCATTGGTCATACTCTGATTTCTTCTGAAGTGTGTGTGTGTGTATATATGTGTATATGTGTGTGTGTATATGTGTGTGTGTGTGTGTATCTATGTATATTATACATAGATACACCCAGCCTCCCAGGTTACCCCATGCCCCAGTATCTCAGGTGCCCGTGTACCCCAGCCTCCCAGGTTACCTCATGCCCCAGTATCTCAGGTGCCCGTGTACCCCAGCCTCCCAGGTTACCTCATGCCCCAGTATCTCAGGTGCCCATGTACCCCAGCCTCCCAGGTTACCTCATGACCCATTAACTCAGGTGCCCGTGTACCCCAGCCTCCCAGGTTACCTCATGTCCCAGTATCTCAGGTGCCCGTGTGCTCCAGCCTCCCAGGTTACCCCATGCCCCAGTATCTCAGGTGCCCGTGTGCCCCAGCCTCCCAGGTTACCTCATGTCCCAGTATCTCAGGTGCCCGTGTGCCCCAGCCTCCCAGGTTACCCCATGCCCCAGTATCTCAGGTGCCCGTGTGCCCCAGCCTCCCAGGTTACCTCATGCCCCAGTATCTCAGGTACCCGTGTGCCCCAGCCTCCTAGGTTACCTCATGTCCCAGTATCTCAGGTACCCGTGTGCCCCAGCCTCCCAGGTTACCCCATGCCCCAGTATCTCAGGTGCCCGTGTGCCCAAGCCTCCCAGGTTACCTCATGCCCCAGTATCTCAGGTACCCGTGTGCCCCAGCCTCCTAGGTTACCTCATGTCCCAGTATCTCAGGTACCCGTGTGCCCCAGCCTCCCAGGTTACCCCATGCCCCAGTATCTCAGGTGCCCGTGTACCCCAGCCTCCCAGGTTACTCCATGCCCCAGTATCTTAGGTGCCCGTGTACTCCAGTCTCCCAGGTTACCTCATGCCCCAGTATCTCAGGTGCATGAATGGGTGAATGTTACAGCAGCTCTGAGCTGGCGGTCTTTGGGTCGCATCCCCTACTTGTAATGGGTCCACAGTGTTACACTACAAAGAAGTGCATTTCTGTGCACATGTCGAGCAATGTAATAAAAAGCTACACAAACAAAACTGACACATAACGTCTCACTCATGATTTATTTAAGACTCAAATGAGGCTAAACCAATGGAAATGTTTACATGTATGAAACTGGTGGAACTAAAGTGGTCGGAGGGTGTACTTTGAAGTTTGCACATTGGCACTGTGCCCCTGGTGATGTTGCACAGAGAGTGCTCCTGGCTACTGAGCTGTGCCATCTTTACTGGGATCTGATCCAGTCTGGTTTTTCCATGGCTGTACTGGTATATGGCAGCGTCTTACTGGAACGTGAAAGCACTGGACGTATCGCATTGAGTTGACCTTGTTCACACAGCGGCCCCACCTCTCTATATCTGGTATTTGTGCAGGGAATGAGCTATTTTGCCGCACATTTCCGTTACACAATGTCACTCGTTCAGAAACACTCCCCAGATGTCAAGGCTGAATATTTGTTCAGATTGTGAACATAAATGTTACCTAGTGACAAGTCTCCTCCTGAGTCTGACCATTTGTACATCTCTGTTGTCATGGGGATGTTTGTGCTGAGGATTTGGTTGTAGCATCTTGATGTGAATCATAGTTTCCCAGAATAGGCAACTCTTACCACACTGCAGCAAATAGACTCCCTGCTTTAATCAACATTCTGCACTGTCAGGCCTCATGTACACAGGCGTTGGTTTTAGGTGTTCAACACACGTTCTTAAAGTCAATTATTTATTAACTATTATTTATACCATGCTAACATATATTACATTGTGCTTTACAGAGAATATTTAATCGTTATTCAGATCCTCCCCCAGTGTAGCTTACAATCTATATTCCCTACCGCACGGAAACATACTAGGGTTAATTTCCTCAGAAGCCAATTAAGCTACGAATATGTCTCTGGAGATTGGGGAGAAAAACCACGCAATCACGTGGAACGTACAAACTCAACGCTGATAGGGCGCTGGTCGGAATCTAACCCATGACCCCAGCGCTGTGATACAGCATTGCGAAGTACGTTACCAGCTAAACACACCTTAACATTGATGGTTCAGAAAGTACAAACATGCACACACTTTCAGACAAGCATTTGCATTGCGTCAATATTGACATTTCCTCAAGCGTTATCATGTATTAATACTCAGTGAAATTGAATGGAGTTCTATCGGAGCCCTAATTAAGTACATAGTACGTTATGCTGTAGGGAGGCCTTAGAAACATGTTTGAACC
Organism: Mixophyes fleayi; assembly: GCF_038048845.1. Classification (NCBI taxonomy): domain Eukaryota; kingdom Metazoa; phylum Chordata; class Amphibia; order Anura; family Limnodynastidae; genus Mixophyes; species Mixophyes fleayi. Next base: position 27,883,909 of record NC_134411.1, read on the forward strand.
TCCTTTTAAAAGCAAGTATAGTTTACAAAGTTTTGTCTCTGCATTTACAAGGCATTTTTTCAATGTCTGTGCGTACGAGTTATAGTCATGTAATAAGACCCATGTATAATATTATGAATACATATTTGACCTTATTCACATGCACAAGGTCAAGGGCTTTGCTTGTTCATCATACTGTTCGCCTAATAATGCTTTGCGCTGCTCACAGAGGAGGCAGCTATTTTGTGGGTCGGACAGGTATTCAGTCTTTCAATTCAATAAGAACTAGTGACCTCAGTGAGGCATGAGGCATTCGGTGATGTCACTGCTTTCTGGTGAATTGATAGGCCACATCCTCATGAATATCATACATACTTACCAACTTTAGAAAGTTGGTTTCCGGGAGCCTGCCGGGGGAGGTGGGTGTGATGATGACACGCATTTTGGACCCGCCCCCCCGTGACATAATGACGCAGATGCGTCATTTGACAGCGGGGGGGGCGGCGCCAAACGCCACGGATCACCAGGAATCGCAGCGTTTGGAACCTAATTCTGCCCACTTCACTAGGAAGTGGGGCACTTCACTAGGAAGTGGGCAGATCCGGGAGATTGCCACACTCTCCCGGGAGTCCGTGAGACTCTCACAAAATGCGGGAGTCTCCCGGACATTCTGGGAGAGTTGGCAAGTATGATGAACATTGGTTTCAGCCCACACGACAGCCGCACCCACTGTGAGTAACTAATGGGATACGTTACTGTGAAACAGAACGGAATAAAGTTTCACTGCTGCCGTCTCCTGGCAAATACATTGTATTGTATATCCCATACCCACACACTTGCTAGTGTTGCTTGCCGTTATTTGTACTAAATACGCACTGCTATTTTTTGTTCAGAAGCGTTAAACTGCTCAGAGCTGATACATTCCAGAACAGAGTGTTACAGGATGTAACCAGGGCTGCCTGCTTGCTTCTACAATGCAGCAATTACAGGAGTATTGAGAGAGACCAACCGCGCTCCTCCGTACTCTCCAAGCTGACACCTAGCGGCCCTGGGCAGTAACCCAGATTAACCATCTCTGGACAGTGAGATGAGCAGATGACACATGTCTAGGGTTCAGCTAACAGGAGAAGCATTGGTAGCGTTTCACAGAGATCTTGCTGAATAACTGCTGCAAATCTCCTAGTACAGAAGAGCCTGGCGCGAGGTGAGCGCAGATACAATATGTTTCACTAATATATGTTGAATATTTATCAAAGTCAACAAAAAAACAAGAGCGATCAGTAGGTAATTAGCATAAAATATGGTGCACCCACATTCCCTCCTACACGGCTTCTGTTGGTTTCCACTTGTACTTACAGCCAAATCTGCAAAAGAGTCCCGCGCCCCTCCCTGCTCACCCCAGCATACATTGCTCTGTGAATTGCTATGGATTATGGAGGGTCCTCATTGTGGACAAAGTTTAACAGGAGCTCAAAATATACTGATTTTTTTTATTTTTGTATATTTTGATTACTCTTATGTCTACCAATTATATGTACTCCTATCGTGATGTTGAGTGTCATTAATCACCGCAACATAACAATATTTTTGGGTTTCCTACTAAAACCTTTTTTTTTATATTGTCCATATATTATGTGTTTCAGTTCTTTGTATAGAACTGTTGGATACGTTCCCTAATTATAGTTCCTGTGGTTGCAGGAAGAGAGTGTCAGTGACTATATTACTTATATTATTGGGGAGATGACTGGTAATAGTACACAAGGCTGTTTTGGGGCATTTTGGACTGACTCTTTAACACACTATCATTGTCAGATTGACACACATCGAGCCTCCAGCAGTACGGTGTGAAGAAGAGCAGGCTGGAAAGCTCACATATACACTTTTTAGATGCTATTTTTAAATGGTCATTAAGTGTAATCAAATGATATAAAAATGAAAATATTAGTATTGTAGCATATTAGTTCTGCACAAAGGGACGGAAGTCCAACTACGAGCTGCAAAAATGTGATTTGCCGCAACGCACACACAGAGTAGAATGTTAAGTTTAATTTGCACTTGAGCCCCCTACACAAATGAAACTAACCCCGTGCTGAAGCGCACTGGGTCTCTCACCGACACCTAATACCCAGTGGGGTCCAGGATCATCAGTTTATTGTCCAAATATTATTGTAATGAATTACAAGTCCCTGCCAACTTTTAGCTGCTTGAGCATGCCAGTGCTTGTAGAACTACAAACCCCAGCATGCCAGTGGCTTCCAGAGCATGCTTGGACATGTGGTGCATGTTTGTGAATTCTGGGCCCACTGCAACCATTAGTGGCACAAAAGGATCGAATAGTAAAAAAAACAAAACCACACCAAATGTTTTAGTATTTTAATGAAATTAAATACTCCCCAGTATCGCTTGTTTACCTCTCTCTATTATTCTCCTGAGAATAATAGAGTCCTGATGGGATCTCCTCTCTTCGGTCACGGAATAGGCTATTTGGAATAAAAAGGTATGTGATGTTGAATACTTTCGTGTCAAAAAAGACAAAAGTATTATAGGAGTGATACCTTTATTTAAAAGACTTTAAAAGTCTCAATACTGAAAGTTTAAAAAAAAAAAAATGACGGAAAGAAAAATCTGGGAATTCAAGTTGATAAGAACATTCCAGTCATTGATTCAAGGACTCAACCTAACACCTGGATTTATGACCCACTACATGGACACACTTCACACCCCACAGCACAGTGACTCTGGATCTCTGAACTCTTAGGACTTTCTCGCTTCCATCTATAACAAATTCCTCCTTTTTATTACTTTAGCTTATCTTTATGATGTATTCCCCCAGTACAAATTGCTTGATGTAACATCTCTTAATGGTTGTGCCCTTTTCTCAGTCATTAATTTGTAAACTTGCCTGATGAAGGGGCCTTTGTGCTCTAAAAGCTAGCAAATCTAAAAATTTCTTTTGGTTAGCCAATAAAGTTATCACTCCTATAATACTTTTGTCTTTTTTGACACAAAAGTAATACAACAGTTTCTGGCTGACACGGTACTGTAATAAAAATAGTTTTTTTAAAGTTTTGCTACACTTTGGAATAAAAATGAAAAACTACAAGTCAGCAAAGAAACTTGTTCTTGGTGAGCTGCGATGCAAATGAACAAAGCTGTCAGTATGTGATCAGCCAATCAGAGCATCTCACTTATTGGAGTGTGGGAAAAGTGCTCTGATTGGCCTTTCGCTCAGAGTCAAATAAGTTCATTCACATTATGGCAAGTCTCCTCATTCTCCTATTCTCTTATTGTTTTTTATTTGTATTCCAATGTATTATCTTCAGGACGGAAGAAAGAAGATTCCATATGGATTTATGGTTGGAGATGTAAACTTGATTTGTGTTTGTTTTTGTTTTTGTTTTTTTACTATTGGATAATTTTGCTATGGGCCAGCTGGTTTTCCGGAGGGGAGGTCCAAGTTGGTTATAAAGTATAGTTGTGCATGGCTATAATGAGAACTGTTTTGGGTCCCCCTACAACCGGATACATAAACAACCCACCTGCCCCATCCATCTCTGATGACTAGTGCACATAGCTGGCAGGAGCGATGTTCCAGTGGGCCCAGGTCGCCAATTCAAAAGCACTGGCACGCCCAAGCAGTTGTCAGCGCTTACTGCGACTTGTGGTTCCAAAACTGTATTTAATAATTTTTGGACAATAAACTATTAACACGGCACCCACCGCCCAATGTGTGCAAAGATTCCAGAGAATTCCATACCAGACCAGTTATTTATTTATTGAATTATTCTATTTTAAATCCAGCAGTAATTATCACACAAACGCGGCTCATGCCGACCTACAGAAACAAGCATATACGCCTGTTCGGAAGCATACGTTGTGCACCTGCTACAGGGCAGGTGCAAATACTCACTGATGATGATGACTTGGCATAAACCAGGTGTATACGCTGCTGATGCGGGATGTGTATAGCTCTGCATATGGGGAGAAATGCGCTATTTTTGTGTGCATTCGCCCCATAATGTCTTCACATTACATTTTACTATGGGCATCCCTTGGTGACTGCACCAAAAACTCTGTTAATATTTAACAAGCATGTTTAACTAGAATTCTTTCTATGGGAGGGAAGCATCAGTGATCCACTACCCTTAATGGATCTGGAGAGGGTTGAACTTGAGGAAGTTTTCTTTGACCTGCGGCTGTAACTATGCAACACGGCTTCTTGTCACAATGTAAAAATTTTAAGTATCTTATTTATATCAGAAATAAAATCTCACCTACGCTGCGTGCTTCTCTCAAGTCGTACTCTCAAATCTATACGTGTATCTCTAGAAATAGATTGAACAAGATACAAAGTGTTATTCTCTGTGGGTCCTCTGGGTATGAACACATTTTGTTGTTTACACATATTTCATGAATTCTTCTTTTAGCAACATTTTGTTTTCAGAATGATTCCACTTTCTTGACCACCTGCCACGGGCAATCAATAGACACACTCGACATGTTGTATTTCTGTGATCCTGGAATCACTTGTTTTTAAAAGTGGCTGCATATTTATATATTTACCTTCACTGAGCTGAGACATCAACGGACTGTTGTACTTGTACATTATAAGGGTTTAGAGGCCTCTTTTCTAAAGAAAATGTAGTCGGGGAAATTTGAGGATCCTTTTGTTCTGAATGAGGCATGAAGATGTAATTCAGTAAGAACATGAATGACTAAGGTGCAAACCCCATACTGTATTCATTCTTATACCTGCTCATATGGGATGTCCTCAGTTTTGGAGTGGGTGGGGACAATGATATTATTGTAATGCCCACAGCAACACTGAGTGTTTCAGGAGATGTGTGGTGTTCTCGTGGGAGGCAGATCCCGACCTGCTCATGTGATTGTTAGTGAGGTCAGGTGTGTATGTAACAGGACAGTGGTGTGATGTGGGGAATGGAGATAAGATTGCCACAGACTAAGAGTTAGATAGTGGAAGGAGCAGGGTCCCGAATAGCACAGAGTACAGATATAACACTCCTGTCATCAGGGCCGGTGCTAGGGTCCACGGCGCCCTAGGCATTTTTAAAAAAGCGGCGCCCCCCCCCCCCCCCCAATCAAAAAACCCCCCGCAAAAATCGCCGGGTGGGGGGGGTATGGTCAGCAGTCGCCGCACAGTTTTAAAGTATTTTAGAATACTGTGGCGCCCTCCAGAGCCCGGCGCCCTAGGCAAGTGCCTAACCTTGCCTAATGGGAGCGCCGGGCCTGCCTGTCATAGTGATGAGGGAAGATTGCAATTTCATCTGCAACTCTATAAATTCAACTTGTTTATACAATTAATGATGACAGTGAGGTTTGTTCACTAAACATTGCTCAAAAGGTGCAAATCTGCACGGAAGCCATCAGCGGCTCCAAAGCTGACCGGAAAAAGTTCTCATGCGAGGTTATTATAATTTGAGAAGTGGGGACTAATCGGAATTATACATCTAATAAGCAAATCACAGAGTTCCATAGGAATGGAATTGGAATAATACAAGTGTATAAGGCTGGGCCACAAAGCTTAGAGTACCACAGTATCCGTTCTACAGTGTGCCATGATTTAGATGCATTACACTTATCATGTGCAGGGTCTCTGGGTCATGACCATTCTCTTGGTGGTTGAAAAAGACTCATGTTCCTCATGATCAAGCTGTCTCAGATACTGGAATTTGTTGTCCTGGAGATGCCAATAAAGTTTTATTTTATCTCTTGCTGAAAAGGGGAGTCCACGAAGGCTCCATATTGGACTTTCTTAAAGGAGAATGCCATGCAAAGTCTTCCCATAGACCTCCCTTCTCCAGAAGGCCACGCTGTAGTTGTCCTAGAACCCCCCCTGGACGAGTAATATCAGTAATATCTGGATGTTTGCATCCAGATGTGGGGCTGGTGGGGGTAAATGTCTACTGAACCATGGCATCCTGACCGGCTCTGTCTTACAAAAGGGAACAACCTTACGCTGACCACGTGCTGCAATATTGGGCAGTTGGATGGAATCATTATCGTGCATAGGGGAAAATGTGGATGGAAGATGATGACCGCTGGCCGGCCAGTGAGTGTAGTCGTCTAACAGACCCCAGGACCATCAGACACATCAACCCATGTGTAACCAGCTGTACTCATAGCTGTGGGAGTACTTCAGGTGTACTAAGGTATTCTGATACTAAGAAGTACTAAGGTACCACAGTACTCAGGTATATAAGTGATGTGTCCCCTTTAATTGCTAGACTAAGCTGACAATAGTGCAAGTGAACATGCAGGCTTAGAAGAACATCTATAAATAGGTACACATAAAGATAAATGTAAAGTAATGTAAAGTAATTATAACTGCTCACCTCCATTCACTCCAGAATATAGAATATGCTCCAGAAATGCTAAGCAAGTAATGCAACCCTGCAAGAATATTGTGCATCTATATAGTCTAATGCTGGTGTAATATGCTTAATTTGTGGCAGTCTGTCTACTTTAGAAGCTGAGGACTCTCGTCATTTTTTATGCCAGGAACAAATGGAGGAGATTTAGGAGAGGTGGTAGAAATTCCTGCAAAATATTATTAAATATCTTAAAATATTTAAAATGAGCATCTCCTAGGTTCAGGCATAAAGAATGGAGTACCCCAAGGGTCTGTGCTGGGACCAGTGCTCTTCAACATCTTTATTGGTGACATTGCTAATGGTTTTGAAGGAAAGTCTGCAGATGACATCAGGAAGGTAAATAAAATGATGACCGTAGGTAGGACAACCTTTAGAATACTGCTTCTGGGAGATCCTCGGGGTGAAGGTCCGTTGTGCACCATTGCTCTGTGGGGGTGGGGCCAAAATTATTTGCTGCGAATCGGCGTCATAGAAGCCCCCATTCACCCCACTTCACTAGTAATATTCCGGGAAAGTAGGCAAGTATGAGACAGACTTGAGAATTACAGTTATTGGGGAAACCCCACCTGGAATACGGTGTTCATCAGAAACAACTCTATATGGTCTAAATGACATGATCTACACATGTATAGCTGGGAGCAGAGAGGGAGATATAATAGAAGATATGAAATTTATAAGGGTTTTAACAGCGTACAGGATGGAAGTATTCTTCAGAGGAAGAGACCTATTCGAACAAGAGGACATGCACTGACAATCGGGGGTAGCAGGTCTAGGGGAAAGTTGAGGAAGAATTGCTTTTTAAAGGGTAGTACATAAGTGGAATAGTCTTCCAAAGTGGTGGTAGAGGCTAATACCATAGAGCAGTGTTTCCCAACCTAGTCCACAAGTCCCCCTAACAGTGCATGTTTTCTATATCTCCTTGCTGGAGCACAGGTGTATTCATTACTGACTGACACATTTTGAAAGATCCACAGGTGGTATAATTATTTCACTTATGACCTGGAAAACCTGCACTGTTAGGGGTCCCTGAGGACTGGGGTTGGGAAACATTGCCATAGAGGATTGTAAGCATGTTTGGGTATATATATAAGGATGCCCTAAATCTGAAATAATAAACCTCTGAGGTTTTCAGGGATAAAAACCGCACTCTAGATGGTCTCTGAAAGGTCCCTAGCTGACCTTAAATTCTATGTTTCTAAGCGCAAGCCCAAACTGCATAGATCTCATTATGTGGCAACAGGCCAAACCACCAGATTGCAAAGCAAGACTTTCTGGTCAGCCACGGGAGCCACACACATTAGTGGAGACCGCTGGCTGACCATCTTTTCATTAAGATTTTGATTGTTAAGAATGATTGTTTGGGTTTTGACATGCATTACAATACAAGGCCATTTTTTTTTTTTTCTTTAGAGAAAGTATATGTGTCAGGTAAAAATGATGATCAAAGATTGTTTTTCATTGTTGTGGAACAAAATATTAAATGAGGCGTAAGTGATGGAGATGATGAGTGCGTTCCTGGTTTTGTGCGTAGGCGCAAAATAACTTGCTTTTTGCGCATCCTGTTAGACGGAAATGATCATGTCAGACGTCTTTTGCATTATCCGCAAGGACTTTATATGAAAAAACGCATTTTCTATGCACAAATACTATTGTAATTGAAACATTGAAATGTACATGCATGACACATGAAATGACGACCGTCCAAGGTCCCCTCTCTCTCATCACTTATTTAGATATAACCGAGGCTCTAACAACCTGTATTTCATGAGAAAGTAAAAATACAAGTTTTAATGAGTTAAATAGTCCAAAAGTCATGTAAAGCAGAAGTTCTAAGAGGATCTTTTTTTTTTTCTGGTATTCGAACGGTCATTTGGACCGCCAGCCGACCTATAGTCTTACAAAGCATCTGCACAGAGGATGTTTTCTAAATCAGCTCAAGTGGGCTTGTACTTATGTGTGCAAAAGTTGGTCAAGATAGAGGTTTTTGTGGAATAATGATGCACTGCAAGTTTTGCAGCTGGTAAGTGACTGCAGTATTTACAGTTCCACTGTCCTACGTCTTTAGAGACCTGTTACACTTAGGAGTCAACCACACTTTAGCACAGGCCCGTCCAACCTGCGGCCCTCCAGGTGTTGTGAAACTACAAGCCCCAGCATGCTTTGTTGGTAGACAACCAGTTGATGGCTGGAAGGGCATGCTGGGATTTGTAGTTTCAAACACCTGGAGAACCGCAGGTTGGACAGGCCTGCTTTAGCATATTGTTTCCAGGTTACATATTTTATGCCAGCCTCTTGTCTTACCTCCCTCCCCCAGAGCCCCTCTACTGCCCCCCCCCCCCCCCACACACACACGCAAAAAGTTCTGTTAAAATGTCACTTTCCTAATGTGAAGATCAATGGTTGTCCCACCTTCGGTGGAGTGTGCACGGGCCGTCTTGTGTCCTCCACCATGGTCTCACGTCACTGTCTGTCTCATGATTCCAGGAGTGACTTATAACTAAATGACATAGGACTCTCAGCACTCTAGACCAGGCCTGTCCAACCTGCGGCCCTCCAGGTGTTGTGAAACTACAAGCCCCAGCATGCTTTGCTGGTAGACAACCAGTTGATGGCTGGAAGGGCATGCTGGGACTTGTAGTTTCACAACACCTGGAGGGCCGCAGGTTGGACAGGCCTGCTCTAGACTGTCACTTATCAAACAGGATGAAATACACCTCACAATGAAATTAAAAAGTTGCTCTTGTCGACATGTTACATCAGTCCTTTATATCTAACCATCTGGGGTTATGTGTTTTCTGTTTGATGCTTGCATTCATCCATGCACTGCTCTGTATTGTCTAATCCTACTGGTGTGTCTTTTGTGTAATTCACAAAAATCAAGAGATGGCCGAGGTTCTGGATAGGATTCCATTCTCCTCTGTAATTGATAATGATTTTTCCTTAATACTGGACAAATTAATTGCAGACTGTACAGTGTAAAGCACATTTCATCATTTAATTTTACTTGGGGAAAAAAGCGTAATTAAGTTGGTCTGTGTAATGAATGGAAAGCAAGACTCAAGGTCAAAGAGACGAGATTCTGAAAAGGAAGTCTTGAAAGCTGTAATTAAGTTATTATACAATGTGCGCTACTCTGTATCAGACACTACCTCCTTAATGTGCTGTACGTAGACAAGGGACATGCCATCAGAAAGGACCTTTTTGGGCTTTGCCGGGGATCACAGTGATACTGGACTGAGTACACCACCCGCACTGTCATTATTTTGCAGCAGATCACTGGAGTGTACACAGTGTTGAGAAGAGCTGCAGGATGTTTTGCTATAGGCTTCCCTGACACTTTTAGAATTTATTTTATGTACAGGCAATTAAGTAGCTAGTTTTGCCATATGTACCACCAAGCCTCAATGGATTAATTGCATGTAAATGAAACTGGACATCTCCGCTAATTGGCACCTTTCATCTGGGGGAGGGGGAGATAATCCAAATGACTGACCCAATGGGAGGATGAATAACCAAGCTTCTGTGGAGGTGCGCCCAGACCCTCTCCCTATACCAGTGTTGGCTAAACTGTGACACTTCAGGTGTTGTGAAACTACAAGTCCCAGCATACTCTTCCAGCAATAAGCTGCTATATATTGGCAAAGCATGCTGGGACTTGTAGTTTCACAACACCTGGAGTGTCACAGGTTAGCCAATACTGCCCTATACATATGTGCACCTGTAAGAAAAAAACAAAAACCTGTAAACCAGGCAATGCCCCCAAAAGTGCACCCTCTCTGCCTATTACAGAGAATTTAATTATCTCTTCCATACAAAATTGTATTTTTTGCATGTGGGCATAACAGGATGCGCACAGGTGTGCTCCACCCCATTTAGTTTTCAGAGGCTAGATATGCCCAACTCCTCCCGTCAGAACTCTGTAGTTGCTGCCATTTTCAAATACGAACTTCATATGTTGTGTAGAAGCCAAGCAATTTGTTTTAAAAAAAAAAAAAAAAAAGGGTGCTTGAAAACATGAAACATCATTTTTACTGCAGTCTGTGATTTTACATGCCTTACTACTCCTGTTAATGACAAACTATCAGTAGATGATATGTGGGTGTGGTCTTTCCTTGGCATATCTGGGTCCATTGCCGGACGGATGACACTGGTGGTGAAAAGAGGAAGAATAAATTTCATATTGTTGTTCAAGCTGTGCAGGCAGCTTTGTAAGTTGACTAACCACTGTTAAGTGCACACGACTACTCCTTCATGAACGGAGCAACATGAAGCAGGACTCGTCTCTCCTTTAGTCTGGGCAAAGTCCTGATAGCTTGGGTCTGTACCCTAAAATCGCAACTGTCCAACCAGAATCGGGATAGTTGTCACACTGTTGCTCTCTCTTACCTCTCTTGCAGCTTTCAGTACATGCTGCTGTTTAAGGTGTTTTAAGCTCAGTTGTTGTTTGGCCAGATCCTGTGACTGTTGGGGCCTATTTGAAAAAGAGATGGGTACTATTGACCACCAGGAAAGTGAATACTCTAAACCCCCCGACCCAACCAACAACAACATTAAATCAATAGAATCCATATTTTATAAATGCTCACCCCCTAACCTAGTCCTGACATTAAATAGAATTCATATTTAATAAAAAAAAAACTATTTTCCTTCAACCAGCCCCAACATCAAATTATAAGCATACACATTTATTATAAAGACATTAATAACCCCTAAAATATATTAATAGCCCATTCCAACTCCACATTATATAACTAACCCACACATTACATTAATACCCCCATACACCAGTGACCACATACCATTTATTCCCCACATAACATTAAGGGGAGAGGGTAAGTAACCAGGAAGTACAGCATCGGGCCATGCAGTGGGTGGTTACTTGGTTTGCCCTGCTAAAGCCAGCCTAAATAGTCCAGTAGACCCAGTCTCTCAGCCCAGACCGCCTCTGTGTCTTCAGTAGAGAATTATGCATGGAAGTGGAAAACAGTTGATCCAAGCTGACCAGACAATCTGTGGCAACAAAGCAAATATTTAATGCAAACTGTACACTTTCAATATTCTCTAGGCTTTTCTGCCAGAAACAACAACTGTCACTGGTGATGGTGAGAGTGAGTAGCTCCCAAATCAATGGTATGTCAAGCTTGAGTTCTCTGTGCTTTAGCAATTGGTGGAGAGAGAGTGTATATAGACATAGGAACTACACCCCCTACATGACCTGACTACTGGACGTGATCATAATACAATACAATTCTATTACACTCTATACAGACATAGGACACTACACCCCCAACATGACCTGACTACTGGAAGTGATCATAATACAATACAATTCTATTACACTCTATACAGACATAGGACACTACACCCCCAACATGACCTGACTACTGGAAGTGATCATAATACAATTCTGTTACACTGTATACAGACATAGGACACTACTACACCCCAACATGACCTGACCACTGGACATGATCATAATACAATTCTATTACACTCTATACAGACATAGGACACTACACCCCCAACATGACCTGACCACTGGACATGATCATAATACAATTCTATTACAGATATTTATTTCTACCAACGTTTTAACCCAGTTAGCACTTATATACTCTTTGCCTGCACATAGCAGTTACAGTAACTGGCGAGATCCTGAGACACTAGTGCTGATGCGCTTCATGAACATCATTCATCGGGTGTATGATCACTAGTTTGACAGAACGCAGCATTGACACTGCCTGTGCAGGCAAATAGCGCATCTAAGTGCTGAGTTTTATATACGGGAGCACAATGTGCCCTTGTGCCAACACACCAAGACCCCCTTGCTCTCTGCGAGAAGTACAATATCAGAGGACAAAATGTAATGTTAGAGTCTAGATGTTTCCCTGTAAAGATTGCCCTGGATGGCTGTACTATCCTCATCATCACCATTTATTTATATAGCGCCACTGATTCCGCAGCGCTGTACAGAGAACTCACTCACATCAGTCTAGTTCTCTGACACGTCCTTCTGCTTCTCTCAAGCTGAGAAGAACATCAAAGAGCAGACAGCCTTCCTTCTTACCTCTTTCAGCAACCTCAATCAGCAAGCATTGTGCTAACATTTAATTATTTGGACTGGTATAGCCGCTTCCAAGGATTCTGTAGAGATGCCAGGAGATACTGTAAGCTATTGACGAGCGGTGTATCTTCATATGGGGCTACTATGGTTACAAACGCCCTTTAATGTACATTCAGAAGTCTTGATTTACAGTAAATAGAATTGCACAATTCACCATGTTATGTAAATCAGCGGTGATTTATATGGGATGGGTAATATATGTGTGCATGTTGGTTAATATGTGTGTGTCAGCTACATGTAAAGGTCTGGCAGATATTTATTATATCATACCGGCTTGATAGTGGTAAGCTTAACGTTACTCATATGGTTACTGCTTTATAAATATGGGTGGATTCTCTTTTGCCCATTGTATTATAATCTCCCCGCATCAGATTGGCTAAAGTTTCAAATCACGACTCTGTGCTGTTAGAGGACCCTGCTACTTCCACTGTGCAACCTTCGGTCAGCAGCTTCCTGCGCCTGTCCCCCCTCCCCCTCCCCCTTTATTCACGTCATGACACCGCCCATGTTCCTTGCAGCCTTGCTCCCACCTACTCAGTGACAAGTGGACAGGTTACTGCCACCTACAAAATCAGCAAAAAATTTTTTGTCATCTGACACACTCTGTGCTGCAGTGAGCATTTTGATACTCTAATGGGTTACAAGATCTCTGCATTCTGTAGAAAACGTTTTTTCTTTGAACACCTGCAATTATACTGGCTAAATATATTATGCTTAGTCTACTAGATGCCCCCCTACTGTGGTGGAACTACAAGTCTCAGCAAAAAAAATATAACCTCAGCATAGCTATAAAACCTCAGGGTTCCTATTCTTGTTTTATGTTATAAAACCTAAAAATACTGCACAAATCCTGTTCTGTTTTCATGTGTTCAATTAATGTCCGCATAAAAGAAAATGATTGCAAACTGCTCCTTCGTTGGTATTAAGTCTCAGTGAAATTGCAAAGTGTGTTCCCCAATAAGTGCTGGAGGGATTGTAACTAAACAGGGTCTTTACTGCACATCTGGTGGAGCTGCCCCAGACTCCTACCCCAGTATATAGAGAGCACAGTCCTGACTTTCTGCATCACAATGATCATGATCCTATCAAGCTCACTATCCAGTCTGCTCCCTCTCTCCTGGATGTCCCTAAACATCAGAATACATTAATCAGACACATTCACAGCTCTACTACCTGTGAGATCACAGCCTCCTGCAAAAAGTCCAAATCCCCCATACTAGTCTCTAATCAGCACGCCTATATCATGGAATGTAAGACCAGTGTACTGTGGACATACTTGCCAACTCTCCCGGAATGTTCAGGAGACTCACGAACTTTAGGGAAGACCTCCCAGACTCCTGGAACAGCAGGCACCCTCCCGGACAATGATAATGACTTTGCACAGTAGGAGGGGCGTCTTGTCACTGTGCCCCCTCCCCACTTGCCACCCGACATCCCGTCCAGGAGATCCCAGAGGGAAGCAATTAAATGCTCTGGAACTTCTCTGTCTCCTTTTAATAAAATTTGGGCACCCTGAGTCTCCGTTCACAATCGCTCTCTTTCTGATTTTTTGGGTGTAATTTGTTGTTGTTGAGATTATAAGGCAATACAAACAGCAGATAAGACACAATTCAAGAACACAATCATTTAAAGACATCGCAGGCCATCAACCAATAAAAATAGCGCTGATTGTAAAGACAAACAATACTCGAAATACAGGAGAGAAAAGAAAAAGGTTACATAGATTAGGAGGGAACAAGGCGCGAAAATAGGGGGAAAAAGGAGACCAAGAAAGGAAAAGAGAAAGAGAGAGACTCCTCCTAGTGTAGAGGTCGCATTGCAAGGGGAAGGATGCCCAATGTCTTTCCGATTTTTGATCCCACTCAACCCCCCCAGAATAGACCCTCTTATTTAAAAAATAAATAAATAAATCCCCAATTCAGGGTTCACCAAATTTCCCCCCCACATATCTCCCCCCTCCTCTCCCCCACCCTTCCACCATATCCTTTTATCTCTTCCTAGCTTACCCCTTTTTACGTCTTTCTACCCCTTACTCGTCCCTCCCATTTATCAATATAAATCTGATGGCATTGGATATATATATTTAAGTATATTACTTGGAGCCACGGTTAATATTTCCTGAGACAGGGCTTCACTGCCCATACCCCAGCCCCCTTACATACTGAGACCAACAGAGCCGGGGGCTTTAAGAGGGTGTACCGGCATCACCAGTACCTACTCCAAATGATGCAATGGTCCTCGCCCTGGTTATCTGACATGGCGTTTATTAATGTGCTGGTTTGTACTCTGCACCTGATGTCTTCAATAAATTGTATTGAAGATAAAAATTGAGTTTTGCATTGTTGGGTGTAAAAGCTGTGCCTGGTACAAATATCTTGTGCTGCATAGGGTGGAAATGTAAAATGCACAACCAAATTTAGAGCTGTGAGGGGGACAAATCCCAACTGTAATATGAAGTGTAAAAATAGAAGTGGCCAGTATGTGTGTGCAGTCTGCAAGATGATGCAGTGTTTGGCCTGCATGCAAACTAAACTGTTTATATGTGCACCCCTTGCAGGGCGACATGGTTTGCTCCACTCCAAATCCTGCCATCTAATTTACACCTAATTCTAAACCGGCCACTATATGTAGTGTACAGTTAGAAAGTTGATCTTCGTCTGTCATGTTCCAGTCAGTGATTGAAAATGAAATCTGTGCTTTTAGGGTGTGTTTTAATGCGGATGAGGGCAGAAAAGTTTAAGCTTAACTTGCCAACTCTCCCGGAAGTTCTGGGAGACGCCGAAATTTCTGGATATGTCTCCCCGGCTCCTGCCCACTTCCTACTGATGTGAGTGAGATGGGGGCCTCCATAAAGCGATATGTCGCGAAACACGGCATTTTTGCCACCACCCTTCGTGGTGAAATGACACGATGCTCGGTGTCCCTCCGCAGTTGTGCTTCACGTGCAATAAAATAAAATAGTTGGCAAGTATGGCTTAAACAGTAGGGGTCATTTGTGGAAGCGGAAAATGCACAGAAGCAAAAAAAAGT
Organism: Mixophyes fleayi; assembly: GCF_038048845.1. Lineage (NCBI taxonomy): Eukaryota > Metazoa > Chordata > Amphibia > Anura > Limnodynastidae > Mixophyes > Mixophyes fleayi. The sequence goes on from NC_134411.1 coordinate 27,899,434, forward strand.
TTATGTGCATTAGTTTGGTAATATTGCGCTGATTGTGGGAGTTACAAAGTCATGCTCCTTATGACTGATCACCACGGAATGTGGGATATCCGTAATAAGTCACAAGATTCTAATGAACATCAACAGGTGGAACCAGTGCATATTTGGAGGTGTCTCTGATTTAACAGGAAACAGTAACATTTTTACAGCACCACAATGGTGCCAGTAATGGGATCTCAGCCATTACTTCCAGCACAATGTATTTTGTTCTCTCTTGGAACAATATTTAGAGGAAGTACATGATTTGCGCTTAAAAACCAATGTAGCAATATGTGGATTTAGGACAGATAAAGTAAAGGCAGCACTGATACCCTTTTAGTGTCATGATTGATTTACAACATAATTTATAGTCAGACAAGGAGCAATGATACTTAATTCAATGACGTGCATGAAAATATAATGTTAACCCAGCCTCCTGCCTTCTTGATAGAGAAAAGTGCCAGGGCGTGATGCTAGACAAGGTCTTTGTTTTCCTCTGCCTTTTCCAGTCATTCCTCAAGTGTGTGATGCGCTGGGAATCATCTCTGCCGCGCTGCATGGAAGGTAGAGGAGAGAGAGCGGAAGTCATTTAAGTGGACAAGTCAATTTGGAAAAAAGAAATTGGCATTTGTTCTGACATTATAGACTGCAAACAGAGAAAAAAAGCTAAACTTTGCATTCATAGAACAGTCTCCTTGTAACCTGCTCCAAATAAAACACATCTGCAGTTGCCACTTGTTGCCTCTTCTCCTGCCGTCTCCTGTAGAGAAACACGCCACATGTAACGCCACAGGGGCAAATGGTTTTCTTTGAAGGTTGATGTGTGCCAGCTCTCCTCTCTGAGATGCGATGATTGTCTCTCTCTTCCCTTTTGAGAGGTTTTCTGTCTTTGTCCAACAAATAATTTTAAGGGGTATTATTTACTTTACAAAGTGCCGGTTGAATCCACCATGTCTGGTACCTTGTCATTATTGCTTTTAAGTCACTCTGACTACAAGGGAAATGTTATGAAAGACAACAGAACTAAGGAATTCATTATTAAAGCTGCACGGCCAGCTAATAAAAGGTGTTACTGCGTGGGTTCACCCCTAAAAGGAGAGCCAGTGGAAGGGGAGCCACCAAATGGAGAGTTGTGGCTACTGCTACAAGGAGCAGTTTGGCCCATTATTATTATTATTATCATTTATTTGTTAGGCGCCACAAGGTATCCGCAGCGCCGCACACAGTACTAACAGTAGACTATACAGGGTGAAACCATACAGAACAATGAACAAAAAGTACCAATACTTCAGAAACTCCGGCCAGTCATATGCAGTAAAGACAGAGCGGAAGAACAGGTATGGAGACAGGAGGGGAGGGGGCCCTGCTTATACGAGCTTACATCCTAAAGGAGGGTAAACAGACCAGGCACAAGAGGAGCCAGTTAAGGCAAGAGGAGATGGGGGTTAAGTAGATGGTTGGTAGGCTTTGAGGAAGAGGTGAGTTTTGAGTGCACGTTTGAAGGAGCACAGAGTAGGAGAGAGACGGATGGAACAAGGGAGGTCGTTCCAGAGAAGGGGGGCTGCACGGGAAAAGTTTTGGATTTTGGAGTGGGAAGAGGTGATAAGGGTGGAGAAGAGTCGGCGGTCGTTGGCCGAGCGCAGGGAGCGGGCAGGAGTGTGAATGGAGAGGAGGTTAGAAATATAAGGGGCAGTAGAGTTGGAGAGAGCCTTGTAAGTGGTCGTGAGGAGTTTGAAAAAGATTCTGTAGGGGAAGGGAAGCCAGTGTAAGGCAAGGCAGAGAGGGGAGGCAGAGGAGGAGCGGCGTGAGAGGAAGATGAGCCTTGCGGCCGCATTGAGTATAGAGCGGAGGGGGGGAGAGACGGGAGTGGGGGAGGCTAGTGAGGAGGAGGTTACAATAATCGAGGCGGGAGATGATGAGTGCGTGAATGATAGTTTTGGTGGCATCCTGAGAGAGAAAAGGACGGATGCGGGCGATGTTGCATAGTTGGAAGCGACAGGCTTGGGCAAGGGAATGAATGTGGGGGGCAAAAGAGAGAGCGGAGTCGAGGGTGACACCCATCAGTGATTGGTTCATCAGACGACCCAGGGAAGGGGGTACAGCACTAGAACCGTACACATTCGGGGTCTTACAATGTGACTGCAAGGGATTGTTGAGCTTGGGAGAACTATTAGGGAGCAGAATAGCTTTCTCTTGCTCAATGCTGTGAGCAGTATAATTAATCACAGGTCCATCAACTGCTCATAATTATGGAGCAGTGCATTTATTTGTGCTATGTTGTTCCCTAGAACATACTGTAGCTCTCTGTGTATGTGTAATATATTTTCCTTACAGAGGAAGGTAGTACTTTCTGGGAATTTTGAGCCACACGTTGTCCTCGCCTCTCTCTTTGTGGAGTCTAAATACACATTGGTTGAAAACCGTGAAATAGTTCTGTTGTAACTTTCCTTGGAGGTCTATATATAGGTCTACTCTGAATATTCAAAGTTGCTTGATGTAAGCCGCCATTTATCGGCAGAAGTCCATCCCAATGAAGTCACTGACTTGATAAGCAGCCCTGTTCAATATACTTGATGTCACTTCTACTTTTAGAACATTTATCTGTTTATATTATTTTTTATAAAGCCAAAGAGAGCTGAGGAATGTTTGTTGTTGTTACTAATTATTAGTGGAATTATCCATACAGACATTAAATATATTACTTAACCGTCTATGGAAATCCCCACTCAGCAAACAGTGAAAGTGTGGATCAAGTCAGTAGCCAATTATCACTTTTATTTGTATTAATATATGTATTTTAATTACCCTGCACCATCCTATTAAAATATAGCAAATTTTGATAAACTGTGGTCACTGGAAACAACGGTTGCACTATTATCAGAATATACTGTACAAAAAGCCTGTGTTCAAATGCAGTGCTCTTCTCCGTAGGGATCAATGTCCCCAGATGTTCTAAAGGGCCTTACTGAGCTTAGTGAGACGCTTTCAAACATTTTAGGTAAGCGGTTATTTTCTATGCAAATGAAGCACCCTAACTTACATCTCTTATTTGAACCTTAAGTAACACTTAGAGATGAACAAGAGGGTGGGTTGCGCTATCTTGATATGTATAAAGCAGCCAAAGATTAGAACCTGTAAATGGACAGGAGGGAATCCCTACCCTCCCAAAAAGGGTTGATACGTAGTATATCAGGTTCTGGGCGCTAGAGGTAAAGCATGTGTGGCAAAAAGGAGAGGTAATGTTATTTATTAAACATAATGTAAAAAATGGATGCTCCGGCCGGAGCCAATGTTGATATAACAAAGACAATATGTTGACAATATAAAGATCAAAGAGGTAAATACATATATGGACAGATAGTAAAATAAAATCAGTCCGTGCACATAAATAACTAACAATCCCTGAGGAAGCTCACTGCCTTTTTTGGCCACGAGCGAAACGGTTTTTAATAAAGACAAATGATGTGTCTGGTGAAGAAGAGGTCACAGCTTTATTTTAAAAATTTCAGCACCATCGTGGTAAAGAAACAGCTCTGCTAATGCCAGATCTAGCCTATACCACACTTGTTTGGGGTCAACCACCCAGGGCTTAGGCCCTGGAGATCCCACCCACCTTCCCCTGGCTTCGCACAAAGGGGGGCCCCCCAGGGTGGTGTTGAGCGCTTCTGCCGCAACCTGCAAGGGGTGTCCTCGGAGGCAATTACTTGCGCCACGCAAAGGCCGCTGACTGCAGTGCCGTCCTGCCTTTCTGTGCCCAGTCTGCAAATTAACAACATGTTATGTACAATATATAAACGTTCTTCCATTACTATAGAGTTACACCTGGAAACCTATAATAATTTTGTTAGCGTACTTGTGTGTAATGTTGTCCTGCAAATGAAAATTATGCAAGTATATGACGTAAAACTGGGAAGTCAACTGTGTCCGTCCTCCCCTGGTTGGTCCACCTGAAACCAGCTAAAAGTTGTCTGTGATTGCTTTTGAGTGGGAAAATATGTCTAGCTGAAATCTCAGTTAATTCTGCCCCTAAGTCAGTGGTTCCCAAACTTTTGCAGTTCGCGGCACCCTTAGAGTCTCCAAATTTTTTCAAGGCACCCCTCCAAAATAATTACTGAGCAGTCCTGTTTTAGAAGTAGTTGGGTCAAAAAATTGTAATAAGTATTTAGGTCATGACAGAAATACTTATTTAGTTGTATGCAAAAATGCCCCTCTGCATCCGGACACTCTGCCCCCTCTGCATCCGGACACTCTGCCCCCTCTGCATCCGGACACTCTGCCCCCTCTGCATCCGGACACTCTGCCCCCTCTGCATCCGGACACTCTGCCCCCTCTGCATCCAGGCACACTGCCCCCTCTGCATCCAGGCACACTGCCCCCTCTGCATCCAGGCACACTGCCCCCTCTGCATCCAGGCACACTGTCCCCTCTGCATCCAGGCACACTGCCCCCTCTGCCCTCTGTCACGCTGGCCCCCTCCTCTGCTCTCTGTCCCCCTCCTCTGCTCTCTGTCCCCCTCCTCTGCCCTCTGTCCCCCTCCTCTGCCCTCTGTCCCCCTCCTCTGCCCTCTGTCCCCCTCCTCTGCCCTCCTTCTCTGCTCTCTGTCCCCCTCCTCTGCCCTCTGCCCCCCTCCTCTGCCCTCTGTCCCCCTCCTCTGCCCCCCTCCTCTGCCATCTGTCCTCCTCCTCTGCCATCTGTCCTCCTCCTCTGCCATCTGTCCCCCTCCTCTGCCATCTGCCCTCCTCCTCTGCTCTCTGTCCCCCTCCTCTGCCATCTGCCCTCCTCCTCTGCTCTCTGTCCCCCTCACTGCCATCCTCCTCTGCCCCGCGCCAGCTATAGAAAAAAGAAAGCAAACAGAAACTTACCAATCCGCGCGGCGCTAGGACCCTGCAGCCTCCTCTCTCGCGCAGCTGTCACTGACGTCGATATTCAGTGACAGCTGCGGGAGAGAGGAGGCTGCTGGGTCCTAGCGCCGCGCGGATTGGTAAGTTTCTGTTTGCTTTCTGTTTTCTAGGGCTGGCCCGCGGCACCCCAGTGACAGCGCCGCGGCGCACACTTTGGGAACCGCCACCTTAAGTAATTTTGCTCCTTACACTTCCAATACCCAGCTCCCTCACATCTACTTACTGGTAGCTTACTGGCTGTTCCTAACCCATCCTTCTTCTTACACCTGTTTCCCTTGTCCAGTTCCTTTTCCTTCCTCTCCCTCTAGCACCTGTAACCATGTGACTGCATGGTGGAAGAATAATGGTAAAGGACATATTTGATGCACAAATTCAATGCAAGATATAAAATCAACATACTGAAAGAATGGAGACATACTCAAGTGGCGTCTGTTATATATTTTTATTTTATATATTGTTATTTACTATTGTGATCTATTGTATAAGGAAGCGCCCATGTATATATTGATTTGATGCTGCATTGTTTGCATGTGGTGGCACCTTTAGTACAGACAAGACAGCAACGCTTGTGGAAGCTTCTTTAGTTTTTGCTTTTTTTTGTTTTAGTATTTTCTATTTTTCGCATTTCACATCCTGTCTCCCAGCTTTGTTTATGCAGAACACCACTAAATTGTTTATTGAAGCATAGGGGGATGTCAGTTGACATACTTGGCCCTGTGGTTCTAAAATAAGAGACAGGCTGAAATTGTGTAGTGTACGTTCGTAAATCTGAAGAGCTTGATGAGCTGGAATTGATGCAATAATTAGCAAAAATGAGTTTTAATTGGTAAAGCTACAGCAGTTAGTTCGGTACGTAACGTGGAGCCATGGAATTGCTGCGGCTCTTTTTGCTGTTAGCGGGATGTCTTTTTTTATTTTTCCATAGGCAATTCTGAAAACAGACAATATTGGTAATGAGTGTGCAATATGCTCCTGCATGTGGAATCTGGCCAATGTTTGTACTATACACGCTCAGACTGTACTTTTACCACCGTATACGGTGTATCCGCTATGTCAACAGTGCGTTAACTGCCAGCGCCATAAAGATAGCAGACCTCATTTATCACAGATCGCTTTGGTTTTGCATCGGTGCACCTGCATGTCCAATGTGGTGCTCCGAGGCAAGTGCAGGATTTTCGGAGGGATGATGCTACCTTTTGCATGTAAATATTCATATTGTAATTTCACACGTTTGACTGGGGTAGATTTAGGAACATTACAGAAACCCTCTTATTCTGAGAACACTGATGGAAGTGTTAGAGTAGATATGGCAAAGTAATTCTGGCCTGGCAGAAGGATTCTGGGCCGTGGGATAAACCAAAGCTGAAGCAACATGTAAAGCTCCTCTACGGCTATGGTTGCTGTACAAATGCTGCCATGTCTTAGAAGCTACATCACACAATGATTTCACTGCATGGTAATCTTGGCCTTTGTATCGCTGGCATACAGGTACCTAAATCTCTCACTAGGCTGCCAATCATATGCAGGACAGTCAGAAATTAGGAACACAACTTGGAAATTAGAGGAAGAGCAGTGTATATTAAAGTAAAGCAAGCAGGGATTCCGCAGTTCTGTTGTGACGTATGTCTCTAAGCTGTATGCAGCTGTACCCGTTACAAGAAGCCATCGTCTTGCTGGAAGTTATGTTATTTAAATGCACGCGGTGTAAACACGATGATGGAAGTTGTTTTGGATGCGCCCTGTGTTTGTTTCTCGGATAATTCATCTGCATTTAGAAGCCACTTAATCTTACTCTAATCACAAAAACACACAGACAACTTTGTCAGCGGTGAGGAATTGTCAGGCTCTTGAATAAAGGAAAGCCATTGATCTCTTGAGTAATTTTTACATCTACTGATCTACAGACATCTGATGGTCACCGTAAGAGCTCTCTGTAAAGGTGCGGAAACAGCTGTATTCACAAAATTGATGGGTGCATTATGCTTGCTTGTGAATGAGGTTTAGTCAAGTATTATAGGCAAGGGTGAGCAGTTTTGGATTGTATAGGGAGCCAGTGTAGGGATTGACAGAGCAGTGAGAGAGGAAGTGCGGTATCTGCGCAGCATTTAGGATGGATAATAACGGTGATAGATGCAATACTTGATTCTGGATGGGACAAGAGTTGATGAGGTTTTGGATGGTACAAAACTTTCAAGATTCTGTATGGTGCAGGACTTAAGTTCTGGATGATACAAGATTTGATGATGAGGTTCTGGATGATGCCAGACTTGATGATGAGGTTATGGATGATGCCAGACTTGATGATGAGGTTCTGGATGATACAAGATTTGATGATGAGGTTCTGGATGATACAAGATTTGATGATGAGGTTCTGGATGAAGTCAGACTTGATGATGAGGTTATGGATGATGCCAGACTTGATGATGAGGTTCTGGATGATGCAAGATTTGATGATGAGATTCTGGATGATGCCAGACTTGATGATGAGGTTCTGTATGATACAAGATTTGATGATGAGGTTCTGGATGATTCAAGATTTGATGATGAGGTTCTGGATGATTCAAGATTTGATGATGAGGTTCTGGATGATTCAAGATTTGATGATGAGGTTCTGGATGATGGCAGACTTGATGATGAGGTTCTGGATGATGCCAGACTTGATGATGAGGTTCTGGATGATACAAGATTTGATGATGAGGTTCTGGATGATGGCAGACTTGATGATGAGGTTCTGGATGATACAAGATTTGATGATGAGGTTCTGGATGATGCCAAACTTGATGATGAGGTTCTGGATGATGCCAAACTTGATGATGAGGTTCTGGATGATGCCAGACTTGATGATAAGGTTCTGGATGGCACAATATGTTATCTGGTTTTGGATGGTACAAAACTTAAGAAGATTCTGCATGTGAAGACATAATGAGGTTCTGGACAGTAGAAGGCTTGATGAGGTTCTGGATTATTAATGACATGAGGTGGGTTTAAATTGTCGAAGATAAGATATGTTCCTGGATTTGATGAGTTTTTGAATAGTACAAGACTTGATAAAGATTTTAATAGTACAATACGTGGTGAGATTCTGGATGCTACAAGGTTCGATGCGATTCTATTGGGCAAGAAGCATCATGCAAACCCTTCTCAACTCTTGTACAATGCAGAACATCATCACAAGGTATATGAAGGTAGAAGATGTAATGAAGTTCTGGATAATACATGGCATAATACGGTTCTGGATCTTGCATGATTGATAATGTGCTGGGTGGTACCAGATTTGATGAGGTTCTGAATGATCTACTTAAAAGGGTTTCGGATGGCGCAAGAGAAAAGTTTGTTGAGCTGCGTCGGCTTTAAAGGTTCATCCATGAATTGCCGGCAGTCACGCTCAAGTCCCAATGAAGCATGGGCCAGCTGTTGTACATTGTAGGTCACGGTTTAAAGGGGAACTAAACAATTGCTCCACTTTCCATTTATTCACAGGATCAGCACAGTAATTATCTTATTATAGCACTAAAAGGCAAATCTGTGGAAGGAATGAAAATAAATATTTCAATTGATATGTGTGTCTGTGTGTTTCTAAAAAAAAAAAGAAAAGCCAAACCCTGCCTTCTCTGCCATGTAACTAATAGACGGATTGAATCATTTTCTTTTCCTCTCTAATGGCATGCGTAATTGCTCCAGGTTTTCAGGCGTCCTTCACCCGCACTTATTTCGATTAGTGACTGATGCATTTCCATGGTAACCCACAGCAGAGAAAGAACCCGTTGCTAGAGTGTGGGCACAGAGAGATGTGGTCCTTATTCTGAGCTTACAACTTGTCTAAAATAACACATTTCTTCCTCCGTGGCTCTTTTTTTTTCCCCCCTTTCCTCTCTGCAAAAAACAAACAAACAAAAAAAAACCCCTCCAGCACCTCATGTACTCTGCTGCATCTTTTCCATTGTTGATTTTTGTAAATATTTTATTTATGTTTTATTTATTTTTTTACAAAAAGGAACGGAAGCCCATTTTTATTTTTATTTTTTTATATATATATATTTGCCCGTGTGGATGTTACAGGACTTAGAAACTTTACATCAGGATAACGAGGGGACTTTTGCATGAAGGGATGTGAGCATCAGGGAAGAGACTGCTTTTGGAATGTTGGGTCTGGGCGTCTCAGTGTGAGATGGTCACATCTAGCTTGGAAACTATGGCAGAGAGTTCAAAATTCAAGAAGAAAGTGCATTTTGGAGGTACTGTGGGATGTGTGTGTGTTTTTTTTTTTCTGTGTGTCTCCGGAGAGCAAGCACACACAGTGGAAGATGTGGGGGATTTAGTCAGCTTTCTTGTTGTCATAATATACTTGTTTGTTTTTTAATTCTGGTTATTTTATTTACATCGTTTTGTTCTGTTAACTGCAATTGTCCACGTTTCACTTGCGCATTGAAAATAGTATTTCTATGTGTTAACATTTCCAATATGATAAATATTAGATTTGTGCAACAATAATATGACAAAATATGTTGTTTATTTAGCTTTTCACTGTATTTTGCTGATGTTCTTTTATTCTATTACTTTTACAAGCGATAAGTGTTTATTTGCTGGTTACATGACTAGCAAAATTGCCTGTGTGTGAATGAAATGTGCTTTTATCGGCAGTGCAGACAGACAGCTGTCATCTGCACTGAGGATCTTGTAAATCATGTTTTTTAAATGACCCTGTGGTACTGTATAGGTCTAATAGAAGGTGCAGGCTAAGCACACAATGCTGAAAGCGACTTTACTTGTAGGACAGCAAATTTGGTTGCATAAAAATCGTGAGTGCTCGCCAGTCTTCAGCTCACATCTTTAGTGATATCTCAGAGGGTCTCTAACCTGCCCATTGCTTTGTAGTGACCAAACATTGTACACATCTTAGTGGTTCTTAATCTGTAGCGGTCAAAGAAACTGCATAGTCCTTGATTATACAACAAATGTAGGAAACCTGTGGTTTGCAAGCTTCAGAAAGGCAAGTCCCACCTGGCCCTGCTGGGACTTGCAGTTCCACAATAACTGCAGAGCCACGTGTTGGCTGAGCCTGGTATAAAACATGGTTCAGGAGGCAGAATATTGTTCGTAACACGGATTAATGGATTTGATCAGTTACACTGTTTTTTGTGTTCAGTAAAAGGAGATGCAGAGAAATGTATTTTAAAGATTTTGTGCGTTCTTACATTATATTGTTTACGGGTTTGTGGGTCGTTTTTATGCTGTTCGTATTACAAGGTTGTTTGGCGTCAGTGTTTTTTGCCCTTTTGTTAGTCTGAGCATTGAATAAAACAAAGGGCTGTGCCTTTATCTTGCAGCCTCATGTCTTATTTCCTATTTATAATTATAGGCTTTGGAACATAATTATAGGCCATGCAAAGACGATTACACCCAGATGAATATTCTGCAAGGGTCTTTTCAAAACTGAATTTAGCTGTTAGATCTTAGATACGAGGTCAGATCCTGTGCTTAGGTGTGTCTGTCACACAGGGAGGCGGCCATTTTGTGGGTTGAGCCAATATGCACTAGAGTGGAGGCTTATCAGTTCATTAGGGACCAGTGACCACGCTGAGGCACTTTCTCCCTTAGTGATGTCACTATCGCCTTGTGAATTCCTGTCACTGGTTCCTAGTGAATTGATAGGCTGCGCTCTTATGTAGATTTGGTTGAGGCCTCAAAATGGCTGCTTCCATTGTATGTAGGCACATAAAATGACCACTGTCCTGCGAATGTCTTATTATATAGATTTACATTGCATAAAGTGAAATATGTAATTGATCATATTTAGATTTTATTGTTCTCTTCATTTTACAATTTGTTATAGACCAGTGTTGGCTAACCTGTGACAACCCAGGTATTGTGAAACTACAAGTCCCAGCATACCCTTCCAGCAATAAGCTGCTATATATTGGCAAAGCATGCTGGGACTTGTAATTTCACAAAAACCTGGAGTGTCACAGGTTAGCCAACACTGTTATAGACCATAGTTGCCTACTCTCCTGGGAATGTCTGTGAGACGCCCAAATCAGGGGCAGACCTCCAGGCCTCCTGAGAGAGCAAGCAATTCACCCATAGAGCACATGCCTGCTGCAAAGTGGGTGGGGACATGGTGCAAATCCAGTTACTAAGCCCCGCCCATCTCAATCAGCACTAAGCGGCAGGGGAATGATGACTTGAATTGCACCATCACACCCTTTGTCCTTCAGTGGTTATTGAGGTGTGTGGAGTATGATGCAACTTCACACAGTCATGATGCAAATCTCACAGTCAAGCCCCTGTCCACCGCCACTTTTCCTACATTGCCTACTTTTCCCACCTCAATTTTGGGAGATGCGGAAGCAAGTATGCTGTAGATATCACGTCTTCTATTGCTGTTTTATTAAAAGATTGAGCCATTGGGCCTGATTCATTAACGAACGTAAATGCTGATATGTGCTGTATTTTGCGTTAAATTGCGCTGCGCATGCCCAGAAATGGGGAGGGGACTGGGCGCATCACTTAGCCAATGTACAGTAAGAGGCGGGCCAAGTTTGAGCGCACACAACAGCGTGTGATTCAAGCTTTGGGTACCTCTAAGGTACGTGTTTTTCAGTCGTATCACTTGCACCAGCTGCAAGGCAGTGCTGAGTTATAGTGATGACTGTCCCGTATACATGCTAGAACATGTGTTTGCAATCAAGAGCAATTGAAAAATTGCATTTTATGTACAGTAGACATTAATATCATCCTGATAAATGTATATTATGGGAAAAATATTTTTTTTTAATGTTTTTTATTAATGACTTTATATTCCACAAATGAATTGCACGTATCCTGTAGTGTGTTGTCTGTCCTAATCAGGGCCGGATTAACCAGAGTGCTTTCTAGGCTACAACCCAGGGACCTCGGGCAGCTGGAGGGCCCTAGAAAACTTGGGGTTTTTTTTTACGTTTTTAATATAGGCTCTTTTTTTTTACAAAAATACGTGCGGCGTCGGCTTCTTCTGCATCGGAGGATCACCCCGGCTCTGACGATCGGGTTAGGGAGGCTGCCAGGCAGCTAGCAGCAAATGTGATGCTGTTAGCTGCCTGCTGTCACTGTAGATGCTGGAGCACTGCGCAGTAATCGCCTTAGTGAGGAGATCTCATGGGAGTGAGACTACGAGCCATAGTCTCACTCTCACGAGATCTCCCCACTAAGATTACTGTGCACGGCTCCCGCACCTACAGTGACTGAAGACCGCCTGTTGCAGTGAAGAGAGGACGGTGAGGAGGACCAGCGGACCAGAAGTAATTAGGATGTAAGCGCTTGGGAGGTGGGGGGTAAAGGAGGAGCGAATACATTATGACTAGGGGGGAGATCATGACTGGGGGGGCATCATGAATAGCAAAAAGGATAATATATATAAGACAATAAAATATATTTTAATATATTCAAATGGATTATGGCTAAGCCAAGGGACATAATAAAAGCGGGCCTCACAGTACCCCTAGCCCAGTGGCCTACAGTATCTTAATCCGGCCCTGGAGGTATATTTACTAAACTGCGGGTTTGAAAAAGTAGAGATGTTGCCTATAGCAACCAATCAGATTCTAGCTGTCATGTTGTAGAATGTACTAAATAAATGACAGCTAGAATCTGATTAGTTACCATAGGGAACATTTTCACTTTTTCAAACCCGCAGTTTAGTAAATCTAGCCCCTGGTCTTAATACGGCAAGTGCCATATAAGCAGAGCTTACCTAGTCTTGTATTCAGCAAGAAATGTTTCTTCAGATCCGCTTGTAGTTGACTAACTTTTTTTAAAAAAACAAACAAACCAAAAAACGCACAATACGTTTGTTTTACGTGCCTTAATGAATCGGGCCCATTAAGTGAAATTTCTCAATAGGTACCAAACTAACATGCTAAGGAGGATGGGTGTCCTCGGAATTCAGTTACATGTTATTTAATATTTAAAGCAAAAAAGCAGATTAAAAAAAGATATATATGTATATGTTTTTACCTATATTATGAAGCATTATTGTCATTAATTGGTTTCCCTTGATATCCCTAGAACTGCTTTTCTCCAGCCCACCCACCAGATTTGTTTTGTAACACAGCTGGCTGTAAACGGAACACAGTCATTTAACATGCAAACCCAGGGAAGACCAGTGGTAATTAACTTTTGCTTGTTAATTGGCTTAAAGGTGTTAGAGTGTATCGCTTCCAATGTGGTGATATGATACCGTTTAGGAAATCAATATGGAGCTATGGCCTGGGTATAGGATTAGATGCATCCATTTAGAATATATGCAGGGTTTTATTCTTTGCATTGATTGTGCATTAATGTGATAAGGCAAAGTAAGTAGTGTTAATTACTGATACTTAGACTCAATAACCAATCTCACTTCATCATATCTTTTCTGGCCTAAAGTCTGCAATTGATGTTGTCTGTAGTGTATCTTAGAGACCTTGGTCCCCCTCCCTCCACAGTGACTATGATTTCTGTGTAGTTAAATAATGCCATGCCTATGTCAATTGCTTTGGAAAAACAGATAACACTTTTGTCTTTTCTTTTAAAGAAACACGCACAGACAGGACAAAAAAATTGTTTCGTCATTACACTGTTGGATCTTACGACAGTTTTGAAGCTTCCAGGTAAGAACCGATCACTTTACAATGTATGAAGTGTGTTTTGTGTCTGTGACTTGGTACCAGTGCTACTGTGGAGTAATCTACCCCCAAAAATACAGCACTGTGTTTAATAATCATTTTTTAGGCTGACTGTTTGCCAAAGTTATTAAAATGGAAAAGCACTTTTTTTTTTTAAAATAATAAGATGATCCGCAAATTGTAGGTATTAATTCTTTTGCTGACTTCTAGTGAAACAAATAAACATATATTTTACATTTGTTTTTATCTGGACATCTCCATTAAGTTGTATAGGTATTTTTCCAATACCCTCTCCAAAAGTACAGTGATAATTGTTACCTTTTTTTTAATCTGCAAGTATTCATGCTGAACCGGTCTCCGTTCTGTCATTTGCATGTAATATTATGGAGACTAGAACCGAAGTATCAGCACAGGATGTAAAGGAAAGGACCTGTAGCTAAAAAGTTAACATTTCCAAAAAATAAAAGTCTGGGTAGCTTGGAACATGTTGTCCCTATTTTTAACTTGTTTCGTTACGCTGATCCACTAGGTGCGCTAATGAATAAATATGTGCTAATATATATGAACTTTGCTCTTTAATTTGCTGTGTGTTCGCTATATTCCTGTATTAATATATTCTTTTTCACATTGCTCGCTCACTCGCTGTGACTTTCCACCATGTTTTTCTATACGGTTGCTGCGTATTCTGTGTTTTTAACTTAAGACTTGTTCAGTGCCAAGTACAGTACAGAGGGAGGATTCTGCCTTTAGATATGTTAGACATGAACTTTTAACACGTATGTTCACACCGTGCATTCATCTTGCCCTAGAATAGTTTACAATGTTCTACAAAGGGGCGAATAATGAAGTGGACACCACAGGTGGTATTCTTCCTACCTATATACCCTCCCTGTCATGTTGGCCTGTCTATTGTACATTAGTGGTTTGTATATGTTCCTATTGGTCAGGGTGATTTATCAGCGGTCGCTGTTTTTATGATTTATCGATGGTCAACACCTTTCAGATTTATGTTTGGTTGCTGTCTTGTTAGTTTTTCCATGATTGCAGCTTTGTCATTTTATCAGTGATTGCTGCTTTGTTAATCATATTGGTGAACACTGCCTTGTCGGTCGGCCAATGTTTGTATCGGTGAACACTGCCTTGTCGGTCGGCCAATGTTCGTATTGGGGAACACTGCCTTGTTGGTCGGCCAATGTTCGTATTGGGGAACACTGCCTTGTCGGTTGGCCAATGTTCGTATCGGTGAACACTGCCTTGTCGGTTGGCCATTGTTCGTATTGGGGAACACTGCCTTGTCGGTTGGCCAATGTTCGTATTGGGGAACACTGCCTTGTCGGTTGGCCAATGTTCGTATTGGGGAACACTACCTTGTCGGTCGGCCAATGTTCGTATTGGGGAACACTGCCTTGTCGGTTGGCCAATGTTCGTATTGGGGAACACTGCCTTGTCGGTTGGCCAATGTTCGTATTGGGGAACACTACCTTGTCGGTCGGCCAATGTTCGTATTGGGGAACACTGCCTTGTCGGTTGGCCAATGTTCGTATTGGGGAACACTGCCTTGTCGGTTGGCCAATGTTCGTATTGGGGAACACTGCCTTGTCGGTTAGCCAATGTTCGTATCGGTGAACACTGCCTTGTCGGTCGGCCAATGTTCGTATTGGGGAACACTGCCTTGTCGGTTGGCCAATGTTCGTATTGGGGAACACTGCCTTGTCGGTTGGCCAATGTTCGTATTGGGGAACACTGCCTTGTCGGTTGACCAATGTTCGTATCGGTGAACACTGCCTTGTCGGTCGGCCAATGTTCGTATTGGGGAACACTGCCTTGTCGGTTGGCCAATGTTCGTATTGGGGAACACTGCCTTGTCGGTTGGCCAATGTTCGTATTGGTGAACACTGCCTTGTCGGTTGGCCAATTTTTCGTATCGGTGAACACTGCCTTGTCGGTCGGCCAATGTTCGTATCGATGAACACTGCCTTGTCGGTCTGTCAGTGGTCACTACCAATTTGATTTATTGGTGGTCGTTGTCTTCTTGGTCTATCGATGGCCACTGCATTGATGGTAATGGTTGATGCACCTTTTGTTCTTTATAATCTATACTTTGGTGTTTTAATTATATATATTGTTATTTACTTTGTTTGTGTCCTGTTACTGACTACTGTGGTGCTACATTTTTAATTCCCCATGATGATTAGTCTCAAAGTCCTGTACTTCTGTTTATCTAGAACACTCTCGTAGTCGGCAAAGTAGATATATAGAGGGTGTCGAGCCTAAAATGTAAATAGGCTTGAAAGGAGAGAAGGATTATTTTGTACTACATGTAATAGGTCATTGGGAGGCGGTAGAGAGACTTGAATGGAAGGGGGACAAACCCAAGGCACTGGCACCTTTATTACATGGGTGTGATTGGCCCACTCACTCTTCACAATGGGCCTTAGATTCCTCAGTGAAGCAGGCACAGGTTGAGGACCCAAAGGAGTCTCCCCCAGGAGGCTGCTGACCACAGCAAAGGAAATACCAATTCAGAAGAAAGAAAACCTCAAAAAAAGAGTGAGAAGTATAAAGAAAAAATAAGATCACGGAGGAATAAAGGGATTGTAGTATTAGGTGGGGTGTTTCATCAAGGGTTATATATTTTACATAGTAAGTGTTATTGTGCATTTCATTTTGCAATATTATATAATGGTCAAGGTGGTGATGGATTCTTTACCCATTACACAGATCCTGGGGGGATTACATAACTGTCCTTCATTCTACCTGTTCCCATGACTCAGGCGCTGGCTGTGATTATCAAGGGGGGGGGGGTACCCTTTGGTTTGCTTGTTTGTTTTGATTTTTTTTGATTTTTTTTTGGGTGCTTTTATGTTTTGTATTGGTTTTTTTTTACTCTCTATTTATGAAAAGCAGGTCTGTTTATCTTAATTAGGAACACTCCATACTGTTTGGCCTGAGGGGCTAGTAATAACAGGTGTTATGTTGTTGTGGTCTTTCGGACCCTTTCTCATAAACCGGGCAGGGGTAATTTGGAGGGGGTAGGGGGCATTGTTGCTTCGCCTGGGGTTCCCATTGAATTACCCTACACACCTCCAGCACTGTGGCTTTTCAGCACCAGGGCCAGCTCTCTTTGGTGGGTGAAGCGGTGGACGTTTCCTGCTCCAGGCTAGCTAGCTAGTAACACTGATCACGCTAATGATATGGCACTGTACTTTTGGGTGTGTGATTTTCTAAATAACTCAAACAAATCTGCAAAGGAAATGGAGTTTGTTCATCCAACTTTGCTTTACTCTGCTATCTGACCAGCCTTCCTTGTTGTCTTCTCTCTTCCTAGTTAAACATTTCTCTTTATTTTTGGCTCTGTTTTTCACCCATTGAATTACCCCCCCCCCCCCCCCCCCCCTTACCTCCTCCGTCGTTGTCACTAGTCTGAATGCTGCACTGATTTCTCCCTGTACTGCTATGCATAATTACTCATAATTAGCAGTGTGGGCTGACTGACTATTGATCTTACAAGGATTTAGCATCTGCTCTGCAAACACTGCACTTCGGCTGAGTGCGGTGTAATCTCTGCAGCGCGTACCTGTCTCCTGAACACTGCTACCTGCTGACCCAGCCATCAATCCGTACGGCTTATGCTTTGTCAAAGCTCTTTTCAGTTCTGCTAGGAGCAGTGTGTATGGTTTGTGTACTTTTGCATCTAAAATAAGGCAGCCTCTTACTATTCCTGTAGAGTTAACTTATTTTGCAGTTTTCCTTTTCTGATTTTAATAGTACATTAAAAGTTTCAGCAATGGATACTTGGTTTGACGGCCAGATTCTTGGTGACGAGGAGTGGAGACAGACCGAGCATTCTTTCTGATAGTAAATAAGACTGAACGTCCCCTGTCCCTTTGGTCAGCTGAATATAATAGTTTCTTTCTGTTCGCATGTAATTCTGATTATGAGGACAGGTGCAGTAGTATTTCCTCTTTTCCTTACATCATTACACCAGCACAGGCTGATACATCATAGTTCGTACAACATAATTCCACCCATCTTGTGGATATTCATTGTGACACATCTGCTTAGAAGGAGACCTAAAGGAATTGTGTGTCTCTAAAATATTCTGTAGTGGTTTGTTAGCATCTGACTGATACAAACTGGCTTTCAGGTTGTTTATTTGAAATGAGAAATGACAAACATTATACTGGGAGGATTATAATAGCTAGAGATGCTCAGGCTCGGTTCCCCGAGAATCGAACATACCCGAACTTAGCAGATCCGAGTACCGAGCCGAATTGGCTCTGAACTTTTGTGCTTTTTCGGATTTGAAAACGAGGCAAAACGTCATCGTTACGTCATCGGATCTCGCGATTTTTGGATTCCTTTTTAAGATCCAAAATAATGGTGGGTGGGTCTTGCACCATTTTTGTGTTCTGCCACTGCTGTGTGCCAATGTGTCCTAGATGTGGTAGGAACTGCCGTGTGTTTGTGTCATTGCTCTGTCGCTTACCATCCAGCCAGGTCGCTGCAGTATTTGTCCGAAAGTGTATGAAAATAATATTGTGACCTGTGAGGTGGTCACTATTGACTGCAAATGACTTGAAATTAGCGTTATTGAGGTTAATAATAATGTAGGAACAAAAAAAAGAGCAAAATTATGTGACTTTAGCATATATTAGGATTTTTTCTAAAAAAAAAAAACAAAACACACAAGGGCGGTTTTGCCAAAACCCAAGCACGAAGCTAATCCAGATCCAAAACCAGTTCACGGGGGTCAGTGAGCATCTCTAATAATAGCGTGTTTTCTAGGATATAAATATGGGTGAATTATGTTTATATTGTATCCAAACATTGCATACATAGGGGCATATTCAATTGACGTCGGGATCGCCGAAAATCCCGCGCTCAAAAAATATTACCCTTATTACGGTAATATCTCGCTGAATTTCATCTCGCAGCTCCCTGAGCCGCGAGCTGAAATTGAGTAAATTACCGTATTAACGGTTTACTCGCGCAGGATTACCGTAATAACAGTAATATTTTTTGGGCGCGGGATTTTCAGCGATCCCGCCGTCAATTGAATATGCCCCATACAGTGTGTTAGGCTACATGACACACATACGATATATTATTTCATATTCATACATCATAGACTTGCAGTGTATTGCATTAATCTATATCCACTGCATTACACTATCTGCATACACCACAAACTGCATTGCACTCTATCCATATATCACACACTATTGTACAATGCAGGCATACACCACACACTCCATTACAGTTTATTCTTGATGTGCTTCTTCTATAAACATGAAAGTAAATGGCAGCAGCACTTTGCTATCACATATATACAGTTACAGTGAATCCCACAACTGTGGCTGTGCTCATACTGTATCTTGTGATCTTCTTTATCACATTACCACCCACACAGTGCTCCAGAACTCCACACCGCATTATAATCTTCCATCTGAGACCCATGAGATCATTTGCCTTGGGCCACCCAGAGCCATCAGTTTCCGGCCGGCCCGTGGCCTGCACAGAATAACAGTCCGGCTCCATTCATGAAACGCCGCGTGCTCACTACTGTCTGAGGCAGATGACAAATTACATGTGACGACAGAGCTTTTATAGGCTGCAATACTTCAAACTGATTAATATCTTAACTGAAAGGCACATTGGTGATTCAGAAGTATTTACCTTAAAACACTTGCAGTTAATGTGTTCTTAGCAGCCGTGTGTGACTGTACAACAGAATTACCCAGTTTTAATTAAACCCCGATGCATAATTTAGAATGGTCCATTTGTGTGGGTTTGACTCATACACACTGCTGGCATTTTAACACTTTCCTTCTCAGTAAAGTCTGAAACACAATACTCCCGTTTTGAGATTTTAAGTCTCGCTAGGATGGTTATTGGTTTAGATTTGTTTTTAAGTAAAGTTTATTTTCACTTAACGAATTCTGAGTATTTTCTGCAATGCAGTTTCTAGACAAACTGGCTCCTAGGGTAAAACTAGTTAAAGGTGCATCCAATCACCTAAGCAAAGAAATATATGCACCTCCCAAAAATCAAAAGAAGGGGTCTGGAAGCGTAAAATTGTGGCTATAGCTAGGAAAATAACAGTAAACACGCTAGGCTGCCATATAACTTGAACAGCTAGTAATGTATTTTATACTTCTCCTGGTTGACGCTGCATTTAAATAAGGACTTCTACATAGAAATAGAATTTGACAGTGGAAAATAACAGTTTATTTTATTTTACCATAGTGTATAACAATATAATCTCCATTTGTTGAGCATATTATACAGCGCCTCAATTGCTTCACATGTAAAGAAGCTCTGTGGAACAAAATGCAATATAGTATGCCAGTTATCCAGCATATAATACCCCAGTTATCCAGCATATAATACACTACCCCAGTTATCCAGCATATAATACACTACCCCAGTTATCCAGCATATGATACACTACCCCAGTTATCCAGCATATAATACACTACCCCAGTTATCCAGCATATGATACACTACCCCAGTTATCCAGCATATAATACACTACCCCAGTTATCCAGCATATAATACACTACCCCAGTTATCCAGCATATAATACACTACCCCAGTTATCCAGCATATGATACACTACCCCAGTTATCCAGCATATGATACACTACCCCAGTTATCCAGCATATAATACACTACCCCAGTTATCTAGCATATGATACACTACCCCAGTTATCTAGCATATGATACAGTACCCCAGTTTTCCAGCATATAATACACTACCCCAGTTATCCAGCATATGATTCACTACCCCAGTTATCCAGCATATGATACACTACCCCAGTTATCCAGCATATGATACAGTACCCCAGTTATCCAGCATATGATACACTACCCCAGTTATCCAGCATATGATACACTACCCCAGTTATCCAGCATATAGTACACTACCCCAGTTATCCAGCATATGATACACTACCCCAGTTATCCAGCATATGATACACTACCCCAGTTATCCAGCATATAGTACACTACCCCAGTTATCCAGCATATGATACACTACCCCAGTTATCCAGCATATGATACACTACCCCAGTTATCCAGCATATGATACACTACCCCAGTTATCCAGCATATGATACACTACCCCAGTTATCCAGCATATGATACACTACCCCAGTTATCCAGCATATGATACAGCCCCAGTGTTGACTGTATAATACAGTGTCCTAGTTATCAAGCATACAATACAGCCCCAGTGTATACTATATAATATAGATCAGCAACAGCATGTAGCGCAGCCTTGTTGAACTTTATATAATACAACAAAGTGTTTAACTAGTTCAGAAGCTGATATCTGATACATCCCCAATTGACTCCAGGATACCCTCGTTCAGCCCTCATATATTGGCACTTATTACCACCAGAGGTGCAGCTAAACACAATACAATATAACACCACCATGGCGGCTTATCCTTTAGTAAGCTCCAGTTGACTGTTAAAGTTAGAAGCAGTCTGACAGCAGCATTCCTGATTGATCGTTGCATATTACTGCTTTGCTTCTTTCTACTGACCTGCAGTTTTTCTTGGGGCTCCTCCGTTTCCTTTACTTGCGGCCTCTTATTGGTCCCAGCAGTCACACACCCCATTGTCTGTACAGTAAAGGCTGGCTGCTGAGCTACAGAAGAGCCCTGGGAAAATGTGTGCAGTTCCGAGGACTCCGCTAAGGGAAAGCTGCGCTACTGTGATGTAATATTCATTATGAGTGCAAGTTGCTGGTATGTACTATACAGCGCCCGCCGATCCTGCTGGTAATTAGCTGTAGTGACAGTGTATAGTAGTGGGGGGGCTGTTGTCCAGCTGTTTGCCCTTGTGACCATGAGATATTTTAATGCTTGAAGTTATACTAGTAGCATTGCTAAAGATCCACTTATGTAACTGACCCTTGCCCCTGTACTAAATTCTGCCTTGTCTTTGCACCCCAAACCTTCACTTCTGAGAACACTTCTAAAATTAAATAACACATATAATGCTTATCGTATGCACAGGTATTTTCCTATGATGGTGGTCACTCTCCGTTATATGCCACTCTATGCATCTTTTAACCACTTTGTGTCTTATCTACTCCATCTCTTACATCTCTCGTTTTGTGTGTACCCCTTACATTGCTTTATATATGACCCGTCTTTTCCTCCCTATATCTTCCCCACTGTCTCTCCCACGTGCTCACTGCCCCCTCGCTTCATGTCGGTCCTTTTTGACTGTTCTATGTCTGAGATATCGGGCCTGATTCATTAAGGATCTTAACTTAAGAAACTTCTTATTTCAGTCTCCCGGACAAAACCATGTCACAATGCAAGGGGTGCAAGTTAGTATTCTGTTTTGCACATAAGTTAAATACTGTCTTGTTTTTTCATGTAACACACAAATATCAACTTTAAATTTTAGTGTACAAATAAGCTATCAAGTATTTGTGTGCTACATGAAAAAACAGTCAGTATTTAACTTATGTGCAAAACAGAATACTAATTTGACACCCCTTGCATTGTAACATGGTTTTGTCCAGGAGACTGAAATAAGAGGTTTCTTAAGTTAAGATCCTTAATGAATCAGGCCCATCGTGCTCTACCTTCCACAAATGGGAACACACCAATCATTTTATCCGTAGTTACAATACAGTCCGGTGATGACATGGTTTTACAATGAAAATCACATACATTCATCCATCTGCACTAAAACCCACTTCCAAGTGTGCAGAAGTCCTTACTACAGACAAGTAATTGGGCAGCAAGATGTTGGTGTTCTTGATTAACTAGTCAGAAGCCTAAATTGGCTTTACTTTTAGTCCTCTTTAAAATATGACTTTTCCAACACAATTCAGCAAACGTTTTGATATATTTTCCAGCAGACGGGATAGATCCTCATCTGCATGTATTTATGGGCGGGTGCATTGTCTGTCTTATTGAGCACGTTCGAGTCTGCTGCCCTTTGACTTATAACATTTTGTTTTGTGATTTGTTACGGTGCGTGGACTAGTGGCATCATTATGTTGCTCCTCTCAACCATACACGACTTGTTAGAGACACACGTGCTGGAGAGAGGGGAGCGTACATATCTGGATGTGTATTCAGAGGGGTTTGCTGTGGAAGAGGATGTGCCCCTTGATTCGATTGATGCAGTAATTAGGAAGGCATATGCCGGGTATCACACAAGTCTAAAGAATCTGCGCTTTTCAGTGTAGAATGCTTGAAAGCTCTGTGCACTGGTACATGCTGTGTGATAGAGAATTTACACCTGACCTAGATTTATATGTCATATTACACCCTCACCACATGTATCCTGATTTATATCACTGACACTAACAATACATACACCACTGCGTGTTACTTAATTAGCATCCCTGGAAGATATACTAAAACTGTAGGTCAAATTCTCTACTGGCTTTGTCAAGGAATTCATCTCCATTCTAACTCTCACTTCACAACCTAATGTCCACCTTCAATGATAGCATAAAAGTATACACTCAATACTACTATATCCTTTATTTCACACTACTGATAGTGTCACTGCATTATACCCTCTATTGTGACCATTATTTCACACTACGGACACTGTCACTGCATTATACACTCTACTATATCCTTTATTTCACACTACTGACCCTCACTGCATTCTACCCTCTTCTGTGTCAACTATTTCACACTATGGGCACTGTGACTGCATAATATAGATCTGTGTCCGTGCAGTATGATAAGACAGTATCCATCAGTCAGCACTGTATGATAAGATAGCATATATTTGTGTAAAGTATGATAAGACATTAGAGATATGTGGACCTCATTTGGAAGCTCAGCACAAACCCCCTTGATAGTCCACCCAGCACAAATAAAGGTGCACACTTGCTCTCAGCTTTTGTGACGTGCAACAGTTTGAGGTGCACTGTGTAAACTCCATTCCATTTCGCTCATGTGCAAAATAAGCCAACTCCTTCCACACAGTGTTCCAGTTATTGTACCGGATGTTTCACCCAATTCAGTGGAATTGTCCGCTCGCTGAATCTGTGGACTTTGGGGAGCAGGAATGTTGTACTGGAAACTTTTTTTTTACCTAACCTATTGAAAGGACATGTGGTTGTACCTCAGGCACCAGAATGTCCTTACAGTCGATGGCTACCCAGTGGATGCTGGACATGTAGATCCACCAAAAGCAAAAACAAATCTTTTTAAATGAAGTTTAATTGTATACAATACTTTATTGGTCACCAATATATTACAAAATAAAAAGTCTTCTATTTCCTTTCTCCATCGTAAGATAATGGGACATTCTACCATGTTTGTTGTCCAATGTGAGAAAAAAAATCTCCTTAAACACAGCTGAAATTGGCTTACATAACCAAGGAACATACATGGTAGGCAACATAACTGCAGACATGAGGAGGGTAGATGGTAAGGAGGAGGGTAGATGGTAATTTTGGACATGTTGAGCTGTAGGTAATGTTGAAGCATCCGTGGTGTTGTCAGAGAGACATTTGGTCACATCTGAGTACAGTAGCGGAGAGGTCAGGGGTGAAGAGCTTTATATGGGAGGTCTCAGCGTAGAGATGATACTGGAGGTCAAATGAGCAAATTAGTTTGTCAAGAGGAGAGTTTTACAGTGAGAAACTCAGGGCCGAGAATAGAGGCTTGTGGGATACCATCAGATAGTGGGGGTGGAGGGGTAGATGTGCCAGAGGTAGAGACACTGAATTAGCGGTTTGACAGATAGGCGTAAACCAGGAAAGGACTGTGTCACAATGGCCAATGAAGTGATTGATGTGCAGTAGAAGAGAGTGCGCTGTCAAAAGCAGCAGAGATGTCCAGAAGGATGAACATGGAGAATTAACTCTCAGACTTTACTGTAAGTACACAGTGAGGTAGGCGGATGTACACAAGGCAATCAAGTGATCTGGAGAGGAGAGAAATAGGGCGGTAGTTTGAGGGAGAGGCTTTGTCGAGAGATGGTTTCTTTAGGATTGGTGAGCACATGGAGGATGGAAATGTGCCAGTAGAGAGAGACAGATTGAATAGGTGAGCTAGAGGCGGGCATGCAGTGGGGTAGAGGGTTATGTTAATAAATTAGGCATTTGGAAGGGTGGGTGCAGGTATCTTTTACAGAGCCCATAAACATTACTGTTTGTTACTCTTTCATTGTGCATGTTTGTGTTATGATTGGCTATCGGTTGGTTTAGCCCTGCCCCCTCAAAGTAGCTTACACACAGACATACAAATATAAGCAAGCAATAGGTAATCATAATCTCCTGAAGTGTGCCAGGTAAATAGTAAGAATGCACAATGAGGCAATAGGGAATGGATGATCAGATTAAACTAGAGTCTTCCAGTAAATAATATTATGTTGTTTGTTCAAAAATATTTACTACTTAGGTGACATGTTTCTCTTATTTCAGAAACAGATTTGTGTAAATGCGTTGGGAGATTGTAGTGACTCAATATGCTTGGAAGGAGTCTTCTTTTTCACGTTACAATTTTTAAGTACACAATTATATTAGTTATTGCTTTGATCATAGGTGAAAATTCTGCATGGTCTTTACATATGTTTTTCAGCAGATTATGGTGAAAAGTAACCATTGCGGGGAAAAATAGTGATGTTTGCACAATTAACAATTTTAATACTATGGTCATTCTAGAGATTAAGAAATTCACATTTCCTTTATATTTAGAAATGCAGTATTCACCAAGTAAGAGTTTTGTTGTTATACAACATTGTACCTTGTATTGCTTGTATTGTACAATCAAAGAATAAACTGTGTATCACATATCTGCTTTATAAGGTGTTTTCGAAAAGTCTACTAATCTCTTGAGAGCGCTGCTGAATATTGGCTAGATTGAGCAACAGCTAGATTGATCCATATTGATAGAATTTTCCTAGAACCAGGAGAATCCCAAATAATAATAAAATAAAACAATTTGACCCATACATTTGGTTTCTAAGGGAACGCCACAAATCATTCCTTTTAGCAATGCCGTTCCTGACCATTATAATATATATTTGTGGCACTGCATTATTTGTTGCTGTATACTATGCCCAAATTCTGTACAACAGCTATTAAACGTATCCACCCCCACCCATTTTTCACATTTTATTACAATCTTACAGTGGAATCAAAATGGATTTATTTGAAAATTCTTACCATTGGTCAACACAAAATACTATGAAGTCATAGGGCTAGATTTACTAAGCTACGGGTTTGAAAAAGTGGGGATGTTGCCTATAACAACCAATCAGATTCTAGCTGTCATTTTGTAGAAGGTACTAAATTAATGAAAGCTAGAATCTGATTGGTTGCTATAGGCAACATCCCTACTTTTTCAAACCCGCAGCTTAGTAAATCTAGCCCATAGTATTCAAAATCATTCCCTAGATTCTCAATGGGATTAAGGCAATGTTTCCCAAACCTGGTGCTCAGGGCCCCCTAACAGTACATGTTTTCATATCTCCTTGCTGGAGCACAGGTGTATTCATTACTGACTGACACAATGAAACAGGTGGTATAATTACAGTCAGCTGACACAGGTCCACAGGCGATACTAATGATATCACCTGTGACCTGGAAGACCTGCACTCCCTGAGGAATGGATTTGGGAAACCCTGGATTCAGGTTTGGGATTTCACCGAGCAACACTAGCTCGTTGTTTTTTGGGGGATTTTATTTTTTTTTTGTCTTTAAGCCAATGTCGCCTCTGCTGTATGCTTGGTGTCATTGTGCCACTGGAATATAAATCTTTTCCCAAACCCTAGATCTCTTGCAGACTGCAGCAGATTTTCCTGCAAGATTTGTCTATATCTTGGTCAATACATTTGTCCCATATTTTTAAAAGTTTTCCAGTTGCTGAAGGAGAGAAGCCTCCCCATAGCATTATTCTCCAGCCACCATGCTTCTTGGTACACAGAGTGTTCTTGGAATAATGTGCAGCATTAGACTTGCGCCAAATTCAGTTCCTCGTTCTGAGGACAAAAAGTAAACTCTTGGATGCATTAGACCATAGAATGTTCTTCCACTTGGTATGAGAGTCTCTAACATGCTTTCTGACAGCTCCCTGGGCAGAATTAAAAGTCCTTTAAATCTTCTTCTATTCTTCCCCCTGAATGGTGTTTCTCTATAAACCTTTTTTGAATTTGCTTTGAATGTTCTATCACCTTCATGATGAAGCATTTGTTTGGAAACGCACTTACTAACTGTGTGACCTCGCACAGACAGGTGTATTCTGTTACAACCAATTGAATTACTTAAACTGTACACAGTTGTGCTCCAGTTTAGCATGTGAAGTATCTGAAGTCCACTGATTTCTGCAGTGTTTAATTAGAATTAGATGAATTCCTGAATAAAGCAGTTTTGATCCCGTAATGTAAGGAAAACAAAATGGGAAAAATGCCACAATACTTTTTAAATACTCTCTATTGTTCTAGTAGTGCTGCAGTGGGACTGTAAATATGTAGGGATGTTTGCTCTGACACTATATATTTTATGGCAGTGATGTTTGTTCTGACACTATATATTTTGCGGCAGTGGTGTTTGCTCTGACAGTATATATTTTGTTGCGGTGGTGTTTGTTCTGACTATATATTTTGTTGCAGTGGTGTTTGTTCTGACACTATATATTTTATGGCAGTGGTGTTTGTCCTGACAGTATATATTTTATGGCAGTGGTGTTTGTTCTGACACTATATATTTTATGGCAGTGGTGTTTGTTCTGACACTATATATTTTATGGCAGTGGTGTTTGTCCTGACACTATATATTTTATGGCAGTGGTGTTCGTTCTGACACTATATATTTTATGGCAGTGGTGTTTGTTCTGACACTATATATTTTATGGCAGTGGTGTTTGTTCTGACACTATATATTTTATGGCAGTGGTGTTTGTTCTGACACTATATATTTTATGGCAGTGGTGTTTGTTTGTTCTGACACTATATATTTTGCGGCAGTGGTGTTTGCTCTGACACTATATATTTTGCGGCAGTGGTGTTTGCTCTGACAGTATATATTTTGTTGCAGTGGTGTTTGTTCTGACAGTATATATTTTGTTGCAGTGGTGTTTGTTCTGACAGTATATATTTTATGGCAGTGGTGTTTGTCCTGACACTATATATTTTGTGGCAGTGGTGTTTGTTCTGACAGTATATATTTTATGGCAGTGGTGTTTGTCCTGACACTATATATTTTGTGGCAGTGGTGTTTGTTCTGACAGTATATATTTTGTGGCAGTGGTGTTTGTTCTGACACTATATATTTTATGGCAGTGGTGTTTGTCCTGACACTATATATTTTATGGCAGTGGTGTTTGTCCTGACACTATATATTTTATGGCAGTGGTGTTTGTCCTGACACTATATATTTTATGGCAGTGGTGTTTGTTCTGACACTATATATTTTATGGCAGTGGTGTTTGTTCTGACACTATATATTTTATGGCAGTGGTGTTTGTCCTGACACTATATATTTTATGGCAGTGGTGTTTGTTCTGACACTATATATTTTATGGCAGTGGTGTTTGTTCTGACACTATATATTTTATGGCAGTGGTGTTCGTTCTGACACTATATATTTTGTGGCAGTGGTGTTTGTTCTGACACTATATATTTTGTGGCAGTGGTGTTTGTTCTGACACTATATATTTTGTGGCAGTGGTGTTTGTTCTGACACTATATATTTTGTGGCAGTGGTGTTGGTCAGACTATATATTTTTGGGGAAAGTAATAGGATCACCTACACTGCTGACCCCAAAAGGAACAGACTTAGGAATTAACTTGCACTCTACACGGAATGCACAATATAAATCTCCCTTTTGTCAAGAAATTGATTTGTTCACCATAAATAATAATTCTTTATTGAAGTAATTTATAATCACACCATCAACTATTGAACACAAAACGCCATTAAAATCTTAACCCAGTGAATAACTCATTGCTATGAATTAATCATATGATTCAATACAGTTGTATTACAATGTATATCAAATATTCTATACATGTGGTAGCATAAAACACTCCACTGACTCTATCCAGATGTAATTCAGTCAATAAAGTGCAGTGTCCTCTATACATGTTTGACTGAGATCCACAATTGCCTATAAGACAAACATTAATAAGGGCAGTCTATGCTCGCGGCTGTGCTGTAAGAGCAGATCATATATAGTCATGGGATCGCTGATGGGTCATGTAGTAAATACGGGCTGTTTGGACAGGCTGTATAGAGTTATATGGCTATAGTATTACAGTGGTTTTGAATCAGAAAGTATATATGGGTTAGACATGAAATAGTTATTGTGTAACATATGGGTCAGGTACTAATACCAGGACTTGATTAAGGAGACTGGTAGACAATGCACCTAATCAGTCACTGCTGGTACTGTTCTTAGTTCGCTCCTTAAAAGATCCTGCTGGCTCCTTAATTCTGTATTATTTGTGGCTGGCAGCGATCTTATAATTTGGAATTCTTTTTGGAGCAGACAGTATATATACTATTGAGACATTGTATATACAATACTTTTAGAATTGTTGTTGATAAAGGCAATGGTATGGATATAATGTGCTGCGTTGTTATAACATTTATTTTGGGTTAGGTAGTATATATATATATATATATATATATATATATGTGCTAATAATTTAGACTAATTACATATGTGGTAGTTCAGTATTCTAAGGTCAGGCGGTATATGTGTGGTATTGTAAGTGCAGGAACTATATATCGGTGTTGCAATGCTGTAGGGTCAGGCACTATATATCCATGTGGTGTTGTTGCTGTAGGGTCAGGAACTATATATGCGTGTAGCAATGCTGTAGGGTCAGGCACTATACATCCATGTGGTATTGTTGTTGTAGGGTCAGGCACGATATATCCATGTGGTGTTGTTGCTGTAGGGTCAGGAACTATATATGCGTGTAGCAATGCTGTAGGGTCAGGCACTATACATCCATGTGGTATTGTTGTTGTAGGGTCAGGCACTATATATCCATGTGGTATTGTTGTTGTAGGGTCAGGCACTATATATCCATGTGGTATTGTTGTTGTAGGGTCAGGCACTATATATCGGTGTGGCGGTGCTGTAGAGCGAGGCACTATATATCCATGTGGTGTTGTTGTAGGGTCAGGCACTATATATCGGTGTGGCGGTGCTGTAGGGTCAGGCACTATATATCCATGTGGTGTTGTTGTAGGGTCAGGCACTATATATCCATGTGGTATTATTGTTGTAGGGTCAGGCACTATATATCCCGCTTGGACTACTGCAACCTTCTCCTTATCGGCCTCCCCCTCTCTAATCTCGCTCCCCTTAGATCTGTACTTAACGTCGCTGCTAGGCTTATTTTCCTCTCTCGCCGTTCCACCTCTGTCTCCCTTATCTCTATTCACACTCCCTCCCGCCCACTGCGATCGTCCAATGATCGTCACCTCTCTTCCCCTCTGATTACCTCCTCTCACGCACGTATCCAAGACTTCTCCCGCGCCGCTCCCCTCCATTGGAACAAGCTCCCCCTGCTCCATCAGAACTTCCCCTAATCTGTCCTCTTTCAAACGAACATTAAAAACCCACCTTTTCCTTAAAGCCTTCCAGTCTCATGCCTAAACTCCCACCGGTCGGCTACCTCTCTTTCTCTTCCCTTCTCCCCCTTCCTCGACTCCGTCTCCGTTTCTCCCGTCTCTCCGTCTCATCCATGTGTCTGTCTGTCTTCCCCTCCCTTTAGATTGTTCGCTCCTTTGAGCAGGGCTCTCCTACCTCCTGTTTCCATCACTTTTAACTGCGCTCTCCAGCTACTCTGCTCACCTCCTCTCGGTCCCTCTGCCCTCTGTCTCCTCTCACTTCTCTCCGTTCCCCTCAGTGACTCTCAACCTGTCATCCGTGCCCACCCTCTTGGGCCATAGTTACCTGCCTATACTCACTTTTCCCCTCCCTCCCTCTCTTTCATGCTGTGCCTGAGCCCCCAGAGTTATAGTGCTTACTGTTACTTGTACTGTGCTGTTTCACCTTGTACTGTGCCATTGTTTGTCCTTGTACGGCGCTACGGATACTTTGTGGCGCCCTATAAATAAAAATTAATAATAATAATCCATGTGGTATTGTTGTTGTAGGGTCAGACACTATATATCGGTGTGGCAATGCTGTAGGGTCAGACACTATATATCCATTTGGTATTGTTGTTGTAGGGTCAGGCACTATATATTGGTGTGGCAATCTTGTAGGGTCAGACACTATATATGCGTGTAGCAATGCTGTAGTGTCAGGCACTATATATCCATGTGGTATTGTTGTTGTAGGGTCAGGCACTATATATCCATGTAGTATTGTTGTTGTAGGGTCAGGCACTATATATCGGTGTGGTGGTGTTGCTTTAGGGTCAGGAATTATATATGTGTGTGGCAATGCCGTAGGGTCAGGCACTATATATCCATGTGGTATTGTTGTAGGGTCAGGCACGATATATCCATGTGGTATTGTTGTTGTAGGGTCAGGCACGATATATCCATGTGGTATTGTTGTTGTAGGGTCAGGCACTATATATCCATGTAGTATTGTTGTTGTAGGGTCAGGCACTATATATCGGTGTGGTGGTGTTGCTTTAGGGTCAGGAATTATATATGTGTGTGGCAATGCCGTAGGGTCAGGCACTATATATCCATGTGGTATTGTTGTAGGGTCAGGCACGATATATCCATGTGGTATTGTTGTTGTAGGGTCAGGCACGATATATCCATGTGGTATTGTTGTTGTAGGGTCAGGCACTATATATCCATGTGGTATTGTTGTTGTAGGATCAGGCACTATATATCCATGTGGTATTGTTGTTGTAGGGTCAGGCACTATATATCCATGTGGTATTGTTTTTGTAGGGTCAGGCACTATATATCCATGTGGTATTATTGTTGTAGGGTCAGGAACTATATATTGGTGTGGCAATGCTGTAGGGTCAGACACTATATATCCATGTGGTATTGTTGTTGTAGGGTCAGGCACTATATATGCGTGTGGTGGTGCTGTAGGGTCAGGCACTATATATCCATGTGGCATTGTTGTTGTAGGGTCAGACACTATATATCAGTGTGGCGGTGCTGTAGGGTCAGGCACTATATATCCATGTGGTATTGTTGTTGTAGGGTCAGGCACTATATATGTGTGTGGCAATGCCGTAGGGTCAGGCACTATATATCCATGTGGCATTGTTGTTGTAGGGTCAGACACTATATATCGGTGTGGCGGTGCTGTAGGGTCAGGCACTATATATCCATGTGGTATTGTTGTTGTAGGGTCAGGCACTATATATGCCTGTGGCGGTGTTGTAGGGTCAGGCACTATATATCCATGTGGTATTGTTGTTGTAGGGTCAGGCACTATATATGCGTGTGGCAATGCTGTAGGGTCAGGCACTATATACCCATGTGGTATTGTTGTTGTAGGGTCAGGCACTATATATCCATGTAGTATTGTTGTTGGTAGGGTCAGGCACTATATATCGGTGTGGTGGTGTTGCTTTAGGGTCAGGAATTATATATGTGTGTGGCAATGCCGTAGGGTCAGGCACTATATATCCATGTGGTATTGTTGTTGTAGGGTCAGGCACAATATATCCATGTGGTATTGTTGTTGTAGGGTCAGGCACTATATATCCATGTGGTATTGTTGTTGTAGGATCAGGCACTATATATCCATGTGGTATTGTTGTTGTAGGGTCAGGCACTATATATCCATGTGGTATTGTTGTTGTAGGGTCAGGCACTATATATACATGTGGTATTGTTTTTGTAGGGTCAGGCACTATATATCCATGTGGTATTATTGTTGTAGGGTCAGGAACTATATATTGGTGTGGCAATGCTGTAGGGTCAGACACTATATATCCATGTGGTATTGTTGTTGTAGGGTCAGGCACTATATATGCGTGTGGTGGTGCTGTAGGGTCAGGCACTATATATCCATGTGGCATTGTTGTTGTAGGGTCAGACACTATATATCGGTGTGGCGGTGCTGTAGGGTCAGGTACTATATCTCCATGTGGTATTGTTGTTGTAGGGTCAGGCACTATATATGTGTGTGGCAATGCCGTAGGGTCAGGCACTATATATCCATGTGGCATTGTTGTTGTAGGGTCAGACACTATATATCGGTGTGGCGGTGCTGTAGGGTCAAGCACTATATATCCATGTGGTATTGTTGTTGTAGGGTAAGGCACTATATATGCCTGTGGCGGTGTTGTAGGGTCAGGCACTATATATGCGTGTGGCAATGCTGTAGGGTCAGGCACTATATATCCATGTGGTATTGTTGTTGTAGGGTCAGGCACTATATATGCCTGTGGCAATGCTGTAGGGTCAGGCACTATATATCCATGTGGTATTGTTGTTGTAGGGTCAGGCACTATATATCCATGTGGTATTGTTGTAGGGTCAGGCACTAAATATCCATGTGGTATTGTTGTAGGGTCAGGCACTATATATCCATGTGGTATTGTTGTTGTAGGGTCAGGCACTATATATCCATGTGGTATTGTTGTTGTAGGGTCAGGCACTATATATCCATGTGATATTGTTGTTGTAGGGTCAGGCACTAAATATCCATGTGGTATTGTTGTAGGGTCAGGCACTATATATCCATGTGGTATTGTTGTTTGTAGGGTCAGGCACTAAATATCCATGTGGTATTGTTGTTGTAGGGTCAGGCACTATATATCCATGTGGTATTGTTGTTGTAGGGTCAGGCACTATATATACGTGTGACGGTGCTGTAAGGTCAGGCACTATATATCCGTGTGACGGTGCTGTATGATTATACCGTATACATATGGGAAATGTCTATTCAATAAAGCTGGTTATACTGTGAGGTAAAACCATGTATAGTAGGTTTGCAGTAATGTTATATTTATTGTAATGCTCATTTGTTGTCTTTGTAAACGTTATACACCTAGAAAAGAAATGATATTGCTGCCAGTGATCCAGCAGCATAGGGGTTAATACCAAAGCTTGGGGAAAGTCAGGGAGAGCTCATCTGTATTCATGTTGGCAGGCTCCATGCGGGATCTCTTGCAGCAATTCCTGTCATCACAAGGTCCCCTGTTTGTCCCAATGGCGTCACTGTTCCCTGACTCTGTACTATTTAGGCGGCTTGTGGACATGTCACTGCTTGTGGCGACGTTTCCAAATGTGTCTAACAACTTGGCTGTCAGCATCACCTTCTTAAATGAGAAGGGTCAAATGAGGTAAAGGGAGAAAATCTACTTCAGCACCAACCTGGGGCAGTGCAAGAATTTCCCCGATTCTTCCTGCATTTACTATACTAATACTTTCTAGCTGTAAATGTGTCCCTGAGATTGTTTCCTGCAGAGATTTGTGGTGATAATCACTTCTCCTTACCAGGAAAGGATGCTGGAGGGGACTATGGCTATCAAGCCAGTTTCAGTCCAACTTATTTATCATTTGTAAGAGAACAAACACACTACCAGTTAAACACATTTGTTTCTAGAAACCTGCAGGACGTAGCAGAGCGTTCTGCCTCTGTCCCCCCTTGTACCTGAGGGGTTAATTCTGGTGCAAGATTGCTTTAAAGACAGCTGTCACCATGTAGGTATATTCTCAGCAATGTCAGGTTCATGCAAGTACAGTGATAAACAGACATTTAGATTGTTAGCTATTAACGTAGCCTGTCCCCTGCATCCTTCTGAGCATAGAGACTGCCCTGATACTATTTGGATGATGCAGTTTTCTTAATGCCGTGGAAATTTGCACTGGATGACGCGGAGCTACACGTTGCTAGCATTCTAGGCAGTCACATGATCATGTGGGATCCTTGCAGCCTGCAACATTTAATAAGACTGCAAATGGAGTTTTGATGCAAGCCTCTCCTGTGACTTCATATGTGCCTTTTAGCTGGCTCGGACAGAGAGCAGACACAAAACCAAGCCGTTTCATGATGCCACCTGATTCGTCTTCTGTTTGGCTGTCTGTTGTTTTCTGGGAGAAGACCCTGGTGGATCTATAGCTGGGAGAGTTTATTAAGGGAACGTTTATTGAGTTCACTTCTTGGTGGTAGTTCTGTCTAGCACACAGCTGACATGATAACACGCTCCCTCAGCTATTTGTACATAGCAAGGATCAGCATGCTGGTTTCCTACCTCCGTCTGCTGCAGCCTCTCCTCCCCTCACCTCTCTTGCATTATACCATGTAGTGCTGGTCCTGCTGCGTATTTTTTTCTTTTCCCTTTTTTTTTTTCTTTTTCTTTTTATGTTTCGCATATTCTTCACTGATTTTTATGTCATGCCTGGCACCTGCTATGCTGTCTGATTAATTGGTTGTGACGATGATGATGAACATGCGTTCTCGAAGAGCAACTGCAGCCGTAATGATGAGAGGATGTAATAATAGTCGTTATGCTCGAAATTCTCCCTACAGTGACTGCATTATTGAAGAGAAGACTGTGGTTCTGCAGAAAAAAGACAATGAAGGCTTCGGATTTGTACTCAGAGGGGCAAAAGGTAGGACCTGTAGATGCCACTGTCAGGTAATGTGTGTGTGCTGTTATGTGTGTGTGCCAGGGTGGGTGTTTTTGGTTGTTTTTTTTTTTTTTCTGTTCCATGTCTGAAATTAAACAGGAATTAATCCTGGTACTCCCAGTTGCTAGACAACAGAGTGCTCCCTTGCTCTCACCGCTCTCTGGAATTGTACGTAATGCTCACATTCTGAATGCCAAGTCACCCTGCACAGCTGAATAACACAAGACGAACATGCAAACTTTTACAGGCATCAGCCCTCACCATTAAACATCAAAGGAGGCTGGCGGTAGATTGCATCGCTATCTGCCTCAGGCAGCGCTGTCATCCAAAGGGTTAAAGTAACAAGCAGACGTAGCTTGTTTGACATACAAATAAATGCATGTCCTGGTATTTCCACTGACAATGGCATACATAGGGCTGATTTTTATAGATCATCCTAAAGTTAAAGGAGCCAGATGACGCAAGAAGATTCATTTTAGCTTCTATGATTGAGTATTAGTTGTAATGTTTTTTTTTTTGGCAGGTTGCCCCTTAGTTTTTATATATTGTGTGATCCTATCACTGCATTGCACATTATTAAACAAGATGTTACCATCACAGCTGGCCTGTGGTTTGACATTTCAGAAAACCCTTTAATCTCCCTTTTTACGGGAAGAAATTAGAACATTTCATGTCGTTATAAACACTAACATTTCAATGATAGTATCCCTGTACCGCTGCTGATTGCCAGGAACCAGCTCTAGAATGCCAGGACTTTGGGATTAGAGAAAGTAGAGATCTAGGCCTGGAACACAACAAACAAATTCTGTTATTTGTAAATTTGCATTTTACTGTAGATTTGACACAACAAATAAAGTTGGAGAATAGAAGCTGTATTCATCACTTCATTCTCAAAAGTCTAATTGAACAGTATATGCCTGCATGGATGTCAACAATTTGTCTTTTAGTTTAAAAGTTATTACACTTGATGATAACTTTGTGGGACCGTGGACGTGTCTGGTGCAGATTTTTGGGTCAGCTGTAATTCAGTCATGTGATCTAGTGCTAATCAGCAGGAATTTGGGTGTTCTGTGCGAGCAGATGTCAGGGAGACGTGTGTACAGGTGTTGCTGATGCGTTCTAGGATATCACAGCAGTGCTCAGAGGGTGGGAGGGGGGGAATGCTGAATTATTTTTGCCATTTCTAGAACAAATGAATTGATCCCCTGGCCCAGCAACTGGAATTCCTCCGGGTGTTTACACCTTTATGTTTGCAGCTGGTCGCTGTTTACCGCTTATAAAGCATTCAGTGGGCCAATCTGTGTCAGAAAGTAAATAGGGTAACGCTAAGCGAGGAGATGGCAAGGTTGATTGAGTCCTGGCGTGACGTAAAGCTGTTATTTTAGTGTTTTTCCTTTGCTTCCCCTTTATATTGCCAACTTTGCTCATCACCAGGTATATTCTCTGCACAAAGCGTATGAATATATATTAATACCGTTATATGTCAGTTTTGGCCTACGTACTAAGCTGGTGGTATAAAGAGGAACCGCGTAATGTAGTAAAGCTCTGTTTGGTTTGTGAGTTGTAAAGGTACAGTGTACATATAGTTTTATTAGAAATAAAATACCCCTATGGCCTACTAATATTTCTGAGATTGCAGCCTATCCATTCACTAGTGGCACTGAGGTACTTTGAATATTGGTCCAGCCCACAAAATGGCTGATCTACTATAAATATCAGTGTGTTATGTAAGCCATTATGTCGGTCAGTGTTTGAGTAATGAGGGAGATTTGTGTGTAATAGAAGGGGTCTGTGTGTTGGAGTGGTCCTCTGTCATTACCATTGCACTTTTTTACTGATTTAAAATCCTACAACAAATCAAATGTCAGCGTTTTCCTTTCATGGTTTATTACCACGCCCACTATATAGGGTTGCTCTCTGAGGTAAAAACAAAATGGCGGCTTCTCATACTTCACACAAACTTTCATAAAGGTTTATGTCATGGTGTACACAGTTTTGTTTATGTGAGGATAAAATTACTGTGTATATATAATTCTGACTAATGTGCCAGATTGCTACTAATGTAATTGGTACTTTGCTATTGAATACTGGCTGGGTAATAGAGCAGACATTGTGGTGGTTATGACTTTATGATGGTGTGTAGAGGGTCTCATTGAAATTTTGCTATGGCACTCTAGTCCATCCCGTGTTTTCCGGGGTTCTTCCATAACTTGGAGGCCCATACCTAAAATATGCTACATTACATTAAAACCCATCCCCTGTGTTTCCCTACGCTGCACCTGACACACCTATGCTTAGCCATGCTCCTATATATACATTCTGTAGGTTATCATGTCTGCATGTATGACATTATAGGCTCCATTGAGAGTTGGACGTAGGTCATTTTTTGGCGTAATGTATGGATTTCCATACTGCAAATACTTATCAAAAATATGTCTGTATCTAGATTTTTGTGTAAGCGGGCATGGGTAAGCTGTGCACAGTAAGGGTGTGTTTACTTAAGTGTATTTAGATGTGGACGCATCCCTAGATACCTCTTGAAGATACTAGAGAGCTGGTTCAATGATACGTGGTGATCGCCAGCTCTATCTTATTCACTTCTGATTGGCTGCTTGCATATTAAACTCTCCAGCTGACAGTGTTTGAAGTCATTATCATCAGGACTATATTACACAAATGGGTGTGCGGGTGTTTTATTTAACCACATGTTATATGGTAAATGCTGTTGCTGGAAATAACAGTCTCAGTTTGCCACATTGCCTGTCTCTTTTCCATACATTTGAAAAATGACTCCCATGTCCCCTGGAGAGCATAGGTCAGCGTTTGCTATACATATATACCTAAAAGTCTCACATGGGACATTTTATTTTACAATGATTGTTAACACTGTTAGAAATTCAATTATTAGCCTACTTACTCTTCTCTGGGTCTTCAAAAGTGATTAACTCAAACTCCATGCTTGTTCCATGTGCATCCATCAATGGAATCTTGACGCTCACATTGTTGTGTTCTGTTTTTCTATCCTGAAGCGGATACGCCTATTGAGGAGTTTAACCCAACGCCGGCGTTTCCTGCTTTACAATACCTGGAATCGGTGGATGAGGATGGGGTAGCATGGCAGGCTGGCCTGAGAACCGGAGACTTCCTTATAGAGGTAGGACATATGGAGTTACTTCTGCCATGTTTACTATATTGTAGACATCTATGTAACCTTTGCATTTTATACTCTATAGAGCTTTATAGATTTTGCTGTGGAAAGGTTAAAATGCCACAAGAGAGAGATATATCTATTGTATGTGGTTTGCTACATTAGAAAGACCTACTGAGTTCTGATGCCTCATACAAACTCTTCTGATATTTTCAATTTGCAGGTTGTGCCAGATTTGAAATGATTTATACACTAGAATGTGTATTGTGTCGAAATATCTGTTTATTGTTGAATATCTAGGTATAAGCCATCGATAGCTGCGATATGATTTGCTGGAGGACAATGTCTTAAGTTTGCTTGTTTGACAATAAACTTTACGTTGTTGCACATTCTCTAGAGTTGTGTAGGATTTTTTGTGGAGATCAGGAAACATCATGAATAGTAAAGGTGTAAATATACCGACAAAGTGTAAATATACCAATGTACAGTCGCTCAAAAGCAGCTAATCCGGTTATTGGCGCTGATGGATTTTTGTAGAGTTTCGTTGTGTTTGTAAATAATCCCCAATGTGTCTTCAAGGAAATTTTATGTTGACGTCCATTTAATTTAAGAAAACAGTGTTGACAGGGGTGTGTAGGCTCTGGATTTTTACATTAAAATGATTAATTGATTGTTTTATTGAATGGGGTTGAGGCAGACAAGTGTTTTATGAAGCAAAATTCTCTTGGATATTCTTTCCTCTGATCTGAAGAAAGGTAATAAATATATTGTTGTTTTTCACAACTTTTTTTTTTTTTATAAAAAGGTGAACATTTAATTGAAAGAGTGGTCATCTGATTTGTCTTTGCTCTATGTAACCACATGAATGCCTCATACAATGAATAGAGGTGGACGGGCTATGTCTGATGTCACACTGACGTCATAGGATCTGAGGAAAGGTCACAGACTCTGCTGTCAGAATATGAAATGACTACAGATGATCAGTAACTTACTGCTCCGAGCACTGTAGCTATCAGGGCTATTATTACAAAGTTATAGTTGCAACTACTTTACCCACGTTTAAGTGATGGGGGGGAGCATATAAGTGTGGTCTGCAGAACAGTAATCATCATCATCATCATCAGGGATTTATATAGCGCCACTAATTCCGCAGCGCTGTACAGAGAACTCATTCACATCA
This sequence comes from Mixophyes fleayi, assembly GCF_038048845.1. Classification (NCBI taxonomy): domain Eukaryota; kingdom Metazoa; phylum Chordata; class Amphibia; order Anura; family Limnodynastidae; genus Mixophyes; species Mixophyes fleayi. The sequence goes on from NC_134411.1 coordinate 27,938,846, forward strand.
GTCCCTGCCCCATTGGAGCTTTCAGTGTAACTTCCCTAACATAGACACACAGAGAGAGAGAGACAGACTAGGGTCAATTTGATAGCAGCCAATTAACCTACCAGTATGTTTTTGGAGTGTGGGAGGAAACCGGAGCACCCGGAGGAAACTCACGCAAACACAGGGGTCTTCTATGCCCTTAACACGGACAATAAGCAAAAGAGTCATTTTGTTCCTCTCCATGACTTCAATGGAATTTTGGATACATATATGGAAGCCAGAATCTGTCTTTTGTTTTGTTTTTGAAAAGTAATATCCCAGATTTACTTCCATAAACAACTCTTAATTTTATCAATGAAGCTGTACTCTCAAATTAACTAGAGAAGTCTCTGCTTTTACTAAGAACGATGCTGGCAGTAGAGTATACTGTATGTGAAGAGAAAAAAAATCTCAAAGATTATATGTATATAATATATATATAAATAAATCTCTCTCTATGCAGTGTGTGTATGTATGTTTGTATATACCGGATATGGACAGATATATTGTGTGTATGTACTGTGAAAAGAGCTCCCAAATATTGTGAGTGCTGATTGATTTGTTGATACATTGTGGCAGATGAGCTGAATATTTGTTTTATTAGACATAAGGTAAAAATGAATATACAGAGATGCAAATAAAGGTAGTATAAGTCTTTAAATTGACTGAACAATTTGATTTCTGGTAAAATTGTGAGTGTGTATGTGTGTATATATATATATATATATATATATATATATATATATATATATATATATATATATATATATATATATATATATATATATATATTATATATATATATATAATATATATATATATATAATTAAGTTATCAAGAATTGTAGTCTGTACTGATATAGATGAGTTACAGGATGCACCCAAAATTCAGTAAGCATCGGTTTTGATCTTTTTAGAGTATCTGCATTTTAATTATTCTTAATTAAGCTTGCTTGACAATAAATCAATTCGGCTCTTCATGGGTTAACCCTCTGTGTTTGCTATTTTGTTTCCGTTTGGTGTATCCTAAGTAATTTCCAAATAACAGCCCCCCATTAATAGACAGCCTACATAGAAATATGCAGAATATAAGTCTTCAGCAGAAATGTGAACGAAGGGTTACAGCTCTGGTGTACAGCAGAGATTCCTTCCACCAGCATCCAATTAGTGAGTGATTTAATGGCTATGAAGAAAATGGGCAGACTAGATGGGCCATGTGGTTCTACATCACCCAGTTCTCTGATGCAATTAACTCCTTCAAGCTTTTCAATATGGCTGCCCTTCTGGAGGAAGTGCGGGTCTTAGGTTGCCATGGAGACAGGAGCAGTAATGCTGGGCCTGAATTTAGTTTTCCGATGCTTAGATAAGGATGTAGGTGATCTGCTGCACAACAAATAGAAATGAAGGTTAAGAGATGTTTGGCATTTTGCTGTCTGCTCACGGGGAGAAGTCCCCTGCAGAGCTTGTGATGCACATTTGGTCTTCTCTCTGGCTGTATCATGGTAAATCTTTAAGGTTCGGTGAATAATGGGTGGTGTGTACTTTATACACTGTTTTTCAAAATTTATGACACATTTCTTTGCTTGCAAACTGATGTTGCTGTTTTGTTGTTAATATTTCATTTTATACAGTTTATGTTTATGTTCTTAGATTTGGTGTACATGTCCTATACACATATTTATTTATTACTACATGGGTATGCAGGGGGCGGTAATTTGCAATTGCAAGGCCCTGTAGTAACATTTAGGGTTGGTTGGCAGATACATGGTTATTTTCTTTGCAGGCACTATTCTAAGAATATGGGGGGACTGGCGCGTGCGTAGTGATATATCGGCATCACAAGGCCGCATTGCTGCCTCAATCCCTGCGACAGCTATGGTTCTCCTGTGTGCACAGTCAGCTAGCCAGTCCTAGAGTCGGTCACAGTTCTTCTGTATGTTGTACATTGGTCACTGTAGGCTGATCTGTTGGATTAGAGACATGATTGGTGCCTTATTGGGAGAAAAAGGTTGGCATGTGGGCCTCTTAACACTTTTGAAGCCTAGGGGGTATATTTACTAAACTGTGGGTTTGAAAAAGTGGAGATGTTGCCAATAGCAACCATTCAGATTCTAGCTGTCATTTTGTGTAATGTACTATATAAATGATAACTATAATCTGACTGGTTGCTATAGGCAACATCTCTACTTTTTCAAACCCGCAGTTTAGTAAATATACCCCCCAGTCTCCAGTAGGCTGGAGATGACCATCTGCTGTGTAGGACCCAGGAACCTCTCATCCATCCATCTCTTGTATCATTAGTGGGAGAGTCACCTCAACTAAGTCACCTTCTGATTGACCGTGATCATTCCCCTTAGGATAGTTATAATACATATATGGTCATAACCTTTATTATATATTGAATTTTGTTTTGCATTATTATTAACTCAAGATCTCTGGGTGGGATCATCGTATTTTTATTAGGCATTAGGGTACATATTGAAACCAGATTCTTATACATTTAAAGACATCCTTTATTGTAAGTAGCTAGTACAGTTGTATCGTATAGAGACCTAAGTGTAGACCCGTACATATAGAGGACCTGATTCATCTATGGACCTATGCATGCCTTGTCTTGTGTGACATAGCCCTGCACAGGCTCAGAGAGGGATCTTACGCCAATGAATATAATTGCATACAATTCATGTCGGAACAAAATGACACTTACGACTGCCTATGACTTGAAAGGCCGAACGGGGAGTGAAGGGTCACATGAATGTAAGCAGTGTACAGTCGGTAAGGACGCACTGAGGGCGAGCCAATTCAGATGTGACCGTTTCAAGTGTTGGGTTTCTCTAAAGTATGTGTATTTACTAGTGTCATTTGCATCAGCTAGAGAACAGGTAAAAGACATACTTGCCAACTCTCCCTGAATGTCAGGGAGACTCCCTGAAATAGGGGTGATCTCCCTCACTCCCTGAAGAGTCTGGCATTCTCCCTGATGCTGAGCCAGTACAAGACGTGGTTGGCTTCGCCATCTGTGGCATGATGACACAGTTCAGAAATTGTGTCCTATGTCCGTGTATTGATGCCTATGGAGGTGGCCATTTTCATGGTGACCAAGATTTAATCAAAGACTGACAGGTAAAACAACATGACTTCAGTAATGGAGACAGAAATGTAAAAGACACTTCAGTCTCTAGAGATTCATTAGCTGCTTTTCTTTAACGCATAGTTGCCTACTTTCCCAGAATGTGTGGGAGACTCCCGCATTTCTGGGAGACCTCCCGGGAGAGCAGGGCAACCTCCCGGTTCTCACCCTGCAATAGATAAGTGGCGGGGGGCAGGGCCTAATGACGCAAATATCGTTTCATCTTAGCCACGCCCCCTGCTGTAATTGGTCAAAATTGTGACGTTTAGGGGTGGGACCAAAAGTGATTTGTTAAACTCTGTCCCCGCACGCCCACCTCCCCCGGGATTTCCCTGAAGCCAACGAGGAAAAGTTGTCAAGTATGGTATAAGTGCCTACTGATAGTGATGACTGTCACGGCATCGTCTTTGTATTGCAAACTACACGTATTCGTGCCACTAGATGGCACAGAACATGTGTATACAAGGAAGGTAGATTATATAAATGTATTGTATGTAAAGTTTGCATTAAGAACATCCTGATTTATGTACATTACTGTTTAAACCAAAATAACAGGTTTTATTTTTTGCAAATATTTTTTATTAATGTTTAAAGTATTGAGTGGTTCATTTGTTTTATAAAATAATTTTTATGGCATGCTTTCTGATGGGACATTATATTGCACATATGCATTTATTGTCTACATGCGGCAAGTAACACTTAGCCAGAGGTTGCGGTCTGGTTGCGTCCTGCATGTAACTTGCGTTTAAATCAGACCCAGAGTGGTTTTATGTATGAAAAAGTTTGGTGTTTATTTTGTCTTCAGACTATGGACTCTTGACATTGGCATCAATGTACCGAGGCACCATATACTCCCAGAGATCAGGGAATAGATGTGTTGATTCAATTAATAATTTTATTGGTGAATATCTATTGCCTTATTAATAACTGCAATACACATCTTAAAGTATTGTATGTTTTAAGCCCAGGGGATTTGAATGTGTTGGTCATAACAAATGGTAAATTCTCATTATCCTGTTTTTGCATAGTCACTTTATTGTACCAACTAATAAAGCACCTTATAAAAATCTGTACTAATAAAGTCATTAAAAGGTGTATTAAACATTATTAATGCAAACTACAACCAAGAGTTTCAAAGCGGACTGCAAACTTCTACTGGATCTAAGAGAAGATTAAGAACCTTTGTGTTAAACCCTTTGTAGCAGGATAAGGGATTTGGTATTGAGAGGTGGGAAATACGTAATGCCACCTACTTGTGCCACGTTTAGGACACTTACAGTAGTAATTATCACTTAGCCCTGTACAGTCAGATCTATTCTCACAGTCTAGCAGTCAGGAACATTATGTGGCTGATCTATGACGTTGTCTAATCTCAGTGACTCTACCTGTAAGACATTGTTGAAAGTGTTGGTGATCTAGGGCAGGGATAATTGTTTCACATGATGCTATATTAGCTATCACTCAGTCCTCTCTGGCACCTATATATTTAACACACACTTTTCCTACAGAGGAAATGAGTTTGAGAGAAAATTGGTCATGCCAATTCCACCTCTCCATGGTCTAACCACTTCCCATGCCGTGCCGGTGACCAGTTATCTCACATGTCCCTCATACCCCAATCTGACACTGACTGTATGTGATTGGACAAAGGCAATACAGAGCAATTTGGTGCTCCGCATCATCATACACAAAATAATACACTTTGTCTTTTCATCAACCTCAAAATGGCGGCTCTGACTCCCTCCAGCCTCGTGCAGTTAATAAAATTTCGCATTGAAGGCTCTGGATTCTGCAAATCTCATACACAAGTCTTACCATTATTTTTATATTTACTTTTACAGAAAACTCAGGCTCCACTTCTACATAAATCTTGAGTAACTGCTGTTTGCAATATTTTGATTTGTCTGTTAATTAAGTACCAATACAATTCAATAGATGCAATTTATTAAGCAACATTTTACACCACTACCTGGTGTTCTGATTCTGAAAATCTAAAGTGAACACGGGTCACTAGCCATTATTGATAAACCCGTTATTAAACAGAATATATAGCCCTCAGTTCTTCATATTTTCCAAACAATGCTTAAAATAATACAAGCAGTTTACGTGTTCCATTTTTAATACCTTGGGGCAACTCTGCTAACACAGCTTGGTCTGGGGAGCCTCAGAGATCAATATTCAATGTTATGACAATTACAAAGCCCGTTTCATTGTCCCGAGAGCCCCTCAGGTGTTGGATAAATAAGACATACTCACACTACAGGCGATGCTAGCTACCTGCCAGTACTGTGTCACCTGGAACTGTCCGAGCGGAACGTCTTGTACTGATAGCTGATTTCTCACCTCCGTTCCTCAATACACGCAGGGTGCTGACCAGGGACACTAGAACATACAGGAATGCTTTATCGTTACACATGATATGACTGATGCCTACAGCAATTGTTATTGACCCTGCTCATGATGCTGATAATCCATTTCTACAGATACAGTGGGGGGAGGGGGAGGGGCACTCATGAAACCTGGCGCAAATGAAAATGGTTGTGTTGCCTATAGCAACCAATCAAAGTCATCGTCGATTTTCGAGTGCAACTAAGAAAATATTGTTGCTCTGGGCAAAACCAGCTTTTCCCTTATGTCTGCAATTACATTTTCTGCTTCATTTGTTAATAATGACCATACGTTTTTGAGATGTTTTAGCTCCATATACACTTAATATAAAGAGGCCTGTCAGTTCACTAGTGCCCCCCTCCCTCCCCACAACCATTGTGTCACAAGAACTATGGGTAGTAATAGAAATGTATTAAAATTACTTGACTACATATATCAGGGACCATATGTTGACTAGTAGTTTAATTGTACATGTTGCTGTTTATCAGTAATTCTAATTGTTTTTTAAATATTCTCATATTTATTAAATACTCTGGTTTATTTATTACAATATTTTAACATTGTGACAGAGAGACGTTAATCATGTGGCATCAGTGTCATAATAACACAGAGGCCGGGGAACCATTTAAATTGGAGTTCAGTGAGGCATGAGGCACTAAGTTCTTCATGCCCCAATGATGTCAGTGGTTTCTAGTGAACTGATAGTCCCCAGGATGACGGCTCTTGTCTCCATAACAACTTATGCCCATCAATTCCACCACAAGCCCATGTCGTCTGCCAGTTTCCTGTCTCCACAGCAAACTAAGACCTGCACTTCCTCCAGAAGGGCAGCCATATTGAATAGCTTGAACTAGTTAATTGTATGGGAGAACTGGGTGATGTAGAACCACATGGCCCATGTAGTCTGCCCATTTTCCTCATGGCTATTAAATCACTTACTAATTGGATGTTGGTGGAAGGAATCTCTGCTGTACACCAGAGCTGTAACCCTTCCTTCACATTTCTGCTGAACACTTATATACTGCATATTTCTATGGAGGGTGTCTTCTAACTAAGGGCTGTTATTTTATTTTTGAACTTGATGAGTTGCCAAAATCTCAGCCAATCACACAGGTGCAGAGCTTCCTTATTTATTCAGCACTTTTTCTTGAAAGACATTTGCCCGGTTGCCCTTTGGCTACTATAAATGAGTAAGCCTAACATTCAGCTGCCCGAGGCGGCAACTAAAATGATTTGAATGTCCTACCTTACACAAACTACCATAAATGATTTTATGTAAGTTGAGTGCATTTATTTTTTTCATATAGTAATTATTAAGAACTATTAAGAATACCTGTGAAGTGGATGGGTCCGTGATGAGGTCTCATGGCCCCCTTCACTTGCCCTGGAAGGAGGTATGAAAACTGTCTTTTTTGCCTTCCATTTTATCAAATACAGCTAAAAATTGTGAAATGCTGCAGTTCCCCAGCGTTGACATCGACAGTTGTTGGATCGTTCACCTTTATTCGTAGGATTACAATACAGATTTATCACTAAACCTCGATCCGATTCCGATTCTCTTTGGATTAAAATTTTCCACCTAATCCATGGATCCATAATCAATGAAGATGGCAATCAGTCTTTGATTATATTGGATAGACTCTCGCCCACGCCTATTCCAATTCTTTATCAATTCAATAAAATACAATGGCATTCAATGATTTGATTGTAAGCCCTGCAGGCAATAGCACATAAACCATACTTCTGTTATCTACTCATATAGCGCACATTAGACAAACAGTTCTGAATATTTTGCACACACGTGTAGGAAACGCACAGGAATGCGACCCTTTTATTATAGTTACGTAATCATTTTCTGTGTCAGTGGAAGAAACACTATAAAAACATACATGAATCAAGTCATTTGGCCCCACCCCCGTGGCAAAATGACTCATTGGTGTAATTTCATGGTGGGAGATGGGGTCAAATTGACTTGTATCACATCATCGATGCCCCCCTGCTGCAGGATGTGGGAGAATTACTTGCATTCCGGGAAAGTGGCATAGAAGGTCGATGAGGGCAAAGGCCCTGGTCACTCTGTACATATAGTGTGTTGGTTATACTTTTCCAGGTCCCTGCTTTTCATCCAGGTCTTTATATAACCTGTTGAAGATGTTTATTTCATTGCCCTTGGAAAGGACTCAAAACAACTCTTTGGCTACAAACTGTATCCAGTGCAGAGAGTACAGTGGAGCTTCGTTTCATTCCCAGTGGTAATTAATTACTCTCCCTGATGATATAATGACATGGTGGGAGAACACCAGTGAAATTCTTATGTGTAATCACAGTAGTATCATTTTTATTGCTTTGCTTTTCCTGTTTTGTTAGATTTTTTGATGGTACTATATTCCCTTCCCGGAACATTAATTACACAACCTAGTTTGGGGCCCAGTGAGAATCGAGGCCCATGGATTACTCTTAGCCAGGTGTATGTGTTTTTTTCGACTAACAAAGTGGGAGGGGGCGGCAAACCAATATCTTGCCCTGGTGCCCTATAGAGCCGTAATCAGGCTATTCTACCCCCGTACTCCCATTTTGGAATAGATGGTGGCCCGCCACGCTTTTTATTAAGGACATGTTGCCAATAGCGTAGTGTGCATGTATGACTTGTTTTGGGTGATAAATTGTGTCTGTCTTGTCCACTAATGGCCCTGATGCAGACAGTGATTTCATGTACAAATAATATCTACTTCCCCTCTCCAGCTTGTCTTTTTAATACCTTTTCAATCACAGATGGCATTGATTTAAGTCATGCTGAGTCCTGAGAGACTCTGAGAGGTTTGTGTAGTACTAAAGATTAGTTGTTTTTTGATTGTTTGTGTGATGAAAATAAAGGTAACGGCAGCCCACTGTAACAGCAAATCACTCAAACGATGATTAGCTATCCTGATAGCATTTTAATTATAGCTTCTGAATATCAGACGGATACAATGAATTGACACAGTGTCTCCTTTTTCTTACCTGCAGCTCATGGGTTTACGATGATGATAAAGTGATCAATGATGCTCGCTGCTATTGATTTTTAATTTACATGTGTATTCCGAGGATTATCCAAATTGCAGCAAGAGGAAGCAGAGAGTGTATATCAGTACAGTTGAAACACAATGCAATTGTATTGGCCAATTTAGACCAAAGTGGCCAGAACTCGCCACGGATGTGGACTCCCACCAACCAACAGCAGCTGATCAGATCGATAGCAATCCAATTAGTCATATATAATTTTGATTGGCCAATGGCTGTAATCTGTATGTGTGACCAGTTCCCTGCAAACACACTTATTGGGTCTCGTAATGTATTCAGTTTGACCAATCAACTGGATCTGAAAGTCTGTGGTCAGTAGTCTTCGTGGGACTCCCAAGAAGTAGCTTAGTGGTGAAATATGATGTGCATCTGAGAGCCCATAGCTAAATATGGGTAGGTACCCGGAGATGCCACTCTGCTCTTAAATATATTTTTAGAGCAGAGTGGGGGTCTCAGAGGGGTCCACGTAACGGCCACACTTCCTGTAAAGGGATCTGCAGCCAGTTTCATTGTTGGCATTTGGTGATTCTGTGCTTTTCAGTCATGTCTTCAGGCAGCTGCCTATGGGCGATGCACACCAGTGTCAGAAGTGACAAACCTAATTAATTGATTTCATTGTTTTATAGCCAACAGTTTACCATTGCTTAGGAAAGTGCCATACTGGGTGTTTATAGCCAATCACAGCATTAGAATGTTCAGAGGACTAGAACATCTACCCTATCAGAGCAGAGCAGTCGAAGGGCAAGTCAGGTCATTGGAACGTTAGCAACGTTAGACCAACCTGTAACAATGCTAACTACACAAACGTTACAGCCAACTGCCTTCAGAAGAGGTGCCCGTCCCGTGGGTCAAGACCCTAAGTGGAGTCCATGAATATGTTTTGGTGTCTTTGAAAAATGCCACACATTTTATTCGGAGCTGAATCTCGGAAGGTTGAGCACCATTGGCCTACTGAAATAGAGACGATAATATGTGTGTGAATTGAGACCATAAATTCATGTTTGATTTAGGGCATCGAACAAACCTGACTGAAAAAATAAATACACTGCATAGAGTACAATAGATATTTTATTATTAAAAAAGGCAAGGCCAGGTTTAACGGCAGCTTAGAAATGAATACTGTGTTGTAATATCTATGATAGATTCGGCCAGTGCAGTGTTAGAACCAACATATTCTATAGCATTGTACAGCGAATGGACATTTGTTAAACATCTGTGTCACAGTAGCCCTCTCCATAGTCCTTAATGATGACATAATGGCTTTTAACATCGGGAAACAGTAATTTTCCTGGTATTAGAATTGCTCTCCCAGTAACCTCGTCAAGAGAGCATACATTTGCCCTTTAGGGTATTAAAATAATCTGTAAATTGGGTTATGTTGATTATAGCCCTGGAGTTTGTTTATTTTTTTTTTAGATGCAAGAGAAAACTGTGGCTAAAGGGCTTTGTGGTCTGAATGTCTGTCCGCTCCAAGGAATGAAATCTCAAGGCCAAAGCTTGACATGTTGAAAATAAAGTTCATGGTAAACATTCCCTTGTAGCCTTACCCACGGCTACTACAAAATACCTGTTGTGTACATCAGCCGATCTTTTCCCAGTATTCCGTACAGATCTCCGGTTTGTTCTGTGTCGCAGCGTTTAACTCCTAGTTTTCTGCTTGTGCAATTTTTGTCTGTTAGGTTTTGTTTTTCATTTTAATAAATACTATACTGGTAAAATGTCCCCAGTTAGCAATTGTCATTAGTTTTATAATGGTTCATGGTTGTTATTGTATGCCGGGGGAAATAATGGGAGAGTAATGGACTTATTTAGTAAGATAATGGACATTTCTAAAGAAGCCTTGTTTTACCTTGGGCAATGTGCGCTTATAAAACGAGTTCATCCACCAAACTGCACCTGTAAGGGGCAAGATGTGTCCCATTAAAAGGCAAAAGGCGACGCACGATCTGTGCCATTTCAGGGCTGGTGAAAAGTTAAGTTTTCTTGATGTGCTCCACAGCCAGGGCCTGATCAAGCAATAGGCTGATCAGGCTGCAACTTGGACCTGGGCGCTTGGACCTGGGGAGGGGCACAGCGCTGGCAGCATTTAAGTTGTTTTTTTTTACCTTTTTTTTTTATTATTATTTTTTTATACTATTGATTATGTGCACCTGGAGGCACCCCTCCTCCACACGGTCGCTCCCTCATCTGAGTTAGTGAGGAGCTGCAGTGAGAAGAGCTGACTGCCAGCGGAAGAGAAGAAGACAGGTGAGTAGATTTGTGTTTATGCAGAAGGGACAGAGTGTGTGTTTTGAAGGGGGACAGAGTGTGTGTGTGTTTTGAAGGGGGACAGCATGCAGAAAGGGGGGACAGTGTGTGTGTGTGTATTGAGGGGGACAGCGAATGTTCTGAGAGGGACAGTGTACAGGGCAGTTATGAATTGTCCGCTACGGTGTGACGAAATGGCTGGGCCAAAATGACGAGATTCACCGCAAATCACATTGTGGAGGCTCCCAGCCTGCCCACTTCACTAGCAAGTGGCATAGTGCGGAGGAAAGGCCTGCCCTCCCGGGAGTCCGGGAGACCTACCCAGAATTTTGTGAGTCTCCCGAACATTTCGGAAAAGTGGGCAAGTATGTAATAATCATGATAAAGCTTTTTCTAACTTATGTACTTTGGAGCTGAAGACTCTTAAGTGAGTCTGTAATAACTGTATTATCACATCAGTACCATAGAACTTGGCACATAGTCATGACTACAGTTACTACAAAACTTTGTCTTTAACTGGATGTAGGTCTGTTATATTACAAAAAATATTATCAAATACTAAAATCATTATTATTATTACGTAAGTAAATGTGATCCAGTATATGACTGGTAGGCAATTTTGATTAATATAATGGACTTTTTGATTTATGGGTTAAATGTGCAAAATTCACCCAAAGAGTCTATTTTGCAAATATAGCCATCATATATTGAATCGTTTGCTAGGTACAACTTTTATCAGAGTGCATCCGGCAATTGTGTCTACTGCAAATTCTAGATCTTTAGGGTGTACTGTCTACACCTGACAAGACCCATCGTCTCCTAATGTAAAGAATCTGGAGGGATACACTCCTGCTCTAGTGTATCTAACAAACCATTAGCTATAGGTGAGGGATTATATTTGCATAATGAATGTTTTGTACATTTAACCCCTAAAAAGATGACAATGATGGACTTTTCCTTTAATCTTCATTGTCATTATATAAGGAAAGAGCCGTGTATGATTTTTGTGTATTTGAGAACTGCCTTGAATCATGTACAGGACCACTGATTTTAGATGCATTTGCCCCGGCAGTTAATGAAGGGTCCCCTGCTCTATCCTGTGCCAGTTTGACGTTTAGAAGCTGTAATCCTTGAAGGCGGCTGGTTATCTCTCGGCTCAGGATCAAAGTCTACCGAGAACTTGAAAATAGAGTTTCTTGGCTTCTAAAAATCCAATACCTCATAAGCCGTTATCTAGAAACTTGGTACCAAGCACATTATCAGCCGGCAAACATCTGCCGGACAAACAATGACCACCAGAAAAAAGTGCGCTGTCCAGTTGTGGAACATGCGTGGCACCAATTACCTGTTCCGGAATGTGACAACACATTAACAGATGTGTGTTCTGTCAACTCCCCTCAGAATTCTGTGGAACTGTTTGTACTTAGCACCGCAGTCTGAATGTACCCGTTTATGTAATAAGTCATGACTTTAAATTATAGCTTTCCAGTGACAACCACAAATGCTTTATGTCTTTCAGATAGAATTTGCTACGTTCCGACAATAAATGTGATTTGCTACCAATCGTTAGCTGAATTATGTCTGTATAAGCTCCATTGTAAAGAAACATAAATGCATGTGAGTCGGCAGGAAAAATTATTTGCCCCCCCCCCACCCCATACCTAACGAAAACCAACCATGGTAAACAGTCAAACTAACATGAAATTTTATGGTAATGTGGTCGTTTACCTTGATAATCCTGTGCCTTTTTCAAAATAATTACCATGGTACTTTTCTTGTAACAGCAGGGCTCATTTAAGGAGTGGAAAACAGGCAAGACGCAACATAAAGTCCTCTTTGGTGGTGCTGTGTGACTCTTGCGCAAGGGCGCCAAGTCATGCGTTTGCAGAGGAGGAGATTGTACTGGCTAATGGGAGCGGTTAGCGGAGTGATGGTGTTACTTACAAAGTGTGTAGTGGCAGCGATGCGCCTAGTTTTGTGGATACGATTATTGAAATGTGAAAAAAACAGGTTAACAGGGCACTATTTTAGGGATGTTCCTAGCTGTATAGAGGGGTGCATAGACTTTATTTTTACACCAGCTCGAGAGCGGAGATTAGGCGTGCACTGATGTGGCGCCTGGTGACCCTTCTAGGTGTGCTGGTATTCATAAACAACAATGTTCAGTGGAGACCTCTCTCATGCCGGCAGTAACTGTGCAGCCTGGGAGCCAGTGACGTCACAGGGGCAGATGTTTCCTTTACTCTTTTGTACTAATACTGCACAGGTTATTTCCTGCTATCTCTCAGTAGCCATGGAACATGTTTCTTACTTCTTATATTCATTTGTTAGATTGTACGTTTCTATAGTAACCCATTATATTATAGGAAAGGCCTGTCCATTCTTGTTTGTGTATATTTATTACACGTACTGTATCATGGCATTTTATTAACCCCTTTCCACTGATTGCTGTAGATAAGAGGCCTGATTCATTATAGAACATAAATCCCATTATGTGCCGTATTTTGTGTAAAATTGCTCTGCGCAGGCTCAGAAGTGGACTACACGCCGGTGAACGCAATTCATCTATCGCAGAGGACACTTCCACCAGCAGAACGAGGAGGGAACTGGGCGTACGCACGTAGTCAATGTACAGTAAGGATTTGCCAAGCTCGAGCATACGCAGCAGCGTCCGCTTCAAGCTCCGGGCATCTCTCCGGTACAGGATTTTTAGCCATATCACTTGCACCAGCTACAGGTCAGGTGTAAGTGCCAACTGATCGTGATGATGGTCACATGTGCTTGCTATAACATGTGTTTGTAATTAAGAGTAACTGTATAAATGCTTATTATGTACAGTAGGCATTAATTAATAACATCCCGATAAATAAATATATTTCATGGGAAAAAAATTAAATAGGAAACATGTCTTCAGGTCCACTTGTACTTGAATCCGGGCGTACTTGCGTGCAATTTCTGTCCAATTACAAAAAAACACAAATTGCGTTCAGTTTGCGTTCCTTGATGAATCGGGCCCGGGATGTTTAAGCTTAGAACTTTAGCATCACTTTGTGTAGCACTTGTGATGTTTCATTGATTTAATCATTTGTTTTAAGCTCTTTGGCAGCAGAAATTGTGAATTGAAATGTTTTTTTTTTCACACATTCAGGGATCTATTTAACAAAAAGCAGTGATAACAAATCTTGTATGACTGCTATGTATCATTAAAAGATCGCTGGGACAGCCTAGCGATGCTCTATATGACTCCTCCCACCATGTTTGTCCCTGGCAGCGGGACAGGGGGTGTGGTCACATAATAAAGTGGGCGTTACCACGGCTGTCGCGCACTTGGCTGCCCATTATATACCTCTCTTCCCCCAACGTTCCCCCACAAACATGTCCCTGGGCAGGACAGCGGGATAGAGCCGCAATATCGGGACTGTCCCATTGAAATCGGGACAGTTGGGAGGTATACTTCTGGTATTGGCATGAAAAAGAAAACCTACTTCTGGAAATCTAGGGAAACAGAGGGTGGGGAGTTTACGGAAGTGCCTGTGAGTCTTGAATTATACCACTCAGCTTTTCCTTTTATGAAACCTTGCTCTTTATGAAGCCTCTGATTGAACAGGGGAATACTGTACGACCGCACTGCATTTGAATAAATAAATACTTTCCCTGAACTTCACTAGGCCCCACTGTCATCTCAGCTGTGCGTTAGTTGTGGGCTGCAGATTACACTGAGATAATGAATGTGTATTATTTCGGTCTTGGTTGTGATTTCTGGATCTGAACATACATCTTACACTTATATCTTACATGGACAGTTCATTCATTTGTAGGCGGTGACAGTCAAAATACATAGAAACAGCAGATAAAAATGAGACTTTAGCAGCAGCTACTAGAGGGCATATGTGGTTAGGAGGTTATAGTGTAACTCTCCGACGCTTGGTTCCTGCTACTGACAGACATTACAATATTGTATTTACTTATTAAAACCCATTGCCTAGTGACAGAGCGTTGCTAAGTAACTGCTGAATGGTACGTAGCACAGCGCCATTCTTTGCTAAATCCATCTTCCTGCGTTCCTCCTCTAGGCATCTACTGGAGTTTGTGTGTCTGCTCCTCGTGTTTTCACTGGAGATGATTAAGGGACAAAATGCTGAGAGTAGGACTCTGTTCACTGCAGGGCTGTCTGACCACTGTGCTGTAATCCAGACTATCCTAATGTTATGGGACTACAAGTTCCAGCATGCCATGCGAGTCAGAGACCTGGCAGGACATGCTGGGGTATGTAGTTCCATATTAGTACCGGCCTCCTCTGTACTGACCTAGACATTTTTATGCTTGAGGATCTCTGGTCACTTCCACTGTGTAACATCTCTTGGACTAGTTCAACAGAGGCTGGAACTCAGACTGGAGAGTCACAGGTTGCATAAGCATATTCTATTTACTTGTAGGTGACACACAAGAGCACAGCCATACTCTTCTGTAATATGCATGAATGTCTGTGCATGGGTGTACATAAGAGTTTGATGACGTATGTAGAGTATATAACACAACATACCTGTATTACGCTCAGTTACAGTCATTGTTCATAATACGTGGCCCAGCTGTATTTTCTTGTACAGAATGCGTTCATGTTATACTCTGTGTCGTAAGCCCTCGCTAAGCCTCTTTGTATGATAATCCACTGTATGACTGTGGCTTTAATTACCTTTCCCTCTTAATCTTGACTGGTCTTGGATTGCTGTTTAGGATCTGAATTATGAAATAATCTGTCATATAGGTCAGCTGGAATCTTAGAAGGGGTTTACATTCAGCCCTTTAATAGTGTAGACTAAAGCAGTTACGTCATACTGCAGGATTTTGGGACCCCATATTTTGGTATCAGATTGGAGGGGCATCCTGTAGTTGCCATTGAAGCAGTACAGCCCAAGAACACAGTTTGAAGAGCAAGTAAATCATTTTGCATTGCTAAATATAAAAAGCTGTGTGTTTACAAACTGAATAATGCACCTGAATAAGTAAAGCATTTCTACCCATCTTAATATCTCCACTGTACACTGTTGCACCTTTATCATGTGGTTGACGTGTTCGGAGGAAAGTGCCTGTTTGAAAATGCAGGATGTGAGTGACAGGCTTGTAGCCTTGCTCTGCAGAAATGCACTGTGTGGATTGGTGGATTCTTACACAGGGGCGGGGCCAGTGAAATTTCAGCTTTCTGTCACTCTTTCTTATGGTAATTTTGTACATAAAAGTTTTCATAACAGCATAAAAATGTGATGCCTTTTTGTCTTCTATCTGAAGCCTTCTAGGCAACTATTACTCCTCTCACTGACATTACATATTTGTATGGACCTCTCCTTTCTGCTGATGAAGTCAATGAAAGAAAGCGGATTAAATCTGAGTCGATGGAAGAGCAATGGAGGAAAGTACTGACTACTCAGACTATGCAGGAGATATTTTTGCTTGGATAGTCAGGCAGTAATGTCTGACCAATCACTGTCAGAGGGTATGGTTGGGGTAGTTTTTAGACTATCTGCTTGTGTTTAGCTAACTACAAAGCATGATGGAAGATGTGATTACTTCCTGTCTGTACACAGTGATGTCACACAGTGCTGAGTGACATCACTTCCTGCAAGTTCAAGCTGTAGCTACAGTGACAAACTATTACGAGGGTGCAAAGACAACCCAAAACAAGTTATGTATTAACAGGAAATTAAATTTCATTAACATTACCCTGATGTGTCAGGTTGTTTCTGCGCTACACGGCAAGATACAAAATGGAAACCTTACCACTGATCAAGCATAATGGCTCATGCTTGGCAATGTGATGCTGTGCAGAATGTCAGGTTTGATTGCTCAGCTACTGGTCAGATATGTGCTAGGTTTTGCTAATTTGTACCTGGTCTTTAGGTGAGATTGCCTGAAGAAACACATACCTGAAAATGCGCGTGGGTTCTGTGTTTACTCCCTTTGGACTATCCATTATCTACAAGTTGCAAATAATAAACATATCTTAGGTTCTGTGTTTGGAAGAAGAGTTTCTGTAAATAAAGTAACTTGGCAAGCTACCTCTGTATCCACAGGATCACGAGCAAACTTGACTTCCTAGCTAGTGGGAAGATGTAATGGTAAGAGAGGGGTAGTGCGCTACACCATACGGTAAGAGAGGGGTAGTGTTCTACACCATACGGTGAGAGGGGTAGTGTTCTACACCATACGGTGAGAGGGGTAGTGCGCTATACCATACGGTGAGAGAGGGGTAGTACGCTATACAATACGGTGAGAGAGGGGTAGTGCGCTATACCATACGGTGAGAGAGGGGTAGTGCGCTACACCACACGGTGAGAGAGGGGTAGTGCGCTACACCACACGGTGAGAGAGGGGTAGTGCTCTACACCACACGGTGAGAGAGAGGTAGTGTTCTACACCACACGGTGAGAGAGGGCTAGTGTTCTACACCATACAGTGAGAGAAGGGTAGTGCGCTATACCATACGGTGAGAGAGGGCTAGTGCGCTACACCACACGGTGAGAGGGGGGTAGTGCGCTATACCACGCGGTGAGAGAGGGGTAGTGCGCTATACCACACGGTGAGAGAGGGGTAGTGCGCTATACCACACGGTGAGAGAGGGGTAGTGTGCTATACCATACGGTGAGAGAGTAGTGCGCTATACCATCCGGTGGGAGAGGGGTAGTGTGCTATACCATACGGTGAGAGAGCGGTAGTGCGCTATACCATATGGTGAGAGAGCGGTAGTGCGCTATACAGAAATTATTTGGCTGTACCCTGGGATAGTAGGACGTGACTGATGAACATGTAATTACTTTTTCTTGTTTATACCACATAAAAGATGGAGTCACCGTTATCCTAACTAATTTACGTTGAACAATCTTAGCCTGATTAACATGTGGGTTCCTTTGGGATAACTGTGGCTGCACACTGAATTAAACACAGCTCTTTAACCAAAGGAAGGATGAAACGTTCTGACATTACTTGGAGCTTGTGCATTACTTAATAAGAAAGCAGCAGGGGCAGAATTATTGTTAGTAATTGAAAGGACGTCTTGCAAGTAATCGGTTACATTCCCTATCCTCCATTCTCCTTAATTGTCTCTTATATCCCTTCATTTTTTTTTCCCGACAGTCTAGAGGTATTAGCAAATAGTTGGTAACAATTACCTATAGATTCCACGGGCACGTTACTGATGGGGAGCTGGAGCTAAGCATGTGATGTGTGCAGGCAGACATAGGGGAACACGGCCCCCCTAACATTACATCGCCACGGACCATGAACAAACAAACTGTGTGAGCTTGTACTAAGGTACTGAGTTCTTCACCAGCTATATAGGAAAACTCTGCTTTCTGATCATATTTTACAGTTCTTTACAATTTATTCATTTATAGGAATTCCCGATGTTGTGAACAGGGTGAAGGTTTTTTTTGTTTTCTTTTTACTTTGCTCAATTTAACATAACATGGTAAAATCATTGCCAAGGTTTTGAGGCTATTTCATGGACATTTGCTCCATGTGAACAATTATGTCTCCATGAAAACTTATCCATTTTATTCCTGATACTAAGGGGTATATTTACTAAACTGCGGGTTTGAAAAAGTGGAGATGTTGCCTATAGCAACCAATCAGATTCTAGCTGTCATTTATTTAGTACATTCTACCAAATGACAGCTAGAATCTGATTGGTTGCTATAGGCAACATCTCCACTGTTTCAAACCCACAGTTTAGTAAACTTTTATACGTAGCCCCTCTAGCATACCTTCCAGTTAACCAGGACAGTCTTAATGCATGGTTCTGAAAGGGGAGGTGCTTACATTAAAGTGGGTGTGGCTTTTCTGAAAAGTGGGTTGGGCACAGATTAGGATGTGTGTTGCGCCATGACATGTATGGATCTGTGGGCAGCTTCTTTTTTCCCAATTTCTCTTGGATAAATGTATGGAGGTACACTTATAGCTTTTAAAACACATTTACGTACATCTATTCCAACTAATTATAACAATGCAAGTACCATGAATTAATTGGGGAGGGAATGTAGGATAATTCAGGGAGAATGGTATGGTGACTTCATTTAATATAGAGAACTAATTTGTGGTGGATATGTCTTAGCTGTAATTTAATTAAGGTGAAACCATGATATATGCAGTATTTAATCAAATTAAATAGAATCTATTATTATAAAGTATTATGAACAGAAACTAAAGCTTAGATTGTGCTGTGATTTAATTTTGGTACTGGACATTATGTGATAACATGGTATATGAGGAGGGATTAATGATATATGAGAAACTTGGTGAGAATGATGAAGATCTCAGTTTGTGATTGGACAGCAGTGGTCACCCCTCCTGGGTGATGATAACCACACCCCTCTAGTACACAGTGGACCTTACAAAATCCTTCTAAGGGGCTTACAAATGTCTAGTAACGTCCCTGAATCTTTTAGACGGGAACATGAGTAAAAGTTGAAAATGCAAACTGATGGCAGCTTCTTCACACAACAAAACTTTCCTGTCTGGGTTCTTAAGTAAACTGTTTGTTTTGACCCTCATCTACTCACAGGGGTTCCTGGAACAATTCTGGAAACAAAACACTAGATATACGATGCTATTACAACCACACTCTTACGTTTCTTTCTCCCCATCTGTGCCACTGAGCTGCACCAATTGGCCACAAAAATACTGGACTGGAAGGAGGGGAATGACCGTCCTGCCCAACCTTCTCAGCATTCCTAAATCCCAGGCCCAGAAAACAGTGAGATGGAAATGGGTTTCTCCTAATGGCAGAGGGCAGATCATCCCCACCCACTGTGCAACCAAGCCCTCTTCTGGGAGCATTGCCTCCTCTCCCAGGAGTCTTATCATAAAGCTGGGAGTCTCCCGGACATTCCGGGAGATCTGTATATTCAGTTATAGCATCTATAACGGAATACAGTCTTAGGTTGATTATAGCTTGTTCATTGCTAACTAGTCCTTCAGTCTTTACTCTCTTTCCTCCCTCAAGAGGAGGGTGACATCCTTGCTATTAGCATTTTTGGCACTCATCATTTGAGGTGAAAAAGGGAGGGTTGTTTTTTTTGTTTTGTTTTTTTTTTCTTATGTGCACTAAACAGTTTCATTATAAATAAGCCTCAAACAATTTTAAAAATAGCAGTGTCCCTTGTGACCAATTCACTTTAAATCTGCTGGTGTAATATTCTCTGTTTCACCACCGTTACAATCAGATAATTATATTCAGACACTGCAGTCCCTGCTTCAGTGGAGCTTACAATCTCATCACACACACACACATACACACACACACTACACACACAAACACACCAGAGAGACGCATACACCAGTGGCAATAACCAATGAACTTACAGCTATATCTATACACGGAACACAGAAGACCATCATCATCATCATCACCATTTATTTATATAACGCCACTGATTCCGCAGCGCTGTACAGAGAACTCATTCACATCATACAAACTAAACACCAATAACATCTTGGGTCATCATTTAACCCTGCTTAGCAATGCTAACCACTGTGCACAATCGCACTGTAATCATACATGCATTTACTGTGTAATTTGTGCTCCCATATAATCTTATGGAAATGAATCTACCTAACGCTGTGTTCTAAAACAGACAAATAACACTGGCAGTGACATGACTGCAGATGTAAAATATTAATCAGAGTGAGGCAGCATGCTGCGATTAACAACTAGCATAGCAATTAATTGGCTGACCCAGTACATGGTCTCTGGATCCGTTACGTGGGGATATTAGGGGCCCACTCTCGTTGGACAAGAAACCTGTCCTTTTGGTACATGGAAATAGTTTAACGAAGCTCTTGTACATCGCGAGTTGAGTTGTAACTTGCAGCAACCGTATCCTAGCAACAAACCTTGCACCTTGTCACTAGCAGGGATGTAAAACACAAGGAGACAGCTGCTGCCGTCTATAATCCTGAGCAAAGGAGTGTGCAGGTTACAGCCAAGTCTATGCACCCGGAAAATGGGGTACACGCTGCACAGCGTGCTGGGTCTGCTACCTTAGATATACCCAGGTCAGGATGGGGTACACACTGTACAGCGTGCTTGGTCTGCTACCTTAGATATACCCAGGTCAGGATGGGGTACACACTGCACAGCGATGCTCGGTCTGCTACCTTTAGATATACCCAGGTCAGGATGGGGTACACACTGCACAACGATGCTCGGTCTGCTACCTTAGAAATACCCAGGTCAGGATGGGGTACACGCTGTACAGCGATGCTCGGTCTGCTACCTTAGATATACCGAGGTCAGGATGGGGTACACGCTGCACAGCGTGCTGGGTCTGCTACCTTAGAAATACCCAGGTCAGGAAGGGGTACACGCTGTACAGCGATGCTCGGTCTGCTACCTTAGAAATACAGAGGTCAGGATTCACAAGTCACTAAGTAATGCTGCACTTAACCCCTTCATTCCATGGATGAATTTCTGAACACATGATCAGATGACCTCCTTTTCACGTGCTTAAGCAAAGGCAGATTGCAGTGTGTGTTCTAAGCTAGTATCAGTGACCGGTAGATGATGCAATAAATCAAGGAATCATTTTTTGGTCATACGGGACCGCACCCCGGCCTTATCAACAGGAAATATATATTGTATAGTATTTCAGGTTTGGGTTTTAATCTAAACCAAACCACTGGCGCACCGTACGGGGTTAATTATTAGAATAGCTTACTTAAGAAGATACCCAATGGCAATAACAATATGGACAAATGTATAAATGCACTTAACAAATTCTGGCTAGTAACACTGCTGTCAAGGCTGTGTAGCCTTAAACAGTGAACACAAATAAATAGCAACATGGGCTGTTAATCTGTGTCTTTTTGCAACACTGTGAACTCTGGACTCTGTGCAACAAAACCCTAATGGGACATTAAACATATTATCATATATTATTACAGGCATTGGATTCAGAAAGAAAGTATTTTTATTGCATTATTATATGGATGTAATTTTTTGATCACTATTGATGTGATATCAAAGTCACATTATTAATTATTAATAAAATGTTTACTTTTTAGCATTGTGTTGATCTGACTAGTCTCTGCGCTGTCTATTGCTATTTAGGTTTGGTTTTTAATAAATCTTTATTGCAGAAACTGACATGGAAATCTTCTTTTAAAATGAGATACAAATATAGCACAACATGCATAGGGCCCCACCCACGGAGGAATCTAGGACACTCAAGCACATGCTGAATCCCCAGGATAAGTTATGGCTGCAGCGTGGTCCAACTGGGGAGGCTTTTTCCTCCAACTCCAACAGTGAATTGCCACGCTCGGTCTTTTGTTGTTGTATATTTGGCTTGTGTGCATCTATTTAGTCATTTTCCTTGTGCCATCTTATATGGGAACTCAATAGCTCAACCTGTAATTTGTATCATCCAATAAATTCACAGGTAGCTGGGCCGTGTGTGACATGATTATCAACGTTTCAGCATCGTTTCCAGGGACACTTTGCTGCCGAGCTGGCGCTTTTAAGCACCTTACGCACAATTCTGTCTCCGTGGACCTTGAAGCAGCAGAAATCCCCATCATTTCAATTTTTAGTGAGTTTGATTACAACAGTCTCTTGTGCTTTTGAAATGCTGCTCACCTTCTCCTGGATAGGTGTTAACGTATAAAGCTCGGAATGTAAGAATGGATTTGTAAGACAATATTGAAAACATTTGAGCAATATTGCAAAGAACAATGAGTGACAATTGCAGTGTCCAAATGTGCAATAGTTGTAGAGACTTAACCATACAGACTGACAGCTGGAACGGCAGCTAAAGGTGGAGGGAGTGAATACTTATTATTCTCTGTTTTTTATTTGTGATTAATTAAGACCAAACATGTTTAAGGTTTTTTTTTATTTGACACTAGCCGAAGAATGCGCCATTACCCGGATTTAAATCTTCAAGTTAAGTTATCAATGAGTTGGATGTAACGGTCAACCTTTTAAAAATAATTAGCAGCTTAGCAGCTCTTCCAACACACCAATGAGGTGGCTGCTCATTGTGGCTTTTGTTTTTATATTAAATGTCATCCAAATCCATCCAGTGGAAGGCCCAGAACAGGGTTAAAGTTCTGCCCAGTGTACACCAACAGGAGGTCCGACCAGGAACTCGACCCCCTACTGTGTCTTCTGGGATCCAATGTTACCAGGTCAGAGTAAGCAGGACATACTTTTGATTACTTTTAGAACAGTATTGTAAACATGTAAGGAAGTATTACTGTATTATGTGCCCCTTCAGGACCGAAAGATTACAGATCTCTTCCTAAATATCTTCTTTATAGTGGAACTGTGTTCCTCCATTTTTTTAACACTTAAGTGATGCATACATTGTAAGGAAGTATAGTGAGCGTGCACAATGTTTGCCCAAAAGAGCTGTTTCTGTAGCTAAGTGATACATATATGACTTGAAGAACCTTGTAGGTGTAGAACAGTGATGGGCATTTTGGCTTAGCTTGAGGTCTGCACATGCACAGCCGTGAAAGGGACGAAGAGGAATGAGGGCGAGCACACTGCACTCCCTCCTTCTCCTCCTCCAGCTATGCTGCTTGACCTCCCTGCAGTGTGTAGAGGAGGTTATATTAACACAACTGGGGGGCTGCAGGTCAAGGCTCGGAGGCACACAAGCCTGTTGCCCAGCAGTGCTGTAGAAACTATCCATAACTGCAAAAAAAAAAAGTATAGATAATGAAACTAACCTACTATATAAGAGCAACAAGAAAAGAAGAAATTTGTAATACTGCCAGTCATAGGAAAGAAAGATGTATTCAAGGAGAAGGACGATAGTGGAGATTGGCCAGGCAACCAGAGGTCTGTAAAGTCATCCATTCTTACTTACATGTACCACTAGGTGGATTTTGCATGTCCAGCTGTAGTGGTTCCATTAGTGCCACCCGAAGCTTGAGGGGTGATCTTTGCTGGGGAACCTGCTCCAAAGCTCAGGAAGGAGATGGTCAAATGGAGGCACCACTACTTAGAGATTGAGTGCCTTTCAAGTGAACTTTTCCAATCCCCTTGAGTACTGATGTCCGTATATCTCAGTTAATTTGTGTTCAAGAGCAGCCCTTCGAGACAGCCTTGACATTGTTGACAGTAAAGTGGGGTTAGAGTGCTAAGTCTATAACATGACTATAAAGGAAACTAGACTAAGATCTTAGAGTGAGACTTCAGGCTTCAGTGAGCGCGGTGCAGAGCTGCGTGGAAGCCAAGAGTACAAACAAGCATGTAGGGACCGATAGAGTGCCAAGTCCGGCACTGTCGAGTTGAGAGAGTGCGGAGACAGGTTATTGGAGCAAAGTATGAAGAGTCTGGTGAGGACCTTCCCACCAGAACAGAGATACTAGGTGGCAGAGAGAATACCGTGTTGAGGTCGAGAGGCAGAGGGACAATCACCAAGGCAAGTGAGTGTCCGCTCTAAAATACACATATTAATGTGTTTATAGCCTACATCCAAGTGACACGCTACAAGATCAAATAAAGGAGTGTTGTTTCATCAAGAGCTGGCCAGGCACCCATTCTTTTAATGATTATATTTGTATCTAACCACTACACCAGTGTTATCCCAACTACAGAACTGGTAATTAAGGGTTCATTAAAACCCCATAGAGTCTAAAAGAGGAGAAGAGCTGATTCAGCTATAACCCTGATTTTATGAACCTGATTAGTTTAACACAAATACTATCTCTATAGCTAATGCAGCAACAAACTGATAATCATGATCATTTGAACGACTTTACAGTTTGTAGCAAATAGGTTTGTGAGGGAAAACGAGAAGTATCAAGTACAAGATGGTACATACAGAGTAAAACACATATGACAGAGAAAGACGTGTTTAAGGGAAGTGAAATCTACATGAATATATCTGAGTAGTTCACCGGGTTGTGTTATGTGTAATATAAATGTCATGTTTGTATAACATACAAGTATTTGCAATGTGTAGCTAAGTGGATGCACCTTCATTGCTGTAGCAAAGGGGGTGGGTTCAGTTGTATATTTTTAGCCCGCTGACACCCCCCTCTCCCCCAGCTGTGCTTCTACAACTGTCATTAGTTTGTTCTTGGAGAAGAGATTTTTTTTTTTTAAGGCTTTTTCTCTTGTAATAATTTTATTGTAATTTCTGCAGCTGAAGACCCTCCCGAAGCCGGGGGGAAGGGGGGATTGATTCATGCAGTTTGCCCACCAGATATTTTCTTTTTCCCATGAAGCAATTTCTGTCGTCGACAAAAGCCGTTCCAGAAAATAACTATTTGCGTTTACAAAAAAAAAAACGTTGCTGCTCTTGTTTAAAAATCTTAATAGCTGTCAAGGCTTTTCCCATCAGGAGACCGATGTGGGTAATTAACCCTGCGTGCACCCATATGTACAATTCATTAGCTGAAATATGCCTGTTTCACCATAAATCCTCCGTTGGGGCGGTAAAACTGATCATTGGTGTTAGAAGCACAGGGCTAATCAATTTCACCCCAAGTTAGTCACATGACCTCCAATTTCACTGTAGTTTCCAATTTTTTTTTGGCTGTGGATATTAATCAAGCGCGACATCAACACATGAATACTCTTCAATGAGAGGCTTTGCAATGCCAGATAATCCACTGTATCATCATCACTATTTATTTATATAGCGCCACTGATACCGCAGCGCTGTACAGAGAACTCATTCACATCAGCTCCTGCCCCATTGGAGCTTACAGTCTAAATTCCTTAACATACGCACACAGACAGAAAGAGAGAGACTAGGGTCAATTTTGATAGGAGCCAATTAACCTATTAGTATGTTTTTCTGGAGTGTGGGAGGAAACCGGAGCACCCGGAGGAAACCCACGCAAACACAGGGAGAACATACACACAGATAAGGCCATGGTCGGGAATTGAACTCATGACCCCAGCGCTGTGAGGCAGAAGTGCTAACCACTTAGCTACCGTGTCGCCTCTGTATACCAATGTGCTATCAAATGTACATTTTGCCATGGGATGGGGTCAGGGCCATAAATAGGAACTTATGGGACCCAAAGCGAAATTTTAATGGGCCCCTAAGGTTTCTAGGGAAGTTCACTATTTCTTGCCCTCACCTTGTTTGCTTTAGCTGTGTGCAGATACAATGGTGTTGCTTCTACAAATAGGGAAACCACAATGAAATCCATCTCGCCACTAATTTGCTTTTTAAACCCTAACCTTCACCTACATACGGTGGACTTAAATGATATTTGTGAGAATGCAGCTTATTAATTCACTAGAAATGAACGACATCATTGATCTCGCACAATTCACCAGAAACTAGTGACGCGCAGCGGCCATCTTGCTTGTTGGCGTAGTGATTACTCACTGCAAATCGTTCTGTCCGCTGTGAAGATTGCCTGTCCTGGCTGATTCAGCCTGTGTGTTCCTTTCTGTACTGATACAGTGTGACAGTGTTCTGTGACAGCATGTGCGAGTGTTGACCTGGAAGACAAGATTACAGATTTCTTATTGAAGGCTTTAGCTAACATCTTGTCGTAGACCTCAGCCATGTTTCAATAGTGTTTTCCTGCTATTTTCCCCCTGGTGGGATTATTAAATGGATGTAATCCTCTAACCAGCTGCGAACCAGTCGGCCAACCCTATTGCATCGGGGAAGGAGTCTATGGATCTGAGGTTTGGACAGCTGGCATGTACACTTGCCTGCAAGTGTAAATCTCACTATTTATCCAGTCTCTCTGCTCTCTGCAGACATTTCCATCAGCTATTGGAAATCAATCAAATAGCACTGGACTGTTAAGTAATATTTGGCATTATAATTGCAAGCTGTTTGCCATGTAATTAATTCCCTACTAATAGCCAAGTGCAAACAATAGTTTCAGACACCTCGTTATGGTTGTTGAAAATTAAATGTCAATAAAATGTTTATCTTTGCTTGGAGATGAGAGAACGGCACTGTTTGTGAATCCTAAGTTGTCAGAATTAAATATTTACTTGTCTAAAGGAAAAAAAGAACAACAAACGAGTGATTTTCTGCCTACCTAACTTACTGGCCGAACAGGATTGTTATTTTTAGTTACACACGGTGGAGGCAGACATTTTTGCTGTACCTGGAGCCTCAGTGTTGTCACTGGTTCCTGATGAATTGTTAGGCTTCAATCCCATGAATGTTGGTTCAGCCCAGGCTGCCTTTACTGTGTGTATGTGTACTGTGTGTATGTGTACTGTGTGTGTGTGTGTAGACAAGTATGCACAGTTTTAAATGTAATGCAAAGTAAGAAAAGAAAAAGATTAATCAGATTTTGTTATTATGTTGTAAAAGTTCTGTTTCCATCTAGTTTTATGTATTCTTAGTATATTAAATGTGTACACAGTAGTAAAATAAGTAAATGGAAGAACATAATTAATTGATAAAGAATCTGGGTCAGAAAGTCACACAACAATGTTGGTTTGTGGATCAGTAGGGTGTTTGAATGTAGAAGGATAATAAAATAAAGTTTTTTGCTTGGACGATGTAAAGGGTGGTAATTGAGTAGAATGGCCTAGGGAGGTTAAAAAGATGATTTGCGAATTTGATAAGCCTGTCTAAGGTGGTGAGTTTTAAAGGAACGCTTTGAAGGTTATACATTTTTCTTTGTTGATAGTGTGAGATCTAATCATCAGTGTGCCGCTTACTTCAGTGGTGGACAACCGGTAGCCCACCAGCAGGCCGCTCCCCATCTTATCCTCTCCCTGGGGGGAGACCACTTCCATGTCACGTGACCTTCTCTGCCCAATGCAGGTAGGTAAGCAGTGCAGCGTTCTCTCCTTTCTTTCTCTGTGCTGCCATTTCTAAGGTTGAAGGGCCACACCGAGTAGAGGTGGCTGCCCGTTACTGGCTTACTTTAAAAGGGGTCTTCATTAGTCTATTAAGAACATTTAAGAACATTTTAAAGGAAAAAAAATGCAGGTGGCCTAGTGACCCAGCCCAAGGTAGCCCACTATGGGACCAGCCAGATGGGCAGATGCCCTTGATGTAGGAGAAGTTAAAGGGGGAGATGTCGCTGCCAAATCCGGGGGCGTGGTCACACAGATCGTGCTGTTAGGCCCCGCCCCCTCATATATACATGACTATTTTCAGCCTATTGCGGGGGGGGGCACAATGACGCAATCCACGTGGCCACGCCCCCATGACCTTGTGAATCACGACTATATGCCCCGCCCCTACCCGCTTCAGTAACAAAGTGAGTAGGATGCGGGAGGTTGTCCTGCTCTCACGGGAATCCGGGAGGACTCCCACAAATTCGGGACAGGAGAGTAGGTAACTATGGGAAAAGTTGAGGTAAGGGGGAATGATTTCTGGAGGGAGGAATTACAGTTACACAACATAACCAGCTTACATTATTGCATTATACCTTCTTCAGATAACCTATTATGACAGAAGCGCTGGGAAAGTAGTAAAAGGCAGATATAGAAGTCCTGAATTTCTGTCATTTGTGTTTAAAAACCCCAGGGAGATTATTTTGTTTTGGAAAAGTTTCTCAGTTTGCTTCAGCTTTAGGAAAAGCTGGTATAACGGTCCCTGGGGTATGAATGGTGTGAGACCGGTGCCTGTGTATTTGTTAGAAGCCAGACAGCAAGGATTTTGTTTGTTTTGGTATCATGCTAGTGAATAAAACTAGCTAAGGCTATTTAAACCAAAGCACTGGACTAGTGTGACATATTTGGTTGATTGTGTGCAAAGGAGACGGGGCCCCTATCCCGATCTAAGACAATATAAATAACTTTAATGCTTATTTTTGATTTCAGATTATGTTATTTATTTAAAACACTATCTGGCTGCCCTGTGATATGAAAACAGCCCCGTCTGGATTACATTCCCCATCATGGGTGTAGCCATACAGAACAAGCCGTGGGTGAGGAGGTATATAGCTGTATATTTGGGCTTTTGGGGGGCTTGTACGTGATAACCGCAGCTGTGGTTTTGTGAAGCAGGGAATGTGGCAGTCTGTAGTGGGAGAGATGTACGAGAGGTGCGGGAAAACCAATATAAAAAGACACTGTGAGGAGTTACTGGTAATGACGAGTTACTATGGTAACAAAGTATTTTCCCCCATTTTACTTTATACCATTATGAAGCTTTTGATGTTGAAAAGATCAGGCAGACGTGCGTTTCTTAAAACACCACAGTGCCCTATAACACATGACAGAACACCAGCTGACATAGTGATAGGTGTCATTACAAGTGGGTCCGGGGGCGAGACCTCAGCCGGGCATCTGCTACAAGATGCCGGTCTCAATCCCTCCCTAAAATTTAATTTGTCATCTTAGCAGTGTTGTTCTTTACCACTCGATGTACAAATCAGCGTCTACTGGTAGCAATTACCAGCAGCCTGTCCCCAGCTGTCAATCAGTTCCCTCCCCTACATTACACATCTCTCTGATTTCTTCATCTAATACCCACCGGAGTGTTGTGTAACTGTAATATTAGTGCTAGATCTGTGTGTGCACCAATACGTACAATACTGATGAGCTGTGTGATTGCAATACTGTAATACATTATAGAGCTCTCATCTTCCCGGTCCCTGGGCATAGTGATAATCTGTAGGCATGCAGCTTATAATTCCTGGATCTCTCTTTTTCACAATTAACTCCATATTTGTTTCCTGTATCCCTAAACACAACCTTCTAGTGATTAGCCTTGTTTAAATGTATTATGCTAGCAACAGTGACCAGGTTGATGCTTCTGGCGTAAGAATTGGGGGGGGGGGGGTTCAAGGGTCTTTTTTTAGTGTGTTTATGGGGCCAACATCACTGGAGCATGGACAATGACTAGTCAGTTGAATGATTGTCACTGATTGGTGGATGAGTGATGTTTAGTGTGTAAGACAGTGCGTAGGTAACATTGGTATGTAAACGTACTCATTAGAAATAGAAGTGAGGGCAATGTAGTCTATTGTGTGTCGATGTGATATAAACGTGTTTAACGATACTAGTCCTCTCGTACTTGTGCCATTGCCATCCAGATTGAATTGATCATGTTGACAGGTGCCTTACACTGATTTAATCCCCACATTGCACTGTTGTAATTTCCAGCCCCCTTGTACTGATCCCTGCAAGTGGTGATGCCCAACTTGGCACCCATGAGAGACTGGTCTTAGGCGATGGAGGGGTTCCTGCTCTGTGTATTTGTGTAGATTAGTATCTGAGTAATTAAGCAATGTGTGCCAGTGTTCTAATCTTTGTGATAAAGTTTTGTCACTGCGCTACTTCAGTGTTTGTGTAAGACCAGATGTTACTACTTTACAGAGCGGGCAATGTCTGACAGTACAGACTGTGAGACAATTCTCCCCCTGGGATAAATGTTATACAATGTTTCTTTCCCTGCATAGATCTGTCTACTTATGTCTAACTTCCAGCCTAAAAATCACTAGGAAGCCGTGCCGTTTGAATATATAATTTAGCAGCCACGTTTAACCCTTCAAAGCAGTTAATCGTTATGTTCAAACATCCAGACCGTAAACTCCAATATATGCTGATGGAGTTTATATAGGTTTTCATTATGTATAAATTGCATACTTGCCAACTCCTGAAATTCGGGTCGGTCTCATGGACTCTCACGGACTCCCGGGAGAACTGGCAAATCTCCCGCTACGGGCACCCCAAAATGTCGCGTCACCCCCCCCCCCCTGACAAATGGCAAAATGACGAGTTTGACTGCACCCCTCTCCCGGAAAGAGCTATGAGAAAGTAGGCAAGTATGATGAATTGACAATATTGGTTTCTCCTAAATTAGGGACAATGGGAGACAAGGGACAAGCATGTGGATAAATTACTCTGATTATGTGACATCATCATGATCCATAATAGTAATACAATACATTTGTATACAGCCACAATGGAGAATTCACAGATCACGATGAGGATATCCACCACTAGACTTGATTTTTAATGTCCATTTTAATTATTTATAAATCTCCAAAAATTATAGTATCGTTTGTTCATATTGTATTATATTTAAGTAACAGTCGATGTTGCTTATTACACATAAGTTTAATCTATACCAGTATGTCTGGAGTAGAGAGACAAACACTAGGAGGTCGACTATTAAAGCTTCTAAACTGTAAAAGTGGAGATGTTGCCCATAGCAACCAATCAGATTCTAGCTATCATATATCTAGTACATTCTAGAACATGATAGCTAGGATCTGATTGGTTGCTATGGGCAACACCTCCAAGTTTCCCTTTTAGAAGGGTTGATAAATCTACCCCTAGGTGAGGTTTAATAATTATGTTTTTGCACTGCCAAGCCTGTGATGTTTATTATACTGCAAAGTTAATGTACAGCCGAATTGTAACCTTTGTGACTTGCTTTGCTTTCTGAGGGGTGTGGAAATGGGGGGGGGGGGGGGGGGGGGGGGTTTCCTGTTCCCTGTTCCCTGTTCCCTGTTCCCTGTTCCCAATAATGGCAATCTGATACATTTCCCTGGATCATATCTTCTTCTTCTTGAGATATAATTGCAGTCCTCGTTATACGACAGACATAAATAGCGATGTCTGTGTATAGATTGTAATAATTTGAGATATTATCACTATTTGTATGCAATTATGGCAAAGTCTGTGTGACTCCAGGAGGCGGTGTAGTAACGTGGCATCACTGTAGTATAATGTATAACACTTGGTGTACATCGGCTGAATGGGCATAAATGATGGACACAAAGGAGATGACACTTAAGCCACTATTTTTCTTTTTTTAGTTGTTTTCTCTCCCCCCCAGTCTTTACATTTGTTTCCCAGCTTTGGCTGATAGGAAAGTGCTCATTTCTCTCTCTGAGTTCTGGGATAATGTTGGGTCATGTTAATTAATGAAATGAGAAAATCAACCAATGCTTCTTTATCTGACCAATTATTTTCTGTGCGACGAGACTGTGCCAAAGAGAGTTTCGTATTACGGAGGTTGTGGTGTCTTGGGCACCGGGGTGGGGTAAATCCCTTCATATTATCACTCATCTTTGTTAGAAATATTTTTTTTTTAGTATTTTAAATATCCTGAAATATTAACTTTAAAATCCGTGAAAATTAGAATAGTGTAACATGCCGCTCTTGGTGGGGTCACTTAAATTGGCAACCCAACTTCTGGTCCTGGTTTCTGCTTGGGCACCCACCCCCTACTCGCCTCTTCCATCTTTACTCATTAGACGTGGGTCATGCCTGCTGGGTATGGGGACCTGTGAATGTCACGACACAATCAGCCACCTCTTTGAGAGGTTCCCTGGTGACACAGACACTTGGGGCAGATAATATCCGTGTAAAGTACCTCTGGGACGGCCATGAGACAACTTGGCATTGATATTTTCTGACAGAAGTACCGCTGATTTCTGCTCGCGCCCCATAGTGATGCGACGAAAAGTCACGTTACTTTTTACTGTAGGCCTGAGGAACATCGCGGCCAATTGAATCTGCCCCTTGGTTAGAATTTGCATCTCAGAAGAGACAGCCAGCACAGTGGATCCACACCCACTGTCTGCGACATCATCCCACAATCTGTGACAAATAGTGAGCGACGCATCCAATATAGTCATAGTAATAATAATAGAATATATTGTATTGTGCAGATGGTCAATATTGACAGGTCAAAGGACAACATTTAAAAAACTGAATGTTCTTTGCTCTAACAATCGAAAAAGAAACCTCTGCTAATGGTACCAAAAATAAATATAATAAATTTAAATAATATATTTATAAATAAATTAAATATAAATAATTCAGAACTTCACCAACAAGGTCAAGCACCTATAAAGGAGGCAGCGATCTCCTAAATAATGACAACAAATATTCTATAGAGTACAGCGCTAAAAACCTAGGTTAAGGTTACAGATTAATAACAATTTAGATATATAGAGAAAAAATATCCTTATAAAACCCTCATGGATCACCAGATAAAATATATAAAATATTTATGATCGATAATACAGTATAAAAAGTAAATAAACAAGTACACATCAACTGATTATTAATAGGATAACGACTTAATAAAAATGCAATTTGTTTAAATGGATGTGAGTCAACCCTGTCAAATAATATAATCACTTAGTCTCATAATCAACAATAAATTAATTAATTAGCTTTCATATACATATGTAGGTTCTTGGTTGCTGGAGCCTATTAAAATGTAATTTAGAGACGGATCTTTTCTTGGTAACTATTCCGTCTCAGATTGAAGTATATCGCCAATGTTATAATGCTGGTATCACACAAGACGTGTTGATGCTCACAGTGCAAACAGCCATTGAATATTCATCTCCAACGTAGGTTCCAATATGGAATTTTGATGTGATTAGATGAAATACACCACAGATCGTGGTTATTATGCTAAACAAAAGGGAGCTCGTGGACAAGCTCACCCGCAGTTCTAACACGGCAGACGGCCAAATCCACAGAAAACTCCTAACAGTCATCTTTAAATATTGCAAAAAGTCAGCTCTACTAGCTGGGCTCCCTGGATGGACCCGCTGGCAAGAAGCCAGTTAACCTACCAGTATGTTTTTGGACAGCAGGAGTAAACTGGAGGAAACCCACGCACACACGGGGAGAACATACCGAGTCCACACAGATAGGGTCATGGTTGGAATCAAACTTATAACCCCAGCAATGTGAGGCAGCCATACTAACCCCTGTGCCACCGTGCTACCCTAATATTGATTTGATGTAGTTTGTATTTGTGCAATGAAGGATCACAAAAGATCAAACAAAATTATTTTCTCATATTTAATAAGGTGGTGAACAGGCGTTTTGGGCATGTTTTTAAATAAAAAGTTTTTGGTTTTTTTTCTCTTAACTGTGTGTTTGTGTGGTGCCCCCTCCCCCAATGACAGGGGCAGTGTGCTGTGTATGGGGGCTGTTTAATAACTGGTGGCAATCTTATTTATAGGCACAATGTTATAAAAAAGCTACACTCACAAAGTGACAAGTGTTCCCCCCCATTCATGATTTACTAAGCTATAGGTGGTTATAAACCAAGCCATTGTTAGGAGATCACCTCAAACTTGTATTTAATTGACAGGGTTGCTTCTGAAGGTTAGGAGGTCAGACTGTGATGTGACCTTTACACTTTTGCACAGTGCTCCCCCTTCAGGTCGGGGGCATAGAGGACACGTTCATCTTGATGTGCCCTGAGCGGAAAAATCCAGTGTATTCTTTGTAAGTGGCCTCCTGGGTACTTTGCTGCTAATCAAGATGTGTACAATAAACACTCTGTACAAGTCCTCTAATTCGGAATGCTGAGACTTGTAGTTCCACAACAGTGAAAATGGTATTTAGTAAGGGATGAATTTATTGTATGAGTCCTGACAACTATGGATAACCTAAATAGTCGGATCATCCAAATATACGGAGAGATAGTACAGTCGGTTTGTAAGTAAAACCAGAATTAAGTGCTCTTTGCCGAGACAAGTTCAGATGTTTGGGAGAAGAGAATGTGCTATTATACTATATTCATTGTAATATAGGTCTTGTGGCAGCTTCCTGTCATACTCTGCTGAACACTGAGAACAGCGTATTACCAGAATACAGTGCAACTAATAAGTAGATTCTTTTTTCATTTAAAAGAAAAAAGCCTAGTCTTTGTGTACAAAGCAGAATGACCTCTGCTGTTTCAGCTGCCTAAGTGACAGGAAATTGAAGATGAATGTTTTGTAATGTGGTGTTCAGGGGGTGAATGCGTAATCCCCTTATAATTAAAAGTTACCCTTTAAAACTCAGCTTTTAATAGTATTTTGAGTATTTTTGGTAACTGGTCCCTGCTGTCATCTTAAGACCACCCGCCACCCCACCCCCTCCTCTCTTTAAAATCACCCCTAGTGATGTTTTGTAATTAAACATAACATACCATGTAGAATGGGGTAGCTCAGCATTTGGGGATCAGTTCAAGTTTACCCTTTAATACTGAGTTCCTCAGATTTCTGGGAAAATTCTATCCCCTCTACTGTGGAACGTCATTTTTCCCATAGTCCTGCATCTGGCTATTCTCTTACAGCAGATGTAAGCTGATGTCTGCCTTGGTCTCCCACACGTGACCCTGAGAGGTTCTCCTCGGACAATGGACTGTACACTGTTTCATCTGTAGGTTTCAAAACCACATGCATGCATTCTAAAGCTGTACATTGTGATGTCTGTGTTAACATGTTCAATGTGGCAAGTGCCCAGCCCCTACAACACCCATATTGGATACATCTCATACTTGCAAACTCTCCCTAAATGTCAGGGAGACTCCCTGAAATAGGAGTGATCTCCCTCACTCCCTGAAGAGTCTGGCATTCTCCCTGATGCTGAGCCAGTACAAGACGTAGTTGGCTTCGCCATCTGTGGCATGATGGCACAGTTCAGAAATTGTGTACTATGTCCATGTATTGATGTCTACGGAGGTGGCCATTTTCATGGAGACCAAGATTTAATCAAAGACTGACAGGTAAGACAACATGACTTCAGTAATGGAGACAGAAATGTAAAAGACACTTCAGTCTCTAGAGATTCATTAGCTGCTTTTCCTTAACGCATAGTTGCTTACTCTCCCGAAATGTCCGGTAGACTCCCGCATTACTGGGAGACCTCCTGGGCTCCCGGGAAAGCAGGGCAACCTCCCGGTTCTCACCGGGAGGTTGCCCTGTTTACAGCCTATACGGCATTACAAATGTCCTTCTGAATTGACTCTTTCCATGGACTTAGCAGTGTAGCTGTCTGAGTTAGCAGCCTTGATGTTGCCCTTTTACACCTTACACAAATTATGTATTTTATTGCACAATAAGTTTTGAGAGACAGATATTAATATTTAAGCATTAGATCAATTGTCATGAGAGAAATAAGTAATTTGAACAACGGCTGCAATAGAAATAGCATTTATGAAAATTGATCTGTGGATTGTAGTCCTCCCACCAATTTTCTTCCCTAAGAAGAGAACCGCCTGTCGGTCCCTGACCGCAGTGACCTCCTAGAACCATCCTCGAGCCATTTGCAGAGGCCCTACCATGTTCCACATTTATTGATGGCTTATTAAAATACATTTATATATGTGTGTGTGCATTGTGGACAGATTGTACTAGACTCACATCTTCAGCACCATCTACTGGACACACATGGCATTACGTTTTTCTTTTCTTTTTTCGAATGAAATGGAGCTAAGAATCCAGAACGTAACTATAGCCATATAATTGCATTTGACTGCTGCCCAGCCTACCTAAGGGATCTTCTCCATAGGAATATACCAATTTTCCAGGCAGAATAAAGTTTTGACAACTCCTAAAGATAGTTGTTTTTATATTATTCAGGTAAATGTCTGAATTTGGTCACCATTTAGTTAGCACAGTTAAAGGCAGAGAGTGACTTGGAGGAGCGGAAGGTCCTTCACCACTATGGTATTGTGTCCGATAATGTCTATTTATTCGGTAGTTGGGATCTTGACAGCAGTTTAGAGCAGAGGTATGTAGTTTGGAGTAGTACTGTTGTAGAACTACAGGTCCCAGCATGTTGAATCATGAAAGAGTGCAGTGATGCGCTGTGTTCCAGGAGAGGCTAAGACAGGTCTTCCCACTCTTCTGAGCCCCTCTCCAATCAGAGACCTGTAATCACAGTATGAATACCACAAACCTGTGTGATGCTTAGCAGACCTGCAGGCAGAAAAAAAAATCGCACCACTCTGCTTTTCCCGTCTCTTCTCTTTTATCTCTTTATTAATCGCTTTGTCTCTTGTTGCCTGACTATATTTCCTGTATACACACAAGAACGGAATTTAAATTGGATGAGAAATGAAAATGCGTCCCATTATCTCCCTCTAATCATGTTTGAGTGTACCTTAATCAGGCCAGGCATATGCTTATAATCTAATTAAACATTGTGTTCTGTGCTTGACTTTGGTTTACCCCGCTGTTACAAACTGAGGTCTCTCTCTGTTTATAGAGAAGTGCAATCACTCACGATTACAGCATATGGTTGTAGTACTAGATGACAGCCATACAGACCTGCTCTATGTAGGGGGGGGGGTAACTCGATTCCTTGATTAAATGTATCCTCGACACGGCTGATTAGTCCACAACATGCAGAGCAAAGTATTCCTCTTGTGTCTCGGAGACCCCCATTGTCTGCGTTGCTAGTAATACCCCTGTATTGGTCCAGTAGGGCTTATTTACTTTATCCATTCCCCCCTCTACTCCACCGTCAAACTCTCCAAGATGTCAATGAAATGTTATTCAAATGAGGGTGTGTAGGTAGACTGAGCAGCGATGATAGTGGCTTAAAAAGGAAATCCTTGTTAACTGTTGAGAGGATTGAGAAGATAATTATGCTGATGTCTGCACATTTTTCAAAGGGTGTTCCACCTTCATGTTACTTTTATTTATTGGTATGTGTTCTCCTTCCTATAACCTTTACAAAGTTCACTTATTTATCTCTCTGTCTTGGTTCTGTATTGATATAATGAGGCAGAGCCCCTGGGATAAGATCTGACACCTTTATATCCAGAGAACAGCCTTGTGTCCTCTCCTAGGGCAATGGCAATAAGCCTCAATGCCTTATTGTATAAAAAGGTGGCTGAAAAGCACAGACAAAAGATGGAAAGATAAAACTTACTGATAGGTTAATTGGCTGCTATTAAATTGCCCTTAGTCTCTCTTGGTCTGTCTGTGTGTGTATGTTAGGGGATTTAGATTGTAAGCTCCAATGGGGCAGGGACTGATGTGAGTGAGTTCTCTGTACTGCGCTGCGGAAGTAGTGGCGCTATATAAATAAATAGATGATAATATAATAAATGTTGCAGGAGGAGATGGACAAGAGAGGAAATATAAGTGATCTGAGGGTGAATATGCTCCCCCTATATACAACCACACTAAAACAAAGGACACTCCACTCCACAGACTTACATGGAAATGACCTGCATTATATCGGTTAAACGCTCCAGGCGTCTGCACAGTGCAGGCGGCCTGTGGACGGATCCAGTGCTGGTGAGAGTACAACCAGTGACATAACTGAGGCAAGATATACCAGGTCCTAGTGAACTTTTAGACTGCAAACTTTTAGACTGCACCTCAGTTAAGCCCACAAATTGTCTGCCCCTGATTATGCAATTGGTATATTCTAAAGAACAGATACAAATTAGTCAATTGTCATTTACATTGT
Source organism: Mixophyes fleayi (assembly GCF_038048845.1). Classification (NCBI taxonomy): domain Eukaryota; kingdom Metazoa; phylum Chordata; class Amphibia; order Anura; family Limnodynastidae; genus Mixophyes; species Mixophyes fleayi. The sequence goes on from NC_134411.1 coordinate 27,976,815, forward strand.
CTCTGAAGACCCAAGTCTGAAAGAATGGCCTTTGTTTTTCATGTGTAGATTGCTTTATTTTGCTATATGTAGTTATATTATATTTTAGTTGCCTGCTCTTAAAGAGCAACTAGAGCCAAATAATAGTCTTTGTTGCTGAGCGTGAACTGAATGATTTAGCTGTACTGAAGAATTTGTAAGTTGCAAACCCAACGATGCCATATGTCTGTGAATGTCCATCCCACAATCCACAGGTCGCCAGCGGCCGCCCCAAGCCCTCACCCGCTGCAGCCCTCCAGCTGGCTGCTCTCGATCTTATCAGAACAAGGGCCACCGACTTCCTTGTCACATGACCTCAGGGAGGACACACGGCATTCCCAGAGGAGGAGGGAGCGCACTGTGTTCTCCATCCCTCCTCTGTGTGGCCCCTTTGAAGGCCGGACACGTGGCCCTCCACCCCTCTTTACGTCTCCCCTCACTGATATAACAAATACTTCATCACTATCCCCTGCAGGGTCCTGTGGTTACACTCTAGACATGGCCGTGTTATTGAGTCTTGCGGTTGAACAGCGTTCACTCTCTGCGTGTACAATCTGCTCCCCACGACTTCGTAAACCTCTCCCCAGCGGCTCGTTCTCAGCTTTTATTGTATTGCAGTGTGTCTATAGAGAATTGAAATCGATACGCTGTAAACCGTGCCAAACACTGCTTCAGCTCTTCGCTGCCGGAGCATCGGCTGCTGTACTTGTCTGAGGTTTCTAATGAAGGCTCTGAGACGCCAGAACACGTATAGAAAAATAAGTCATTTGTGTTCTCTGCCACATGCTCCTTTATTACCTGTACACTCGTGGCCAAAATTCTTGGCGCCCTTACAGTTTTTTTGTAATAATGCAGAAAATTGTTGAAATAAATAAAAAATATTTTGGTGTCCACATATGTATTTATCTGGTTTGCGGAGGAATAAAACATAAATATAGAACAATTTGCTAATTTCCTTACTCTTCTCTCTATACACCTCCTCCCTGGGTGAACTCATCAGCTCCTTCGGCTTCAGCTACCACCTTTACGCTGATGACACTCAACTATACCTCTCCTCTCCTGATCTTTCTCCCTCCCTCCTCTCTAGGGTGTCCGCCTGCCTCTCTGCCATCTCCTCCTGGATGTCCTCTCGATTCCTCAAACTTAACCTTGCCAAAACTGAGCTCATAGTTTTTCCTCCCTCTCATACCCCATCCCCTTCTGACCTCTCCATCACTGTCGACAACACCTCTATCTCCCCTGTCCCCCAACTTCGCTGCCTTGGTGTCATCCTCGACTCCTCTCTCTCCTTTGGCCCCCACATCCTCTCTCTTGCTAAATCCTGCCGCTTCCAGCTGCGCAGCATCGCTCGCATCCGGCCCTTCCTCTCCCAAGATGCCACCAAATGCCTTATCCACTCTCTGATCATCTCCCGCCTGGACTACTGCAACCTCCTCCTCACTGGCCTCCCCCACTCTCATCTCGATCCCCTTCGATCCGTCCTTAACGCTGCAGCTAGGCTTATTTTCCTCTCTCGCCGCTCCTCTTTTGTCTCCCCCCTCTACCTAGCCCTTCACTGGCTGCCATTCCCCTTCAGAATCCTCTTTAAGCTCCTCACACTCACCTACAAGGCCCTCGCCAACTCCACTGCGCCCTACATTTCCACCCTCCTCTCTATTCATGCTCCATCCCGCCCTCTCCGTTCTGCCTCTGACCGTCGCCTCTCTTCCCCCCTTATAACCTCCTCCCACGCGTATCCAAGACTTCGCCCGCGCTGCCCCCCTCCACTGGAACAAGCTCCCTCCCTCCATCAGAACTTCCCCTAATCTGTCCAGCTTCAAACGGGCCCTAAAAACCCACCTTTTTCTTAAAGCCTTTCTGTCTCCCACTTAACTTCCTACCTTATCTTCTGCCTCTGTCCCCCTACTCTCCCTCTCTCCCCTGCGTCTCTCTGTCTGTCCACCCCTCCCCTTAGATTGTACGCTCCTCTGAGCAGGGCCATCTCTCCTCCTGTTTCCACCACTTCTAACTCTGCTCTCCAGCTACTTAGCCCTCCTCCTCGAGGGTCCTCCACCCCACGTCCACTCTCGCTCCCTCCTCCCCCCTGGGGGTCTCCCTGTCTTCCGCGCCCTCCTTCTTGGGCCCCGTCGTTTGCGGATCCTCACTCCCCCTTCCCCGCCCTCTCTAGCTGTGCATTGAGCGTACTGAGTTGCTGTGTTTTCTGTACTGTGCTGTCTCCCATTGTATTGTGATTTTGTTTGTCTCTGTACGGCGCTGCGGATGTCTTGTGGCGCCTTATAAATAAATATTAATAATAATAATAATAATAAGTCTTAGCTTATTCCACAGAGATCCTTAAATGGGCAAGACAACATTATTGGCACCTTTTTAGAAGTGGTTATAAATAATTAGATTTCAAGGAAGTGATTGTCCTTTACTTTGGAACTGAACTCACCTCAAGTAAGTGTTAGGTGCCTGCAATAGAAAAATCACTACTTATACCAATTTGAATAGAGAATCACACAGTAAACGACTGTTCGGTCCAATATCGCATTAGTGTGTACACTCCAACGACCATGTCAAGCACATTGTATCGTTTGACTTTATAACCGGACTACAAATCTGTATGAACCATGGAACAAGGTCGGGCTTATTCTGCAGTGTGTACGCACTCACGGCCAGCAATGTAGGCATATCTCCAAAGAGTGTACACAGTCACAATCTTTTCAGCCGCTGGTAATAACAAATTCTTCAGCACAGATCTCAAGGTAATAGGTGTGTAGTGTGTAGACATGAATCAGCTGATCGGGACTTTCACTCGTTGGTTAAATCGTTGCAGAAATCAGGAGATATGTTTTGTAGTGTGTACCCAGCTTTAGGGTAACAGACCATAGTTGGAACATGGAGGTCCTGTCGAAGTCCATTTAGATCAGGTCAGTGATAGAAGAAGAAGCAGAATTAGATTACATAGGACCCTAACTTGAATCTGCATAGACACTACAATACCATTCAACACAGAATTATTGATACAAATAATTATATCTAGAATATAGAACAAGAAAAGTAAATTATGTGCAGTGTCCATTTTAAATATTCATAGTGATAATTTATGTTCATTCAGTTTCAAGAATAAGAGAAGTGATACTGTGCAGTTGCCTGTACGAATAGAATAAAAACAGATAATGAGAATTGCACACAGAACAAGGGGACTCGTTCTGTGCAGACTGTATTATACCCTCCAACACTAAAAGACCAGCTAAGCCCCATTCTGACCCCACCCAATCCACGATGCACTCTCATTGTGACCCCACCCAATCCACGATGCACTCTCGTTGTGACCCCACCCAATCCACGATGCACTCTCGTTGTGACCCCACCCAATCCACAATGCACTCTCGTTGTGACCCCACCCAATCCACAATGCACTCTCATTGTGACCCCACCCAATCCACGATGCACTCTCGTTGTGACCCCACCCAATCCACAATGCACTCTCGTTGTGACCCCACCCAATCCACAATGCACTCTCGTTGTGACCCCACCCAATCCACAATGCACTCTCATTGTGACCCCACCCAATCCACGATGCACTCTCGTTGTGACCCCACCCAATCCACAATGCACTCTCGTTGTGACACCACCCAATCCACGATGCACTCTCGTTGTGACCCCGCCCGATCCGCTCTCGTTGTGACCCCACCCAATCCACGATGCGCTCTCGTTGTGACCCCACCCAATCCACGATGCGCTTTCGTTGTGACCCCACCCAATCCACGATGCGCTCTCGTTGTGACCCCACCCAATCCACGATCCGCTCTCGTTGTGACCCCACCCAATCCACAATGCACTCTCGTTGTGACACCACCCAATCCACGATGCACTCTCGTTGTGACCCCGCCCAATCCATGATGCGCTCTCGTTGTGACCCCACCCAATCCACGATCCGCTCTCGTTGTGACCCCACCCAATCCACGATGCACTCTCGTTGTGACCCCACCCAATCCACGATGCGCTCTCGTTGTGACCCCACCCAATCCATGATCCGCTCTCATTGTGGCCCCACCCAATCCACGATGCGCTCTCGTTGTGGCCCCACCCAATCCACGATGCACTCTCGTTGTGACCCCGCCCGATCCGCTCTCGTTGTGACCCCACCCAATCCACGATGCGCTCTCGTTGTGACCCCACCCAATCCACGATGCGCTTTCGTTGTGACCCCACCCAATCCACGATGCGCTCTCGTTGTGACCCCACCCAATCCACGATCCGCTCTCGTTGTGACCCCACCCAATCCACGATGCCCTCTCATTGTGACCCCACCCAATCCACGATGCACTCTCGTTGTGACCCCACCCAATCCACGATGCCCTCTCGTTGTGACCCCACCCAATCCACGATGCCCTCTCGTTGTGACCCCACCCAATCCACGATGCCCTCTCGTTGTGACCCCACCCAATCCACGATGCCCTCTCGTTGTGACCCCACCCAATCCACGATGCCCTCTCGTTGTGACCCCACCCAATCCACGATCCACTCTCGTGACCCCACCCAATCCACGATCCGCTCTCGTTGTGACCCCACCCAATCCACGATCCGCTCTCGTTGTGACCCCACCCAATCCACGATCCGCTCTCGTTGTGACCCCACCCAATCCACGATGCACTCTCGTTGTGACCCCACCCAATCCACGATGCACTCTCGTTGTGACCCCACCCAATCCACGATCCGCTCTCGTTGTGACCCCACCCAATCCACGATCCGCTCTCGTTGTGACCCCACCCAATCCACGATCCGCTCTCGTTGTGACCCCACCCAATCCACGATCCGCTCTCGTTGTGACCCCACCCAATCCACGATCCGCTCTCGTTGTGACCCCACCCAATCCACGATCCGCTCTCGTTGTGACCCCACCCAATCCACGATCCGCTCTCGTTGTGACGCCACCCAATCCACGATTTTTTTAAACTTGACTACAGACCACAGCGCCCATTGACTATTATGGGAACTGCTGTTAATGCGGTAATTTGCCCAATACAGGAGATAGCACCGATATCTCCTGCGTTAGGCTTTTAGTAAATAAACATTTCTGCTTAAAAATGCCTAAACCATGCGGAAAAAGAAGTTTCATAAATAGGCTTCTAAATGAGTTTATGGTTTGTATAAAGTGCCAGCATAGTTGTGGTTCAGTGTTGTGTTTGTGTTGAGACTGGAATGAGCCTGTTTTTTGTAAAGGCAAATTAACAGGATGTCACATAATATGATGGTGTTTAGAAGTATTATTCTCTGTGTACAACTTGTTGACAGGATAATCCCATATCAAACAGGTGTCTTACTTTTACTAGATTAGGTTCCAGCATACGTATTTGCTTATATAACCGGGAGCCTTTGAGTTTTAGTTTCGAGGAGACAGCACAACCTGGCCCTAACCCTCATGCAGAGTAATATTATGTTATTTCATTGCTCTGGGTATTAGACACTGCTTTGCAGCCTGGAGAATGTCTGGTCTGTTCCCCACTAACTTCAAACTCCATCTTGTGTCACCTTCTCTCCATGTGTTTATCATGATTCAAGCACTAACTGGTGCAGACAGCTTGGTAATGATTCAATCCTTGGAAAGTAGCAGTGTATGATGGGAGGTGCATTATATAGCACTTATGTTATACTAACCATGGAGCCCCAGGAGAAACTCCTGCTCATTACCACATAGGTGGTATTGTATCTTTAAATGCCCTCCCCAATTCTCTCCAAGAAATAGTTTTTGCACTGTGTTAATCATTAAATATATAATTGCTTATATTCCTCTGTACATTTGTTAGCATAGAACTTCTCTTATTCCCACAAACTCCCTTCCCAGAAGCCACCATATTGAGCCATACAGACAGTGGTCCATTTAGCGAAAAAAAATAATAATTGTGTTTCAATAACTGCTCATTTTAAAACAATTTGTGCTATTGAAGCAAAACCACTTTATCATTTAACTGCACGCTCTGATGGAATTCATAAATTGTGCTCAGTAAAGATTAGATTCCTCATTACAGACCGTAGACTGGTGGGGCCGGAGAAAGACATTTGTCAGCATTGGCTGGGTTCTCTAATCTTCTTAGGTGGCCCATCTCTCTTTGACCGCTATTTTATCTTACTACAATAGACTTTTAACCCAGGTACCCAAACATGCAGAGGGACCAGTAGGAAACCTAAATAACTACACAAGAGGCAGGGGCGAAGTACCAAAAATAAAATATTGGTATTTATTCAATAAGAACTGTATAATATAGCTGGAAATTGGTCTGTGCAACATGGCTATCTATGTGAGATTGCACACAGCCACTGGTCTGTCATTCACCATGTGGTGAGTACAAGCTGCAAGTTATGTTATGTTACATTATGGTGGTATAATAATAGAGAGAGCATTCTAGTGACTTCTATACAATGCAGAGAGCATTTTAGTGACCCGTATACAATATAGAAAACATCATAACGACCAATAATATACAATATAGAGAATAATAAATATTGCACATTAAAGAGAGAGCAGTCTTGTGACATCAATATAATACAGAGATAATTTTATTGACCAAAATACAATGCAGAGCGCATTTGAGTGCAATACAGAGAGTACTCTAGAGACCAGTATCGAATACAAAGGACATCTGAATGTTTGATTATATACATACAGAGAGCATCTTAATAAACAGGGAACAATTTTGTGATCTCTGTACAGTACAGAGCATTCTAGCGACTTCTGTACAATACTGAGAGCATTCTAGCGACTTCTGTACAGTACTGAGAGCATTCTAGCGACATCTGTGCAGTACTGAGAGCATTCTAGCGACATCTGTACAGTACAGAGAGCATTCTAGCGACTTCTGTACAGTACTGAGAGCATTCTAGCGACATCTGTACAGTACAGTGCGCTTTCTAGCGACATCTGTACAGTACAGTGCGCTTTCTAGCGACATCTGTACAGTACAGAGAGCTTTCTAGCGACATCTGTACAGTACAGAGAGCATTCTAGCGACTTCTGTACAGTACTGAGAGCATTCTAGCAACATCTGTACAGTGCGCTTTCTAGCGACATCTGTACAGTACAGTGCGCTTTCTAGCGACATCTGTACAGTACAGAGAGCTTTCTAGCGACATCTGTACAGTACAGAGAGCATTCTAGCGACTTCTGTACAGTACAGAGAGCATTCTAGCGACTTCTGTACAGTACAGAGAGCATTCTAGCGACTTCTGTACAGTACTGAGAGCATTCTAGCGACATCTGTACAGTACAGTGCGCTTTCTAGCAACATCTATTACAGTGCAGAGAGCGTTCTAGCGACGTGTTTACAGTGCAGAGAGCGTTCTAGCGACGTGTGCATTAAAAAGCTACCAATCTCTGACTTTACTGAGACCTCCCTGCCACAACTTTCAAACAGAATCAAAATCGATAGACATAAGTCCCATTGCGACTGATCATATATTTCCAGTTGACCACAAACGCACACAACTACACATGGGGCACTAATGAGCAACATGGACAATATTGCATAAAAAGTAATCGCTGTGTTTATATTTTTTTGCTATTAGGCATCAGTAAAGCATTAAAACAAAAAACATCTCTTAATAGAGCAGAGACAGCTCCCCGTCCCGTGTGTGGGGGGAAAAAAAGTGTTGCTTACACACGGACACAAAAGCATGGTATATACATTCCTCCCTACATGTCTGTCACCAGCCGCTGTCCCGAGCTAGGCAGTCCATTAGACACCTTCCTTCCCCCCAGTATTCCCAGTCGCGGGACAAACATGCTTGGGCGGGACAGACCCTTAAAATAGGGACTGTCCTCATCATCCAATTCCGCTGGCCCCTGACCACCCACAAATAATACGAATTTCTCAGGCGTATATGCGTCTGTTCCTGGTCACCCTAACGCGCCTCTCCAGGCACAGACTTGTGCAAGCGTTTCGAATTATGTATCCGCTTGGGCGCATAAGTATTCGCTCTGCGCATGCCAAGAAAGTGGACGATGTCACGGAAGGGATGCTACGCAAGCTGGCATAGCGCTCTGCATCAGCCCTAGTGTCTACCGTCTAGTAACCATTTTCCTGAGTGCTCCATATTTGCACAATGCTCCTTCAGCTACATCTTGCACTATGTGAATAAGAAAGACTTTGTGACTCAAGCAAACTTATTATTAGCAGGAAAAAAACTTAATTGCAAAAAAGTGTCGGTTGCAGGCTCATTGCAGCAAGTTAATGTTTGCTTTGTTCAAGCATTTGGACACCCCCTCATCTAGAAATCATATATTTGCCCCTCAGTTTTCTACCCTTACATCTCATACCACTATCCTGGAACTTCATCATCATCACCATTTATTTATATAGCGTCACTAATTTCGCAGCGCTGTACAGAGAACTCACTCACATCAGTCCCTGTCCCATTGGAGCTTACAGTCTAAATTCCCTAACACACACACAGACACACAGACTGGGGTCAATTTGATAGCAGCCAATTAACCTACCAGCATGTTTTTTGGAGTGTGGGAGGAAACCGGAGCACCCGGAGGAAACCCACACAAACACGGGGAAAACATACAAACTCCATACAGATTAGGGATGTGCACCGGCGACTTTTGAGGTCTCGTGTTTTGTGTTTTGGATCCGGATTTTTGTTATTTTTGGGGTTCGGATTTGTCTCGCAAAACACTTGACGAAAGGTCTCGGTTCGGATTTAAGGTTTTGGATTCGGATTTTTTTGGAAAAAAACATAAAAAGTTTAAAAATCAAGTTTTTGGGCTTATTTTCACTCCTAGGCTATTATTAACCTCAATAACATTCAATAACAAGCATTTCCACTAATTTACAGTGTATTCTGAACACCTCACAATATAGTTATTAGTCCAAAACGTTGCAACAAGGTATCTTTCTGGACTGCGTAGAGGAGTGGGTCACCACAATATATATTAAAAACCCTGAACTTTTATGATTCGCACCAATAAATGTACCTGGACTGCGTAGAGGAGTGGGTCACCACAAGATATATTAAAAACCCTGAACTTTTATGATTCGCACCAATAAATGTACCTGGACTGCGTAGAGGAGTGGGTCACCACAATATCTATTAAAAACCCTGAACTTTTATGAATCGCACCAATAAATGTACCTGGACTGCGTATAGGAGTGGGTCACCACAAGATATATTAAAAACCCTGAACTTTTATGATTCGCACCAATAAATGTACCTGGACTGCGTAGAGGAGTGGGTCACCACAATATCTATTAAAAACCCTGAACTTTTATGATTCGCACCAATAAATGTACCTGGACTGCGTAGAGGAGTGGGTCACCACAAGATATATTAAAAACCCTGAACTTTTATGAATCGCACCAATAAATGTACCTGGACTGCGTAGAAGAGTGGGTCACCACAATATATCTTAAAAACCCTGAACTTTTATGAATCGCACCAATAAATGTACCTGGACTGCGTAGAGGAGTGGGTCACCACAATATATTAAAAACCCTGAACTTTTATGAATCGCACCAATAAATGTACCTGGACTGCGTAGAGGAGTGGGTCACCACAATATATCTTAAAAACCCTGAACTTTTATGAATCGCACCAATAAATGTACCTGGACTGCGTAGAGGAGTGGGTCACCACAATATATTAAAAACCCTGAACTTTTATGAATCGCACCAATAAATGTACCTGGACTGCGTAGAGGAGTGGGTCACCACAATATATCTTAAAAACCCTGAACTTTTATGAATCGCACCAATAAATGTACCTGGACTGCGTAGAGGAGTGGGTCACCACAATATATCTTAAAAACCCTGAACTTTTATGAATCGCACCGATAAATGTACCTGGACTGCGTATAGGAGTGGGTCACCACAAGATATATTAAAAACCCTGAACTTTTATGATTCGCACCAATAAATGTACCTGGACTGCGTAGAGGAGTGGGTCACCACAATATCTATTAAAAACCCTGAACTTTTATGATTTGCACCAATAAATGTACCTGGACTGCCTAGAGGAGTGGGCACTGGGCACCACAATAAAATATATAAAAAACCTTCAACAGGTCTGCATTACACTACACATACGGCTGCTCCTCCATCCTCTCCATCATATACATGTTGGAGTTTTAGCGTGTGACAACCTCTTGTTTTTGATAATGTCAGTGCATTTTGAATATTTTTCAATTTGCCCCACACCACTGAATGAACTTTATCTATGATACGCATCTATCTATCTTGACTGCGTAGTGTGGTGGCCCCGGTACACAATTTGGTACCGAGGCCACAATATAATTAAAAAACCCTCCACGTGTCAGAATTCCACCAAAAAAGGGTATGGACTGCGTAGTGTGGTGGCCCCGGTACACAATTTGGTACCGAGGCCACAATATAATTAAAAAATTGGGCATTAACAGTCAACGTTGTTTAATATCTGATACACCTCTATCTGGACTGCATAGTGGAGTGGCCCCGGTACCCAATTTGGTACCGGGGCCACAATACCTCCTCCAAACATGGTACAGACAATTCGTCATTGAGATCCCATCAAGTATGTTAAAGACAGACAGGGTCGAAGTGTTATTCGTTGACTTTGTAAACCCAAAAAACTGTCCCTGTTGCACATAGTCGTGCAATGAAGACTGACTTTTTCATTTAAAGGCACGATCTTTCAAGTGTAGTGTTTGTAAGTCTAAGTCATATTATACTTTTGGTAAAATTGGTTTATTTTGTTCCTCTTTATGGTAATTAGTCATAGAATTAAAGTATGAAATAGAATTAAAGTATGAAATAGAATTAAAGTATGAAATAGAATTAAAGTATGAAATAGAGTGGTATAGAGTTGTAGTGTGGTATAGATAGAGTGGTCCACACAATATAATAATAAAACCCTCAACTGGTCTGAATTCCACCAAACAAGTATCTGGACTGCGTAGTGTGGTGGCCCCGGTACACAATTTGGTACCGAGGCCACAATATAATTAAAAAATTGGGCATCAACTGTCACCGTTGTTTAATATCTGATACACCTAAATATGGACTGCACAGTGGAGTGGCCCCGGTAGTAAAATTGGTGCCGGGGCCACAATACCTCCTCCAACTTCCAAGTGTAGTGTTTATAAAGACAGACAGCGTCGAAGTGTTATTAGTTGACTTTCTTAACCCTAAAATTGTCCCTGTTGCAAATATTCGTGCAATGGACAGTTACTTTTTTATTGAAAGACTCAAGCTTTCAAGTGTAGTGTTTATAAAATATAAACAACAATACAGTAGTTTTAGAGCACGTCAATACCTCTTGTTTTAAATTATGACACGGCATTTTACTTTTGGTTTAATTTCTTGTATTTTTTTAAATTTGGTTTTACTTTTTGAACATGGCAAACGACTGTTGATTGGTCATATAATGCAAAAAAAAAAGGTCCAAGATGGAATTGTCCTTGGGCCCTCACACCCACCCTTATGTTGTTTAAATAGGACATGCACACTTTAACAAACCAATCATTTCAGCGACAGGGCCTACCAAACAACTTTGGCTGAAATGATTGGTTTGTTTGGGCCCCCACACCAAAAAAGCTATTCATCTCTCCCTGTACAGACTAAACAGGCTCTACTGAGGCAAGATGTCGTCCTCATCCTCAACCTCTGATTCCTCTCCCCCTACAGTGTGTACTTCCTCCTCATCACACATTATCAATTCGTCCCCGCTGGACTCCACAACCACAGGTCCCTCTGTAGTATCTGGAGGGCAGTGCTGTACTTCATTGAGGAATTGATTATTCATTTTTATAAACATCATTTTTTCAACGTTGTGAGGAAGCAACCTCCTTCGCCGCTCACTGACCAGGTTCCCCGCTGCACTAAAAACTCTTTCCGAGTACACACTGGAGGGGGGACAACTCAGGTAAAATAGAGCCAGTTTGTACAGGGGCTTCCAAACTGCCTTTTTTTCCTGCCAGTAACAATATGGACTGTCTGACATGTCTACTTGGATGGTGTCAGCAAAGTAATCATCCACAATTTTTTCTATTGTGACAGCATCCAATGCAGCGAGAGTAGACATGTCTGCAATGGTTGGCAGGTCCTTCAGTCCGGACCAGATGTTATCAGCATCCCCGCCAGTGCCTCTTTTGGGAAAACTGAGCTTTTTCCTCGCAGCCATAGATGTGGAAGAAAATGAGGGTGGAGCTGTTGGCATGTCACGGTCCTCTTCAGAGTACAATCTCCTGACCAGCAGGTCTTTGCACCGCTGTAGACTTGTGTCCGCCGGAAACAGAGACACAACATATGCTTTAAACCGAGGATCGAGCACGGTGGCCAGAATGTATTCCTCTGACTTTAAAAGAGTGACCACCCTCGGATCCTGGCAAAGCGTACGAAGGGCTACATCCACAAGAGCTACATGCTTGGTGTAATCGCAATGGCTTACCAGCTCCTCCCTCACTTTCTCCAGCTGCTTCTGCAACAGCCTGATCAGGGGAATGACCTGACTCAAGCTGGCAGTGTCGGAACTGACTTCTCGTGTGGCAAGTTCAAATGGCTGCAGAACCTTGCACAACACGGAAATCAGTCTCCACTGCGCTTGACTGAGGCGCATCCCCACTCCTTTGCCTATGTCGTAGGTGGCTGTGTAGGCCTGAATGGCCTTTTGCTGCTCCTCCATCCTCTGCAGCATATAGAGGGTGGAGTTCTAGCGCGTCACAACCTCTTGTTTGAGGTGATGGCAGGGCAGGTTCATGCTTTTTTGATGTGCCTCTAGTCTGCGGTAGGCACTGGCTGAATGCCGAAAGTGTCCAGCAATTTTGCGCGCCACCGCAAGCATCTCCTGCACACCCCTGTCACTCTTGAGGTAATGCTGCACCACCAAATTAATGGTGTGGGCAAAACATGGGACGTGCTGGAAATTGCCCATATTTAATGCCCGCACAATGTTACTGGCATTGTCTGACACCACAAATCCCCATGAGAGTCTAAGTGGGGTAAGCCACTGGGAGATAATTTCCCTCATTTTCTCTAATATGTTGTCAGCGTTGTGCCTCTTATTAAAGCCTGTAATACACAATGTTGCCTGCCTTTGCATGAGCAGCCATTTTGTAGATGCTGCTACTGATGCAGCTGTTGCTGTTGCTGCGGAAGGGGATGCATCTACCCAGTGGGCTGTCACAGTCATATAGTCCTTCGTTTGCCCAGAACCACTTGTCCACATGTCCGTGGTTAAGTGGACAGTGGGTACAACCGCATTTTTAAGAGCACTGAGGACACTTGATCGTACTTCTCTGTACATTTTTGGTATCGCCTGCCTAGTGAAGTGGAATCTCGAGGGGATTTGGTACCGGGGACACAATACCTCCATCAACCCTCTAAATCCCACTCCACTGATGGCGGACACCGGGCGCACGTCTAACACCAACATTGCAGTTACAGCCGCAGTTATACGCTTTGCAATAGGGTGACTACTATCGTATTTTGTGGTCATGGCAAACGACTGTTGGACGGTCAATTGTTTTGTGAAAGACTTAGCGGTCTTACGACTTCCCCTCTGGGAAGATGACCGACTAACAGCAGCAACAGCAGCAGTGGCAGTAGTAGGCGTACCGCTGCAGGATTCCTCGGATGAATCCCGTATTGAGGAGGACTCAGTCTGGCTGCTGACTTGGGCTGCAGGACTGAATCTGATGGAGATTGTGGAGGAAGTTGACGAGGAGGGTGTTGCTGGTGTGTATCCAACTGGACCACGGGATTTAGGTGTCCCTGTACCGATGAGGGTCCTAGCCCCAGTTCCTGAACTAACCACTGAACTATGAAGGTTATTCAGGTGACGTATAAGGGAGGATGTTCCTAGGTGGGCAAGATCCTTACCCCTGCTTATTTGAGCTTTACATAAGCTACATATGGCCATACATTGGTTGTCTGGATTTGGATAAAAATAACTCCAGACCGAAGAGGTGCATTTTTTGGTCTTCTGACCAGGCATGACGATGGGCTTTTTCATCCCATGGACATCAGCTGTTTCCCCCCCTGGTGCCTCATTTACAATAACCACATCACCATCCTCATCATCAAGTTCCTCCACAGCGCCAGCTACATCATCAATAGCCTCCTCCCGAGCCACCTCTTCCCGTACAGTGATGGGAAGGTCAGGCTTGACAACCACCAACATCCTTGGACTCGCCTTGTGGATTTGTGATAATTTCTCTTTAGAAGGCAGAGTTGTTTGCTGTTTTGTTGCTGACAGCATAACTCTCTTCAATTTTTTGTAGGGGGGGGAGGAGGAGGAGGGCTAAGATCCGTGGGTGAAGCTGAACCACTAGTCATGAACACGGGCCAGGGCCTAAGCCGTTCCTTGCCACTCCGTGTCGTAAATGGCATATTGGCAACTTTACGTTTCTCCTCAGATGATTTTAAGTTTCTCTTTTTGCTACTTTTTCTTAACTTGGGCTTTTTGGATTTTACATGCCCGGTACTACGAGATTGGGCATCGGGCTTGGAAGACGACGTTGATGGCATTTCATCGTCTATGTCATGACTAGTGGCAGCAGCTTCAGCATTAGGAGGAAGTGGGTCTTGATCTTTCCCTACTTTATCCTCCAAATTTTTGGTCTCCATTATATGTAGCACAAGATACTGCAGAATGTGTGAACTTGGTAATATTGCAGTACCAATGGACTTATACTGCTGGATTGGTTTTGCAAATTTGGTTATAATTATTATATATATTTTTTTTTTTTTAATTTTTTATTTTTTTTTACTTTTTTTTTATTTTTAAAAAACTTGGGAATAGTGGGGAAATAACTATGCCCTTAGAAGCACAGAGCACAGGACACAGCACCACTGGACTGAACAGGACACGGCACAGGACCCAGCAGCACTACGGAACTCAGCAGGACAGAGCACAGGACACAGCACCACTGGACTGATACTGCAGAATGTGTGAACTTGGTAATATTGCAGTACCAATGGACTTATACTGCTGGATTGGTTTTGCAAATTTGGTTATAATTATTATATATTTTATTTTTTTTTTTTAATTTTTTATTTTTTTTTACTTTTTTTTTATTTTTTAAAAACTTGGGAATAATGGGGAAATAACTATGCCCTTAGAAGCACAGAGCACAGGACACAGCACCACTGGACTGAACAGGACACGGCACAGGACCCAGCAGCACTACGGAACTCAGCAGGACAGAGCACAGGACACAGCACCACTGGACTGATACTGCAGAATGTGTAAACTTTGTAATATTGCAGTACCACTGGACTTTTACTGCTGAATGTGTGAACTTGGTAATATTGCAGTACCAATGGGCTTATACTGCAGGATTGGTTGTGCAAATTTTGTGGTAATTAAAAAAAATTAAAGTAGTTTTTGGTATTTTTTAAAAAAACTTTTTTTTATTTTTTTAAACACAGGGGAATATTGGGGAAATAACTATGCCCTTAGAAGCACAGAGCACAGGACACAGCACCACTGGACTGAACAGGACACAGCACAGGACCCAGCAGCACCACTGACCTCAGAAGGACAGAGCACAGCACACCGCACCACTGGACTGATACTGCAGAACACAGCACAGCACAGAACTAAACAGCACAGAGGACCACCTAACACACCCTCCCTCTACCCTGATCAATGCCCGAGTGAAGATGGCGGCGACTAGCGGGGAATTTATAGGATCCGAGTATCGCGAGATCCGACAACGGGATTATGAGTCAGAGCCTCAGTTTCACATTTGAATTTGGCGCCAATACCCGGATCTGTCTCGGATCCGACTCGGATCCGCAACGTTCGGGTGGGCTCGGATTTCATAAATCCGAGTGCGCTCATCCCTAATACAGATAAGGCATGGTCGGGAATTGAACTCATGACCCCAGTGCTGTGAGGCAGAAGTGCTAACCACTAGGCCACTGTGCTGCCGGGAAACTCCCAAATAGGTATCCCGAGCAGGCCATTCTCCCGTATCCAACTCACTTCCTAGGAAAGTGGGTGAGCTGGGGGCCTGCATGACATGATTCCTCCCAAATTGTGTAATTTTGGCCCTGGCCCCTACACGGTTTAATGTACATACATATAAAAGTCATTGTGCATACCTAAGCTATGTTCTTGCTGGGTTTTTTTCTTTTCTTTTTTTTTTTTTTGGGGTGGAGACCTGTTTTTTTTGTGTTTAGTAAATGTTGACTATAATTGTTGAGCACTCCTGTTAACAGTTCTCCTAAATGGGTTATAAACTATTCAGTGGTGTTAATAATTTATGTTGCTCGAGAGCCGTTCCATCCAGCGGTTACCTGCACCTCACTGAGCAATTGCTCAGAGAAAAGGTACAAGAGCCGTCCCGGTTTACAGTGCAGAAACAAAACTGCTTAGCATTGAAAAGACATAATTGTGTCTATTTACTAATTCTGATTTATAACATACTGCAAATTGGGTCAGTATACAAGCTGTGTTGCTTCGTGGCAGGGTGTGCATGAAAAGGAGACAGATTCATGCTACAGTGTGGGCCTCCCCCATAAAAAAAACACAAAAAAATCCCTGCACTGCTGCACAGACCAGAGCCAGATCCGTGCAACCGAGCTAGTCGGGAAGTATGCGGTATATGCTGCCTAGAAATAGTTACGTTTTATTTATTTGGCTTAATTTACACTACACAAGATAATGCATGATATGTCCAATACCTATGTGGACTTTAAATTCGCCAAAGAACGCACAGCAAAAAATATATATATATAATTAATGCCACCAGTTAATAATGAAGGCAGCAATGATCATTTCTTTCTCATGAAATACCTTTATTAGGATGCTGGTAATGCCTACTGAGCATAAAATTTATTTTTTACAGTTGCTCCTGACTGCAAATTTTATAGCATGCATACTAGACTGTCATCACTACTGATCATCAGCTATTTATATAGCGCCACTAATTCCGCAGCGCTGTACAGAGAACTCATTCACATCAGTCCCTGCCCATTGGAGCTTACAGTCTAAATTCCCTAACATACACACACACAGACTAGGGTCAATTTTATAGCAGCCAATTAATCTACCAGTATATTTTTGGAGTGTGGGAGGAAACCGGAGAACTCGGAGGAAACCCACGCAAACACGGGGAGAACATACAAACTACACACAGATAAGGCCATGGTCGGGAATTGACCTAATGACCCCAGTGCTGTGAGGCAGGAGTGCTAACCACTGAGCCGCTAGATTTAGATAAGGCTGCGTGCGCTTGGGTTTGGCACGCCATTACTGTACGCTGGCTACGGCAAACCCCCCCCCCCTCTCCGCCCCGTTTATACCCCGAAATCGTAGACTGTATTAAGTGTCCTTTGCATTCGAAGACGGCTGTGTTTACTGGCGTATGTCCCAGTTCTGGGCATGCGCAGAGTGATTGTGCATACGATACGCTAAGAATCGGCAGATGTGTGCCTCGATGATCAGGCACGGGGTGTTTCCTTTTAGCTGTTTTTCTGGGAAGTATCTAAGTGCTTGCAGGGGGTATTCTAAAAATACACTTTTAATGTGTTTCTATATTTACACTTTAAACATTTTCCATTTGTCTTTAACCGCTCATCATGAGACATTCGGATGATGTAAAATGCTCCATTGCCAGATATAGAGATTTTTATTTCCGTCATCAGGAGACTTCTCAGGAAGTAGTGTCACAGGTCACCGCTTCTGAATCACATCCACAGACGTGTGCAGCATCAGCACCTAGAGACCACCGTACACACAGCTCTACAGAACAAACCAGAATATAGATCGAAAAAAGTTATTTCTTTTAACCCCTTGAATTAAAGACACACTTTTAACACTAAATATAACGTAAGAGTGGTGTACATACTTATATACAACTGCAAAATATATTCTCGTCTTTGTCAGCCTATGACATCGCCAGTTACCATGATAACAGTATTTTTGGTTGCAGTGGGCATGTAAGGATTTTATCCACGTTAAGCTGGGTACACACTACAGGTTTTTCACTCGATTATGGTGCCAATCACACGATAAACAACTGTCCGATATCACATTAGTGTGTACACTCCCTCGATCACGTTTTATCGTACCAAAGCTCATTGTATTCATTTTATTTTATAACCAGACTTAAAATCTCTATACACGATGGAACGATGTCTGGCAAATTCTGCAGTGTGTAAGCACTCAGGAGCAACGGAGTAGGCAGATCTCCGTAGAGTTTTCAGAGCCACGATCTTTCCAACAGATGGTTATCACAGAGGAAGAGCACAGATCTGACGGAAAATCGTGTAGCTGTGTACGCTTGAATCGGTGCGCTGATCGGGAATTTCAGTCGTTTGTAAAATCATTAAAGATTTCTCATCGTGAGAAATTTTCTGTAGTGTGTGCCTAGCTTCAGAGAGTGGCCACTAGGATGTATTTCACGTTTGTTGATTACACTGTGTTTGATACTTAAATGATACTTAAAGCTTCTCTCCTTCATTCATCATCATCACCATTTATTTATATAGCGCCACTAATTCCGCAGCGCTGTACATAGAACTCACTCACATCAGTCCCTGCCCCATTGGAGCATACACAATTCCCTGACACACACACACAGACTAGGGTCAATTTGTTAGCAGCCAATTAACCTACCAGTATGTTTTTGGAGTGTTGAAGGAAACCCACACAAACACGGGGAGAACATACAAACTCCTCACAGATAAGGTCATGGTCGGGAATTGAACTCATGACCCCAGTGCTGAGAGGCAGAAGTGCTAACCACTGAGCCACCGTGGTTAACATAGAACATATAAAGCCCTCACAATAAGAATTGATCATGAATACATATACAAAATAAGAGATACTGTACTGAGCCGTCAGTTTGGATAAAAATGGACCTATACAGGGACACCACTTTCCATAGACAAATCTCTAAAATCTTGAATTGATGTCTGCTCTCCACTCTGTACCCCCCCTTCCCCACACACACACTCGTTTCCCTTTTTTTCTGCATCCCCCTCGCTCCTTACATACAAAACTTTAATAGTAGAAATTATTGATGGTAAAATCTTGAATTGTCCCTGAAAAAGTGAAAATGGAAAAATGCTGTGTACAGGTTATCATTGATGTCCTTGATCAATTTATCCTTATCAAATAAAGTTGTTAGTGTGAAATAATAAGTATCATAGTGTAGGGTTTACTAACTTTTTTAAAAAAAATTCAAAAGTAAGTTTTGAGCGTCTTGTGGTCGATGACTTAGACAATGCACATTTTTCTTTTTCTGCAGTTTGGTTGTGTGAGAGGTGAAGGTGACATTTAGCAGTCTAGTAGCAGACATTGGTTGTTCAAATGTGTGGTTATTTTATAATGAAGTATTTATTCATTATTATGACCAGGCTTCTGGTATTTCATACTGGAGACCTTTATTTCAGAAGGCTCAATTTCCTAGAGTGAAAAGAACTCTTGGCTTAAATTTCTGGAAATGGCTTTTTCAACTGCTTGAATGCATTTTGCAATCGCAAGGGAGAAAGGGATTACTTATTTGGAATAAGCATAACATTGTGTCAGAAGGGAGTCCCTGATTTTCTGTTTAGCAATACAAACAAAAAAAAAATATCCCTAAAAGAGGTTGATGCTAGAAGATAACTGTTCATCTTGTCTACATCCTGCTTTTACAATGAATTGTGACCTTGTCTTCCCCCACTGCTTTTAGCCTAGGACAGTTACTGTTTACAGTATTGCAGTTGTCAATGACAAAGTGGCCTATTAAGCCATAAACCAATGCGTAAACGGCTGTTTCCTTGTGATTTAAGCACAGATAAGTTAATTACCTATGTAAGCAGTTGCCTAACGCCATGAGATATCATAGATATTTTACCGCAGTCCCCATAATTCTTAATGGGGACTGCGGTCTGGGGCTATTTAACAAGCTCCAAAAAGCCGTATTTTTCGGAGCTTGAGTCGGTTGGCTAACGCCATCTAAAGATGACGTTGGTCATTCTACCCCATTGTGTTACCGCCTTCGTACTCTCACCACCGGTTACTATCGCAAAGTGACCTTGGCTCGCGCATGCACAACGCCACTTTGCAGTAGTAGCCGGAGGGGAGATGCGGACTACCACACTTGTAAGGTAAGTAAAGTCATCGTCTGGGAACCCTCCTATCAGATGCGCTGTCCCGGGATGATCTTTTAATACATTTATTTGATAAATCATGAGTCAACGTTGCGATGACAGATGACAATTAACGGGACAAAACCCTGTTAATAAATAGGCACCAAAGAATCCTAGCCTAATAACAAATGCACAAAGTCTGTAAATGTATGCCGTGGGGAGCAGAGCAGTCTCATTAGGCCTTGTACGGATTGTTTACACATGTGTGAATTTTGGAATGAAAATGGTTTGTGCTTCGTCAGTGTCTTGGGTCCTACGAAACGGGTCTTCTGCTATTGCTACTAGACACATAAAAAGTACAATAAAATATAACATTATATAAAAGTAATATATCTTGTCTTTCTGACTCCATGAGACAGAGCTGAGCAGCTGATGACTTACATGTGGTATAACTGTAAGTGTTCTCTGCCACTCTGCAGAATGCTGTGTATGGACTATCTGAGGGATAATTAGTCAGTGTGATCTGTCGTATCTCCAGTTTGTGGGTCACCGAGAGTGGACCCAGAGGACGGCCTCATCACTGTGCCGCACTCGCCTCATTTCACACGTCCCTTTGTTTGGTAGATAAAGAAGAATCAATGATCCTTGTGACATTCTGAATGAGGATTTAATATTTGCCGCACAGTCTGTCATTTGCTTGAATATGACTTCTAAGGCAGAGCGGGAGCCCTTATTACAGCTCTGTGACTCTTCCCGTCTCATCGTTTCGCTGCGCGGCAGCTCAGTGTCAAGGCCTCTCTCTGGTGATGTCAGAAGCTTAACAACGCACAGACGTCACAGCGTGAACCACGCCATGATGATTTCACAGTACGATACCGCAGCTGTAAGACTTTCAAATGAAATCTTACTACTTCGTCTCTCATGTGACTTGCCGATGTCCAGTCATATGCTGAAAACAAATGCAATTTCCAAGCAATGTTTATGTTGTGCTGGTGAACCTTAAGAATGACATATACAGGTTAATTCTCAATGACCAGAATGCCTGCTCTTACCTCCCGCCACAAATGCGCACTGCATTGTGGGAGACATATGTCAGGAGTTATACAATAAGGGTTAGTAATCTATTTTATTTTTCGGTCATGTGTGATCACAGTGTACCCACATCATCTGAACCAATATTCATGAGAGAGCAGACCTTGGTACCTCATGTCTTATTGATACCACTCATTCCTATTGACTTGCTAAGCTTAATATTGGGTGGGGAGGGGTTAGTTCACAAAATGGCTGCCTGCAGTGCGTGGTCACAACATTAATTGATGTTAGCAAAGCATTACTATAAACGTTGAGTTATCCTTTCCAGCAGATGTCAGGATTCCTGCTACTTATTCACCCGCCTTATCCGCTGCCTGCGAGACTTATTGCCGATGCGAAACATTACATCCATCTGTAGACGTGACATCTCAGAATAGATTTACACTATAGGACCTTTGTGTCTAGTTACGCGTAAGACAGGACATGACTGTATTATGGAAGCTGATGGATGGCTGAAACCTTTTCTCTGACATTTGTATGTTCAGGTACGCACAGTGTCGAGCACTTTTTTTTTACAGAAAAAGTGATTTGTAACCTTCTCAGATGTCTATTGTAAAATAAAACAGGCAACCATTAGCCTTCTCAACAATACAGAACTAAACCTTGCACATCTCTCAAGATATTTTGTTCCAGAGCTACGCTCTGGGGCAGAGTTTTGAGATGCATTATCGTGCATGCACAGCTTATGAAAATGCAAGTATGACCCCATTGTGCCTAGTAGATTAACTCATATATTATTGCATGAGTGCAGCTAATGACTTGGCTAATGTCAGAAATATAGCTTTCTGTGGTGGGATTTAAAAGTTTCACAGAAAAACTGTATTGGGGGTTAATTCACACAGTGAAGTGTTAGGGGTATATTTGCTAAAGTTCGGGTTTGAAAAAGTGGAGATGTTGCCTATGGCAACCAATCAGATTCTAGCTGTCATTTTGTAGAATGTACTAAACAAATGATATCTAGAATCTGATTGGTTGCTATAGGCGACAGCTCCACTTTTTCAAACCCGCAGTTTAGTAAATATACCCCTTAGTGTCTTCTAAACTATTATCTTATAATTAAAGAATATTCAACCTAGACTGAAATACCAGGTACTTTTTCAAGGCAAAGTCTGCCAAAACACCTGTAAGTGCTCGACAGGTAGACATTCGTCTTGAGAGTCAGGCTGCCTGGTCTATGCTCTCTCCATGGTGCTTCATTCATTCAGTTCCTCTGCTTCGTGAGCCCTAGGGACTCTGGCTGGAAGCCACTCAGTAGTAAGCATAAATCAGTATGCTGCCTATTTTCACGCGGAGTCGGGATATTAGCATATAGAGCGCTGTTTTTCCATACTGGTCGGAGGGAGTGTATAAACGCCATATTTTGTATTTTAAATATGCACTTATTTGTCAACATTTTAAAATAATGCATCTAAGCCCATTAAGCACAGTACAGTCTAGGTGGGAATCCTAAGCTACGTTCTCCATCTAGATATTTCAACTGACCTCGTTTAAACTGTACTTTTTGGAAAGGTAAATAGTCATATTAGATTCTCCCTGGGATTGGAATAGATGGTGAAAAAGGCATTCATTATATAGAAAAAAAAGGAATTATGCTGTGCACTTGGTGAATTCTGAAAAAGAGAGAGATTTCCAGGGACGAACCTTTAAAACTCAGGGCTGGAAGTTAGGGACCGTTGACAACTATATGTACATAATGCAGGTTGTCTTAACAGAAATGTTAGCACCATAAACCACGTTTTACACTTGGCCATAAGCTTCTGATGTCACCCCCTGTTTAATCATTAAACTGTTCTGCACTAATGTGCCAAACACGGGCAACTATTCTCATACACCATTATTTCTACAATAGATTTGGGTAGGCGGGGCTAATAAAAAGGGGCAAACATAGTAACGAATCAGAAATTAGCTTTGTTCTCTCTTGCACAAATTAGAATGAAATACAGATGCGTGATTGGTTGTTATGGGTTGTTGAATATTTGCACTTTGCTGATAAAAAAAAACAATGACATTTTTATTGTTTTTTTTTTCCCCCCAGCTAATTAACATAACAAAATTAGAACTTTGAGTAAACCAGATGTCATCTGAAACCTTGGTTAAAACACGCCAAGGGGATGACAGACAGTTAAGATGATACTGCTATTAATTTGTAAAGCAGCAGAGGGAGGGGAAGTGATTTCTGTTAACATTGTGGTAATTGATCGGGGAAGCTGCTCACGCTGCAGAATCTGTCCCCAGAGTCGGGGACGGCCCCTCTTATAGGAAAGAGCGACTGCTGTTCTTCAAAAGCTATTTTTACCTGTAAAGTGTGTGGCTCCAGCTGAATTGCTTTGTTAGTGCTGCCCAATCTTCCAAACTGTAGGTAGTGGAGAACGTGTACCCCATGCAGGGCATTTCTAGAGGGGGGCTGGGATCTAAATGTTTGACTTCAGAACAAGGCAAAAAAAAAATAGACTGCAATCATAGAATATAAAAAGTACAATGTATATAAATATAACAAATGAGGCATAAACTAAGCTGTACATTAATGTAAAACAAAGCACAATATCATCACAATCAACATTTAATATAAACCTTCTGAAAGGAAATCCTTTCCCTAAATCCATATTACAAGCTAGAAGAGTGGTAATACATAGAGAGGACTGTGCCAGCTATTGCCCCATCGCACTGCTTAATAACAGCATGAAGGGTTGCCCCTTGATGCCCCTTGTCTTTTCCCTGGCAATAGAAACTCTTTCTGCATTAGTTAGATGCTCTGTATCTATAGATGTAATGGAGGCGGGAGACCAACAGTATAAAATATTACTATTTGCAGACGACATACTCTTGTCCCTTACTCAGCCTCGAACCTCCACCCTTACTCTATATAAACTAATCAATTACTATGGCAGACTCTTGGCTATAAAACCAACTTTTCCAGATCAGAGGCCATGCTGCTGCACGTCCTACCACAAACTAAATAAAGCATCCGAATCAACAACGAGCTCAAATGACAAAACCATAAAATATAATTTATCACCTCCTCTTATGAATATTTATATTACAAGAACAAGCCCTGATTAGTTGCTAAAATAAAAACAAACCTTACTACATGAGAAAGTATCATGGCTGGAGAGGATCTGTTGTACTTCTTCCAAACCTTACACGTTAGAGTCCAAACGCAATCTTCAAGGAGCTACTATCAGTCTATGCTGGAGAAGAAGAGGAACAGGGGTGGGACAGACTTTCCAGATAAGATAATATATAGTACGTCTCTTCACTTCTGAGCCAAGTTAATGCTATTGTTTGGGAATACTTAGAAACTAAATACACTAAAGTAATTCTCCTAAAAGTAATAGATCATTTCACTATATCTCTACCCTGTCCCTGAAATTCTACCCAACCACCTGGGACCGGTGTAAAATCCAGTTCAGGCTATCTTCTACTCCCCATTTTAAACCATGGATGCAAGCCAGGAAAAGAGTGGTTAACAAACTTCGCAACCAGAATAACTGGACATTCTTAAAAGATATATGCAGCAAAAATCCTCCTCTTTTAGAACCCTGTTCTTCGAGTGCTTTCAAGTATCACATTTTCACATTTGCTTCTCTTCCCCATCAGACACCCTCCACGTGGGCATCGTCTCCTCCTAAAACTGCAAAACATAAAAAAAAATACATGATTTTATTAATTTTACATTTGAAAGAAGCAATAAATCCAAGAATTAAAATTCAAACAAGTACGATGGTAAAATACAATGTTCAGGGTTACCCTGATACTGTAATGCAAGTTTTAAGAGACAATTTACCCCTTTGTTAGATGCACGATTAGCTCCAATTACAGCTGTATATTACAGCTGGATATTACAAGTAACCTTTGAGACTCTAGCGGCTACATAGCTCAGTCTGTGTTCTTGTGTCCTTATAATCATCATCATTATCATTTATTTATATAACGCCACTAATTCCGCAGCGCTGTACAGAGAACTCACATCAGTCCCTGCCCCATTGGAGCTTACTGTCTAAATTCCCGAACATACAGACACACACACACAAGCATAGACTAGGGTCAATTTTTTAAGAGCAGCCAATTAACCTACTAGTATGTTTTTGGATTGTGGGAGGAAACCAGAGCACCTGGAGGAAACCCACGCAAACACGGGGAGAACATATAAACTCGACACAGATAAGGCCATGGTTGGGAATTGAACTCATGACCTCAGTGTTGTGAGGCAGAAGTGCTAACCACTAAGCCACATGAAGCAGCCTCCCCAGAGCTTGTATTCTTCTACCTTGTCCTTATAATGAACAGTCACCCCAGAGCCTGTGTTCCTCTGTCTTGTCCTTATAGTAAACATATTGCACTGATAGAACAGTCACCCCTGAGCTTGTGTTCTTCTACCTTGTCCTTATAATGAACAGTCACCCCTGAGCCTGTGTTCTTCTACCTTGTCCTTATAGTAAACATATTGCACTGATAGAACAGTCACCCCAGAGCTTGTGTTCTTCTACCTTGTTCTTATAATTAACATATTGCACCAATAGTACAGTCACCCCAGAGCTTGTGTTCTTCTACCTTGTCCTTATAATAAACATATTGCACCGATAGAACAGTCACCCCAGAGCTTGTGTTCTTCTACCTTGTCCTTATAATAAACATATTGCACCGACAGAACAGTCACCCCAGAGCTTGTGTTTGTTATATGCTTTTCACTGCAGCTCATTACATTGGCCTATAAAACCATTTACATTTCAAGGGTCATGAACTACTTCAAGTACAGTAATTAACCGTGAGAGCTAATCACATGAAGCCTACTGAAGTGATTTTTAATAATAGTGCTAAAGAGGCAATAGAACATTTGCTTTTATTTTCGTATATATAGTACCATTACACAATAAATCAACAGAATATTAATCAGACATGTGAGTCCTTGGCTATAAAAAGTGATACATTGCTTTTACAGTGAGCCATCTGTCTGCATCATTATGTGAAATGATGTTATTTAACATTTGAAGCAGAAACACACTTAATCTGCAGCATATTTTCCTTTTTTTTTTTATGCATCCATTACCTGCTATGAAACCTGTGCTCCGGGAGTGATACAAAGTCAGCAGTAATATTCCGTCCTAGCGTGAGGGGGTCAGCTCAGGACCGCGGTGTTTTGGAAGCGCTCCGCAACTTCTAGCAGTCATTTATTTCACAGCATCTAAAAAGAGAAATACATGTGGTTTCTATATATTATCCTGAACTTGCTGTATCCAAGTGGCACACAAGTATGAAAGTGGTTGTCTTAAAAGGAACGTCGACCTTCAGATGAATTAAATTCATTGGCTTGTGTGTGCCCTCCTGTAATTTTAACTACATTTATTGTTTTGTTTAGGTTTTTTTCTTTCTGGCATATTTCTGTGCTTTTGAGTTCTATATTTATAGACCTGTAAAAGTCCCAGGCACTTAGGGGTAAATTTATCAAGCTGCGGGTTTGAAAAAGTGGTGATGTTGCCTATAGCAACCTATCAGATTCTAGTTATAATATATTTAGTACATTCTACAATATGACAGCTAGAATCTGATTGGTTGCTATAGGCAACATCTCCACTTTTTCAAACCCGCAGCCTGATAAATTTGTCTCATATTTAGTACAGTATAAATTTATAGGGGAACGTTTTTCCCTCACCCTTTAAAGTCGGGAACGTCTGCAATACAACATCAGAATTTTCAGTGTGTAATTTCATAGGTTAAACTTTAATGTAGACGATTACTTACCCGCGGTCCGGTATTCCACCCTTTCCGCTATTGTCTGCCACAACCTGACTATGCTTCCATTGCTCCTACCAGCATGGTGCTGTGGATGGACAATATATATAGTAATACAAAGCATACACAGCCTGTATGATAAAACCCCATGTTTGTGAGCATCCTTGGACTGCTGTAGACAGCCTGACTTTTCTCATACAGCCAGCATGTTTTCCAAGGACAATTGCTGGACTGTAGCATTAAGAGACCCAGGGGATCTGCTGGAACTGCCAGCTCAGATAAGTAATATTGTGCATTAATGTATAACTTCTAGAACACCACAATTACTTAGTGTAAAATTATTGCTAACAAAGAGCATCAGCATTGTGCTCCGCTGGATAGCAAATAAATACATTGTGAATATCTAAAGTTTTGCCAAGGTATGGAAACGTGTACCTATATTTATGAATGTTATTAGTGGCTGTTTAATATAAGACTTGTGCTTTTAGGTTTAATGGTCCTCTTTATGGCTTGTGTGTTCCGTTTAAGCTTTATTAGTCTAGATTTAGTAGCTAACAGGGTTTGAGAGCGCAAACGTAGACACATAACTGTTAAGCGCTTCAATTTTCTACCTGAATGTCAATGTAGCAAATGCAAAATGAACAACATGGAGGTGATGTGCCCCAAACAGGGTCCATGGGGTTAGATAACAAATGTGGACATATTGTGCATTTTGAACTATAGTAAAAGTTACAAGTAAGGAAAAGACTCACTATAATATATATGTATTAGTAGTCTATATGCCCTGACATCCTTATCCCAGTGATACACTACACCTCTTTACTTATCCCAAAGACTGAGACCACTATTATATATCTGATTACACACCAGTGTCCTCTCTTGCCCAGATGAAGACTTGCAATAAGGCATGCTGGGAATTGTAGTCCTACAATACTCGGAAAGCCACAGGTTTCTGAGTACTAGAGATGACCCGTAGATGGTTTGTATTATATGAATTCTTCCCTTGTTGTGCCGCATGTACGTAATATCAATCTGCTTCTCTGCAGGTGAACAACGAGAACGTGGTGAAAGTTGGCCACAGGCAAGTGGTTAACATGATCAGACATGGGGGCAACCACCTGGTACTTAAGGTTGTGACGGTGACCAGGAGTCTGGATCCAGACGATACCGCCAGGAAGAAAGGTACCGTTCTGTCCGCTACTTATAATGGTTTGGGCTGCAGTTTCTTCTTAGTATAGTTTTCACCTCTGAGTTTATAAAGATATTATTCTCGTACACTGATCGCTTGTAATATGCCTGTTTATATTACTAGAGTGTTTCCTATTTCCCTCTCTCTCTCCATTATTAGTAACAGTTCTGTTGTTATAATATGCAGACTAATCCATCTCCCTGTATTATGAACACATTTGCAAACTAGTAATCAGATTGTCATTGTTGTAGCACAGTTTAGGGTGGCCAACAGGGGATGCATTGGGCCCTCCAAGCCTTCACCTTCGGCCCCCAGCTCATTCCTGCTTTATTGTCAAATTTCTTTGTGTTAGCTTGTAACGCTTGTTTAAATTGCCTGCAACATGTTATTATAGATAGGAGTTTATATTATTAAATACATTGTTTTAACTTATTACTGAGCTTAAGGGTAATGTTCAGGCATATTGGTGGTTAGAAGGCAGCCAGTCGGCCTCTGCAGTGTATCAGATTGTCTATCACTGGTTCAAGAGATGAAAACAAAAGCCCGAGAGTTCCATGTTTCTCTGCCCAGTTATCTGATCTCAAAGTTTCAAGCAGAGATTTATGTCATTTCCTGAAAAAAAAATATTAAGCTGTAAATAACATTTTGTAAATTTAGGTTTTTAAAATGTGATGTACAGCAAGCTCATGCTGAATATCCTTATTGTAGATAATGCTTTCATTGCCTGGGAAGGCTTTTATTAATACAGAGTTAATGGGGTACTGAGATACCCACCAAATACTGAACCCAATGAACATGTTCTGTAAAAAGCCCAGAATGCTTTATTTGTAGAGATTTAAACATTGTTATGTTAGCCCCGGTTAAATATTGAATCCTTATAGTGAATCTTTTGGCAAGATGCAGCACTTTAATTAAAATCATACTTGCCAACTTTTCCTCGTTGGCTTCAGGGAGATCCCGGGGGAGATGGGTGTTCGGGGGCGTGGCTTGACGAATTGCAGCATTTTGGCACCGCCCCCTAAACAATTGTCACAATTACAACAGGGGGTTGGGCTAAGATGGCGCAATATTTGCGTCATTAAGCCCCGCCCCCATCACTTATTTATTGCAGGGGCGAGAACCAGGAGGTTGCCCTGCTCTCCCGGGTTGCCCGGGAGGTCTCCCAGAAATGCGGGAGTCTCCCGGACATTCCAGGAGAGTAGGCAACTATGCGTTAAAGAAAAGCAGCTAATGAATCTCTAGAGACTGACGTGTCTTTTACATTTCTGTCTCCATTACTGAAGTCATATTGTCTTACCTGTCAGTCTTTGATTAAATCTTGGTCTCCATGAAAATGGCCACCTCCATAGGCATCAATACATGGACATAGGACACAATTTCTGAACTGTGTCATCATGCCACAGATGGTGAAGCCAACCACGTCTTGTACTGGCTCAGCATCAGGGAGAATGTCAGACTCTTCAGGGAGTGAGGGAGATCACCCCTATTTCAGGGGGTCTCCCTGACATTCAGGGAGTGTTGGCAAGTATGATTAAAATGCGAGCCTTGCTTTTTTTTTTTACATCTATTTTATTTTGTTTTGTTTTTCAAGTTTCATTCCCTAAGCTACTATCTGCAAAATTCACTATGGCAACTAGCAGAAACACGCAGTTTGTATTCCTTGCCAGAAAAGAATAAGCGACCAATCCAACAGAGATATAGATAGGACAAAGCTAATGTTCCCAATGTGCACCAGGGAAATCACTTCATGACCACAGCAAGCATTATGGGCAATTTATCCACTGGAAACCCAGCTGGACAATACCACAGAGAGCTGAGTGATCAGCACACAGAATGTTCGTCTCCCTGCATTTCTGACTGGTAGAATGTACAATTAACGTGACATAACAGTCTGTACAGACACTTTACATTGTATTCCTGCCTCTTGTCTACATGCAGTGCTGGGAGGCTGACAGAATGCTGTAGATGCATAGGCCTTATCTGTACCCCCTTTTAACGTTTGTGACTTAAGAGCAGGTGAAGAGAGAGGGTGTCTACATCATTTTGGGGGAGTAGACACCCCCCTGGGGCACGTCTCAAGCTTTGAAAGCCCCGGGCCACCTCCAGCTTCCTTACCCTCCCCTAAAAATACCCTTTCAGTGCTGCACACATCTGCCGCTGGTACGTGCAGAATTGAAGGGGCATCACTAGTGGGACATATGTGTCAATGTGTCCCTGAATTGGGAAAAGTCCTTTTATGTGGAACGTCGGGACAGGATTACTGAGACAATGGATTGTTCTGTGTAAAAGAGGTGTGGCCTGTAGATGGGGTGGGGCTGGGTGCCTACAGGTACTGAATATGTACATCTGGCCCTGGGACCATTACTTTACGGCCATCCTATATTTTTCTCTGTCTTGTGTTTTGCTTCAGTTCAATAAATATGTTTTTGTTACTGACCCTCGTATTGCAGATTGGTGATTGATATGTGTATATCCTTCTCTCTAATGCAAAGCCCCTCCACCTCCAAAGCGGGCTCCCACCACTGCACTGTCCTTGCGGTCTAAATCTATGACCTCAGAGCTGGAAGAACTTGGTAAGGGTGTTACTGTATCGGCATGCCCAGTGTGTGGGGGGGATGGGGAGGAGCTTGGATTGCCTTTATGAGCGCCAGCATTTTATTGGCCAGCCTGGGAGTGATGCATGTCTTTTGCATGAGTTTCTGCCTTTCTCAGTGTGCCACGTGTTTGTGAAGTGGGTTTGCTGGCCGCAGAGAACGTGCTGTAAAGTTGGCCTTTTTTGTGCTTTGTTTATCCATTTTGTAACTTTCCTAGTCTGCTCGTTTTTTTTTTTCCCCCTCTAATTTTTCTCTCATCTTAAATTTCTGGGCCCTCTCAGCAGTGGATAAAGGTAAGATGTCAGGAGTTATATTACAGCTGGAGGACAATACTACGCACAGAATTGTAACACTGGCCAACCTATACAGTGTGTTATTAATTCTTTGTGGCAGTTCCTTTGTCCGTGGGTTATATAATGTATAGTACGGAGCTGCAGGAACGATCATCATTTATTTATATAGCGCCACCAATTCCGCAGCGCTGTACGGAGAATATTTTGTCATTCACATAATTTCCTGCCCCATTGGAGCTTACAGTCTACAGAATGCACACACAGGTTATGGTTAATTATGTCAACAGCTAATTAATTAACATATTTTGGAGTGTGGGAGGAAACAGGAGCTGGGGAGAACATACAAACTCCACACAGATAAGGTCTTGGTCGGGAGTCAAACTCATGACCCCAGTGCTAACCGCCATGTTACCCAATATCTGTCTATCTCATATCTATCTATCTTGTATCTATCGGTCTCATGTCTATCTATCTCTGTCTCTATCTTCATATATATGTATTAATTTCTCAAAGAAAATCTTTATGCTGAGTAATATAGCAGACTCAGTCATTAACCCACACAAACACACTCTCCTTACTATTCTCTTACTGTCCTAATGAGGCTCATTGGGACAATTTCCTACATTCACTTCTTTTTTCTATAAATGTTCAATACAACATCTTGCCATCATTTATCATATTCCCCTCTATTGGAATAGTGTCACTAGAACCTTTAATGGGAACGTGTAGAATGCCTGAGAGCTGACCCATATTCATGAGAATCAGCCTTTCATTTCACAAAGTGACATCACTGAGCCGCTTCTTGCCTCAGTGATGTCGTTGACTCCTTGTGAATTGATTGGCTGCATTGTCCCCAAAAACTTGTCTCAGCCTTCATATATGCTATCTCCCCTGTGTTTGTGACAGGTGCATGAATTGCATCATATTTTATTCTGCAAAAACAGGTTTAGAAAAATATACAATGTTTTTAAAGTACTACTGCAGAGCGCTGAATCAGACACCAGGTTTTTTTTTGTATATATTATATTTTCAATATATTACTTTGTTGCATTTCATTCTGTAAATGTTGCGCACTCCTGTAATCTCCATATGTACTATCAATATGTTGCAGAATAACACTTGTTACATATATGCATTAGACTAATACAGCAACTTTATCAATCATACTCTATTATCAAATTTCTATAAGCTTGCTGTAGTGCAGTAATGTTCATAAGACTCGGATGAGAACAGGCGTCAGACTACTCAAGGCCGGGCCACAGTGTTGTGAAACTACAAGTCCCAGCATGCACTGCCAGCTATTGGCTGTGTCTCTACTGGCAAAGCATGCTAGGGCTTGTATAACTTCCTGCAAGTGGGTCTTCGAAAACTCACCTCTGCAGTCATGTTTATCAAGTTCATCATCATCATCATTTATTTATATAGCGCCACTAATTCCGCAGCGCTGTACAGAGAACTCACTCACATCAGTCCCTGTCCCATTGGAGCTTACAGTCTAAATTCCCTAACATACACACACACACAGACAGACAGACAGAGAGAGGCACACACAGACTAGGGTCAATTTGTTAGCAGCCAATTAACCTACCAGTATGTTTTTTGCACCCAAGTTGCAGAAACTCCCTACTGATCTACTCGATTAGCACCGAATACGCAGTTCATACACAATATACATTTATTCTTTTTCTTTTCATTCTCTCTTGCCCCCAAACCAGCATCTCTGTGTTTGCATCATAAAGCCCCACTCACCTCATTATCCTATTTCAATCCTCCTGCACTAATATGCAATTTGTGACACTTAACCACATGTTTCATTTCCTCATTTGCTCCCAGTTGTATAGTGCTGTGGATTATGCTGTCGCTATATAAATAAATGTTAAGAAAATAAATCCGATTTATGACATTGATCAATTCGCTCCACTCCTCAGTGGCGGAACTAGTTCCTGTGAATTGATGGGTGGGATGTTTGTGAACATTGGCTCAGACCACAGCCTTCTATAGAGCATGTAGCAAATGAATGTACCTTTTAAAAAGCCTTTGTGGGATGTTAGCTACCATGATGCTTATGGAATAATGGAAAATGGTATAAACTAGGTTCATTAAAGTACAAAACATCCAAAAATCTAAGTTCCCAGAACTAAAGCAGCATCATAAACAGCAAACTCTGCACTAGTTCAAAACGATATTTGTGTTTCTGGGGGTGATCCTGAAGTTAATGGCCAATTTGTTTCAATTACTACTGACGCACTTTATAGAATTTGAGTTAATGAAATAAACCAGAGGTGCACAATATGTGGGTCTGGATTGGGGTCCCATCATCTCTTGGGGGTCCCCTGGTTGTAACAGGTGCAGTACATTCTATTACCTCCTCTTTTGGGGTTCCAGATTAAAAAGCGCACTGACACCTGGGTCCCTTCTGAAAATGGACGGCCACGATGAACAATTTATTGTTTGCAAATTCTTTAAGTTATTATGTTCTTTGTTGCAGTGACATTTGGTCACAATCACCGATAAAGACAGCTATTTAGTAAGATCTAAATGGGGTTATTAAACCTGTAATGGAAATGTTAAATTATTTTGTGAAATAATGCAAAAGTTGAAGTTTTAAGAGACGTGTAAAAGGCTTTGTGTATGCGTTTTATTTTGGCATTTATTTTAGCTTCAATTTACATTTGATCTTTCTTTCTACTTACAAGCATCTGTACGGAAAAAGAAGGGTAAGAGAGAATGTTACTTGTGTCTGTCCCACAGAATAACACTGTGTCCTTATTCCTTAGGCCAGCCTGGGTACAGGGTGTAGACCACCAGCCTTCGCTGATATGCTGGATCACTGTTACACTCTGGTCTCTTCTCTATCTCGCCATCTTTACTACTTGCTGATTATTAGAAAAAAAAGGGATACAAATAATTAAGTGCCAACATATTTAGGATTCACACAATATTTATATAAAAAGATGGGACAACCGCGTGACCTGAAGTTTGCTCGGGCAATACAATCCTGCCTTATAGGTCGCAAATAAGGTGAAACAGTTTTTGGAATCTATTCCAACTTCTCTTATTTAGGTTCATTGGGATTGTGAGTTAGAGATTTCAGGTGAAAAAAAGGGAACGGAACTTGGGAAACCGGACTCCCAAACATATTTCAGTGTGTTGTGGAATATGGAAGATTGCAAACCTGCGTGGATAACAATATTAGAAGGCGCTGGACATTGCTGCTTACTAGAGCTATGATGAAATGGAAATGTGGTAAGGAGTAGACAATCTACAAGTGTTTGCTGTATAAAGCAGGTTATTATGAGTATCAGTGAGAGAGGGAACATCCCATGTACAGGCAGGACCATGCCCACTGTGCTCCGGAGCAACTCTGTATGACATCATCAAACTAGGCACTAGTCTAGCTTTCAATACAGGCTACTGATTGGCTTTGAAAGCTCACATGATATTAGTGTCACAGGGTCCTCAGCCTACAGAAACAGCCGATTTAAATAACGTTGGAGGCATTGGTGCAGACGAGAAGAGAGGGACACAGTTTTTTGCTTACTTTATCAAAAATGTTATATCTGCTAATAACTGTACATTTCAATTTGCCTTTAGTATTAATTCAAGATTTCAAAACCACATGTCAAGTCCATTTTAGTTATTTTTTTTCTGTTTTCAGCGGCAACGAAAAATACTAGGGCGTTCAGCATGAAAAAGCATCTTGTGACATTCACAGTTTACTACACAGTGACAATAGCCATCTAGGATCTAAAACTGGTTGAAAAGACTAAATAAATGACCTAATACACATGCCAAGAACATTAAACCAATAAAGAGAGTGTCTTGCTTCACTAGTCTCCCCTACTCCCTACTCTTCAAATTTCAATGGGGATCGGGACAATCCAAATCTTGTACCCCTATATCCACGTCACCCAAAGCCCTGTCAGGCACGGACACCTGGAATTTGCTACCATTTTATGGCTTCTCCTTTCTGTAGGGAGCCTGGGCCTGCTTTTATACAGTATGTAGCCACGTTGTCTACCTTATTACTTGCTCATTAGCATATGCTTGGAATCTTGCATGTGCTAGGAAGGTCAGGGAGTTGAATGTATTCCTTTTCTTTGGTTTGTTATGACATTGTATCAAAAACGAGTGTTTGGAAGCAGAGGGGACAAATGTGAGAAATACAAGAATAGAGAGAAGTGCTGCTGATATTTCATATAGATGTTACTGGGATCATTAAGCAAAGTAACTTCATCATATCTACTGATGTTCCCTCTACACTGAGATACAGTATCAGCCTCCACAACAAGACCATTGTCAGATAAATCTAATCCATCGATACATCAGTTTAATGGATGGCCTTGAGTGGGATTACATTACATCCCTTGGAAAGGAGGATACAAAACTGTTTCAGGAGAGATTGTAGCTTTTTCTTGGTCACGGTGATCGATTCCAATGTCATAGGAATGAATTAGCACTATTATACTCTAGGGAATCACACTTAGCTCTGTAGATGGATGTACACCATATGTTTATCCTCGGTTTCTGCTGTGAGCTCTACATAATTATATTGCAGGCCGGTGATGTTTTTCTTCATAACAGGGAAGTCAGAGGATTCTGTATAAGTGCATTTCTCTGGAAAGTCAGAGGACTCTGTATAAGTGCGTTTCTCTGGACAGTCAGAGGATTCTGTATAAGTGCGTTTCTCTGGAAGGTCAGAGGATTCTGTATAAGTGCGTTTCTCTGGACAGTCAGAGGATTCTGTATAAGTGTGTTTCTCTGGAAAGTCAGAGGATTCTGTATAAGTGCGTTTCTCTGGAAAGTCGGAGGACTCTGTATAAGTGCGTTTCTCTGGACAGTCAGAGGATTCTGTATAAGTGCATCAGACACAGGTTTGGTCAGATGGTCAGTCAGTGCGTAGATCAGGAACAAGCCAGGTCAGTGAGGACAGATATAGCAAAGATACACATTAATCAGGCACAGTAATGTGCACCAAGAGTACTTCTAAATCCTGCAGCGCAGGGGAGAACCCGACTGACGTCCGTGTATCCTGGGTGCAAAACATTATAGGCCCCAAGCAAAGACCTGACCCCAAAAGTGAGGGCATGCGCTACATGTTACACATGCATTTCAATTGCCACTCAAAGGGTTGTTGGATCATTCTGGAATTTTCATTTCTAAAATTGATAAAGCTTTAAAGCTGATTAACATAACTAAAAAAACAACAACCGTAGTTTGGTAATTTAGACCAGTATGTTTGTGAATGGTGAGACACTGCGCCCCTGCACCCTCTTGGAAGGCTGAAACATTATGGAAAGGAGCTGGAAGGCCTGAGGTCTGGCTGTAGGTTTCTATAGGTAGTTTCCTGCTCTGGTGCTTAATTCCCCTGCTTGTCACGCAGCAATATACAGTGCATTAATACAGCAGACACTGGGTATGTGTGTATATAGAGATACAGATCATCATCATCATCACCAGTTATTTATATAGCGCCACTAATTCTGCAGCGCTGTACAGAGAACTCACATCAGTCCCCATAGGAGCTTACAATCTAAATTCCCTAACATACACACGGACTGAGAGACAGACAGACTAAGGTCAATTTGATAGCAGCCAATTAACCTACCAGTATGCTTTTGGAGTGTGGGAGGAAACCCACGCAAACACGGGGAGAACATACAAACTCCACACAGATAAGGCCATGGTTAGGAATCAAACACATGATGAGGCAGAAGTGCTGCCCCCATATAGCTATAGTAACATGGGCTCAGACGTAACCGCTGACCAATGATAGACTGCTGACAGTCTGCTACTACTGTACTAAGCATCTTACACCCCACAGGATCAACATTAGTTTTAGTGGCTTTTTTGTTTTACACAGCACCCCCTAGGGATGGCTGATGGCAGCTCTGTTCCACCAGATCTACACAGTATGAGGGTCTGGATGCAGCACTTGTAACGGGAGGGAAGGTGCTGAATAAAAACTCCCAAACAAGCGGGCTTTTTTTAGGGTGAAACTTGCCCTGGCTCCAATTACAAGTCGATAATATTTTCTATATTATAACTATTGCTTTGCTATTGAATGTTTTATTCATCAGTGGTATATTCCCTTTAAAATCCAAACTGAAACTTTAAACTCCGTGGCCTTCGTTTAGAAAGCACACTGGGTGTGGGATGCAAATCGTCATGGATTTGCACCGATCTCTGGTAGCTCAGTTCTGATGCAAAATACTAATGTCCTTGTTCAGCCAGCAAAGAGTGTCTGTAAAATACACGGGTTCCACGTCTTTGTTTCATGTCCACAATCTCCCTCCACAACACAAAATCGCGTTTTTGCTCTTCTACGTAGAAATATTTGCAAAGAGGCTTCACCCAACTCCCCCTATCGGCTGGTGCGAACGCCTGCTCTACCTTCTGCTCAGCAGCCCATGCCATTTGGCAGAAATCCAGGCTCATGGCATCACCAGACACTTCCTAAATTACCTCCTGTATAGCTCTATTGAAAAACTTTTGGTTTTATATCATAGTCTACATTTTTTTTTTTTTTTTTTATAACTTTATTAGAAACATCTTTTCCCATAGAAAATGCATTACAGAATCTCGAGAGGTTAAACAGAAATAGATAACACGTGTTTACATACAACAGGCTCTCTCGCACTTGGGAGATAAATGTATATTTATCTATCTAATACTGCAAAGATGTTATTTTAACTTTTCAAATTATAGTCATAGTCTACATTTTAATATACACAATTTATCCAAAAACATAACAAGGAACTAATAGTGCGACTGCTAAATATTAGAGTCCCCTCTAGACGATAAGCAGCAAGTAGGAATGAGGTCACATCACATCCAGTTCAGGGTAATTACGATTTGTCCCCCAAAACAACACTTGATCATTGGTCATTTAGAGCTTCTGCCTGATTGAGGTTTACACATGAAGCAGCTTGTCCCATAACTTTCATTTTGGCCAGCCCCATGCTGAAATACCAAGAGATGGAGAAAAATCGCCACTGGCTGACTGGTGCTTTTTTGCTTGGCTGATTTAAGCTTCGCTATCTATACTTTGCGTGTTTTGCTTTTCCTATCACTCGCTGTGAAGCCAAAAATTAAGAGAGAAATTCAGGCTCAGGACCGGTTTGTGGTATTTGATTTCAGAGTAAATCAAAAGCAGGCAGAAGCCACACAATGTACAGTATATAAAGTGACCGGATTAAGGCCATGGTATTATTCAGAGGTTCCCATGCGAGTTCGGCCACATTGTGTACTTGGTTGATCGCAGCAACTAGACAATGTGCAAGATCTGCCCATGTGATGGCATCTTTAAAGGAATATTCCAGATGACTTTAATTTATTGGGCCATACATATACCCTCTTGCAACATTTACTAATACATTATTTCCTTCTGTAGCTTTCAAACATGTATTTATA
This sequence comes from Mixophyes fleayi, assembly GCF_038048845.1. Classification (NCBI taxonomy): domain Eukaryota; kingdom Metazoa; phylum Chordata; class Amphibia; order Anura; family Limnodynastidae; genus Mixophyes; species Mixophyes fleayi. The sequence continues at coordinate 28,015,192 of NC_134411.1, forward strand.
TAACCCGATAGAGTTAAGTATTTTTGATGTATAACAAAGAAAAGCATATCCCTAACCCCACCTTATTGACATATAGTATTATATAGAAACAGGGAAACAATATCTAGCACAAATATTTGAATATTTTATCCACTAATCCACCAGCCGTGTTGAAATTATTCTCTTTTCCAATGTGAGTTCTCTTCCAATCATCTTGAGAATCCACTGTTCTATCACCAAGAAGCAGTAGATATGGGGGGGGGGCTTTCAATGGTGCTCTCTATACAGGAAAGGGAGCCCCTTCAGTAGATCAAGTTTATTTCTTTATAATAAAATAAAATACTAAAATACAAACACTCCACTCACAAGAACTCCTGCACAACAAGCAATCAAATGGGGGAAATGTGGCTCTGAAAACTCCACTATACTTCTCAAATAGTCGCCAACTGATTGTGCAGCCGCCGAGGACCAGAGCCGACCGTTCTGTGCTAAATGATTCCTGAGAAAGAGAAGGTGTCCGAGAAACCAGTGATGTTACCTTTTTTGTATTTTCGTTTTTTTACGGTTAACAAATATACTTTTATCTGTTGAAAGTGATAATTTTTTCCTGTATAGAGAGCACCCTTCAAACTTGTCTTTAGTCTTTTTTTCTGTGTCATGTACAACAAAGTAAAGAACTCTGTGTGCTCATATAAAAACATGGCTGAGATGCACAGAAGATAGAAAAATACAGCACTGTATTTGGTAAAAGTTGCAGTAGGGCACGGACAAACCAATAAATGAAACTCCTCTGTAGGCAGAAACTACTTTAATATATTCACACACTAAGAGAAATGTCAGCTCGTGAATGTAGATGGATGTGTTAAAATTCTCACTGTGCCAAAATGATTTAATGCTCAAAGTGCTGAAAATAACTTCCCTCTGAGGTCTGCGTTGCGATAAATCTCTCGCCATGTGCAATTGTAGGGAGTTGCATTCAATAAGTCTTTTAATTGTCACCACGTCACTTGCAATGAACCTTCTACCCTCCCTGCACGTCTCAGGAGGGATACCGTCTGTTGGTAGGAATGTCTATGCTAAAGGTTTTTTTTCCGTTTTTCTATGTAGATGTTCAACTTTCAGATGTTGAGTGTTTGAAGAGGAGGATTGTAATTCGCGTCGCGCTAAGTAATGATCACATGCATGTAGGCTTAAAATAAAACCATGCATGCAGCTCAGATCCATGCAGGAGAATATTGCTTGCACGCCTGAAGTATGCTACCCATGCAGCGCCTTGTTATAGCCTTAATTTTTATTTTTATTTTCATTTTTATTTATATTTTATCAGGACTGTTGACTTTTTTTTTTTTTTTATAAGAGGGGTCCTGATGGAACATGCACTTCTTATTTCATTACAGATAAAATTGAGGACTCTACCCCATTATCCAAGCCTTTAAGACCAGTGGACAACGCTCCTGTAGATTCCAGGGTGGCCACAATTAAGCAGCGTCCAACTGGTAGATGCTTTCCTCCCGTTACAGAAGCAAATGTGAGTAGGAGAGGTGGGCAATACTGGAGGAGCAAACCCTGGCTAGTGTACACACACACACACACACACACACACACACACACACACACACACACACACACACACACACGTCTACACGCGTCTACACGCGTGATAAATACACTGCGTGTATGATACCTGCTTAGTAGGACACACAAATGTAGGATGATAGCCAGTGATAAAAAGGGGACTTTCCTCACATTTGTTATTTATGGGATCACCTAAACTGTTCTTAAGAATATAATTGCCAAGGAGCACTCGGAACAGACACGGCACAAGGCTGTATGTTAAATGACTTTATATAGGTCACGGAACTCTGGTGTGATTCTTATTATCCATGTAAGGGATAACGTATCTTTTTATGTTTTGGATATAATAGTAAACTTGTGTTATTATTATATACAAATACTTGATATAACACAAGTGAAGGAATATCTTGGTTATAGTTTTGGGTCCATAAAGTGATTTAAGGGAAATGTAAGAGGAAGTGATGTCACAAGGAGGAGGAAGTGCACGGATACAGTCCATGTACTCACCATTCTGAGGTGTATTTTTGCCAAAGGCCTGCTGGACCTTTTTCACTGGCCTGTATCAGTTTGTAATTTAGAATTGCCGTCTCTATTTGTGCCTTAGTCTGGGAGTATTTCTAGATGAAAGCGACACTCTCAGTATAGGCAGAACACACATAGATTATACCAGGTTTTCCTACCCTGCTCCTGGTAGATTCGGAGGGAAGGTAGGAAAAAAATTAGGTGAGCAGGACAGGTTGCAAAGAAACGTATATTGGGCTATTGCAGCTTATGTCCCTTCCAGCCGGTGTTTCCTGGGGATAAAGGGGGGGTGGGTGATGGCACGGCTTCAGTCCTGTCCCTGCCCATTTTGCTGCAGGCAAGTGATCCCAGGAGATTTGCTTGCTTTCTTGGATGTGAAAGAGGTCTGCCCTAATTCTGGAGTCTCCCGTACAAAACCGTGACCTACATATGAGGCTCACCTCAACAGCTGTGGTGGGAAGGCGTTATCATTTAACTATAATTGCTGAGTTCTGAAATCACAACTCAGTGATTATAAAGTAATTTTGCACAGAAATATTTACCTATATTATTGCCCGATCATGAATGGGTTGCAGTTCCCATGTTTGGAGCAAAAGTCTGTTACCCACTTATAGGGACTACATTAACATCACCTTGAAATGTAATTCAAGTATCTTGCATTTTGCATTTAATTCGTCTCCGGTCTAGAATCAGACATAAATCTACACAAGATTTACATTTCGGCCTTCTCCATATTTTTAGGGGCAGTTTTGTGGAGGGGATTGAGGTTATGCCATTTAAAGTTATGCTTTTATGAGGGCACTAAAGTCCTATTTAAATGTTCTCGCCCACAGACCTAACACTGATACATTTTGAAATTACTTTTAGAAAAGCTGAAAGCTCCAGAGTTTGCGGTCTATACATCCGCCCGGGCAGTGGAGTGTCAGCATCCGTCTGTAGACACGGCGCATGTGCTAAGCAGCGTCCGGCTACTTCCACGTGTCTATAATTATCTTTCCCCAGAGACAAAAATTAGCCCCTGATGCAACCACATCTACAATGAGGGCTCTCCCTCAAAATGTAAAGCCCCACCCACTTTGGGCTGAAAGTCAGTATTGTTTAGATTTATACCCTCTAGAACAAACCAAAGTTCAGCCACTTAGATTACCTGGGTTACAAGCGTTTTAGTGCCTGTATTTGGATGATGAATATACATCCAGGCAGGGTATGACTATAGGTACTCTGGTTTCCTCTGTCTAGTAGAGTATCGCTAGGTAAAAAGGGACATGATGTGCACACAGTATTACATTGAAAACAATGATTGCTTATCCAATGGTTCTATGAAAGTGATTTAATACTTACATGTGTTTGGCGGGCACTCCATTAGCTGTGTTTTATTTTATTCTGTTTTAGTCACTGTATGATAGGCAGGGTATTGCTGTAATGCCGCCCACTGTTCCAGGAAGCTCTCATGGTCCTTTTCTGGGTATACCTCGTGGCACTATGCGAAGGCAAAAATCAATAGGTAAGCCACTTTTTCCTGCCATTTTTCATTTTTGTGTGCACCTCTGTTACGCTCAAAGCTTTGTTTTATTTGCCGATCTCTGTTATAACCTGACCAATGGGCCCTTGCATGCTATGGTTTCTGTCATTGTGTTTACATTTTTTATCAATAGTTGTATACATTGTTTAAATCAGGACTGCCGAGTTTATTGTTGCAGGACAACATTGTTGTTTTGTTTTTGTTTGTTTTGCTTTATTCATTATGTTGTTTGGGCTCTGACCTACCAGAAACAGGGAAGTGGTCAAGTGTGTCAACCTGTCTTATTTGTTCTATAGCAAACCATGATCACTTATGTGTGCTATTTCTAGAAGGACTCTCCTTGCTATAAGGATATGACCACATGGGAAAAAAAAACACAGGCAACGTTTTGCCCAGAAAGCCATGGACAAGGAGGCACTTCTCTGTCTGGCTTGTTTACCCTCATAGGCGTTTATCAGCATTGTAGGTTACTCAGAAGGTCTGCCTGGACTTACCCTAAGTTCTGAAAATTAACATTTGTCAGTAGTGCTCATATACAATTTTCATGGTTCAATCATTTGTAAATGCTAAGACATGTTCAGAAACATTAACCTGACCCATTTCCTGCAATAGATAGTCGTTGGTTTCTGAACTTCGCACTGACTTAATTAACATGGACTTAATTAATTAGTTGATATAAAACATGCCAAATACACTAATTAATCAAGCCCACATTATGTCAGCCTGAAGCCTGCGCTAAGGTCGGGAGCAGATAAATAAAATTAATTTGTTAGGTTGATGCACATGTACTTGTAAGTGAGGTTCGTACTAAGAAGTGTTCCAGAAGAATCGAGTAGAATGTTTTGCTTCATGATACGTGACAATAGTTCTTAAATTCACCTGAATCAATATTCACTAGACAATGACATCACAGAGACATGAAATGTAATGTCGCTGGTTCCTAGCGTAACCCCCTAAGCAATCAGTGTTTTTCTAAATCTAGGAAGGCACTAGTGTTTTCGTAAGGGACTGACTTGTTATAGAAATCTAAGTGCTATTTACTATTTTACCTGTAATTCTCAAAAGGTCTAGAAAACATGCAGTGTTGGGGCACACGAGGACATGGATAAGAGACACTGATGATTGCAAGATCATTGGATGGAATGTTATAGGGACCACACGACAGCTGTTAGTGCCCATTTATCCTTAATGTTAAATTAATTTCAAAGAATATTTGACCATTGCAATAAATACAACATTCCCCTTATTAGGAGACCAGCAAGCCAATAACACTAGCTGTCTCCTCCACAGTACTTGAGCGACTTTGCCTATCTCCCTTTCCCTCCTGTCACTCCTTTCTTGACTCTCCGCAATTGGACTTCTGCAAGATTCCACTCACAAAGGTGATCAGTGATCTGCTTACAGCAAAGTCTAAGGGTCATTTCTCCATACTCATCCTCCTGGACCTCTCTGCTGCTTTCGACACTCTTCACTCCATTGACCTTCATGACACAGTTCTTTCCTGGTTCACTGCCTACCTCGCTCTTTTAGTGTCTTTCCAGTACCACTTTCTCTTGGGCTCCCACAAGGTTCTGTTCTCGGACCTCTGCTTTTCTCACTCTACACCTCTTCTGTTGGGGAACTCATTTGCTCATTCGGCCTCCGCTATGGTGACTATACCCAAATCTACCTCTCCTCCCCTGACCTTTCCTCTTCTGTACCATCTTGTGTAACTAACTGGCTATATGTTATCATGGATGTCCCAACGCCACTTAAAGCTCAAAGTGCCCAAAACAAAACTTCTCTTCCCTCCTCCCAGAGTCGCCAACTCCCCTCAAATCTCCCTCACTATCAATAACACCACAATTTCCTCAGCCTCCATAGCCCGTTGCCTTGGTGTCACTCTTGACTCCATCCCCTGCTTTATTCCTTACCTCAGTCTCTAAGCTCCACCTTCCGAATATTACCAGAATACCCCTCTTCTTACCCAAGACGCCACCAAAACTCTTATCTACTCTCTAATCATCTCCCAACTTAACTACTGCAAACTCCTGCTATCTGACATTCCCCTCACCCATCGATCCCCACCTGAATCTATCTTAAATACCAAGATACATCTTCCCTAAGGAATTCCCTAACATGCCCGATCAGACTCCAACAGCCTTCAAATCTTTAAATGGTCTCTGAAAATGTATTTCTTTATTAAAACTTACCCTACTCCCGTCTATACGGCTCACGTTCATTCATCTAGTTTTTTGCTGTGCCCTCTGTTTGTCTCCTTTGTTTGTCCATGTTTTATGTATGCACTGTGGCACTTGACAGTTCTACCACAATAATTTTCGCTGCCACAGAGCCACTACCCTCCTAACTGATGTATATGGTTTTTTTTCTTTTTTTGTTATATATAGAAAAGATAGCACAGTGGACAGATTGTCTGTTGAGACCTGAAATAAGTGATGTACTTATATTTAACAAACTCCAAGCACATGTCTGTGGTTTGTTGTTTTTAAATACTGATCATGATATAACCATTGTGTAATTTTAATTATTTCCACTCGATTTTCAAGCTAGGTTACGATATGGGTGCATTTCTAAGCCTACCCTGCATAACATGACTTTTGCCTGTAAATGTCTGTTTACCATGGCTTGTAGTCCTGTTACTTGTCATCTGTGTGCGTGTGTGTTGTTTTGAAATATCTGCGAGCTCTGAGGTTTGCTTCCATTTGTCATAAAATATGCAGTAAATGAATTGCCACTGTTTGAAACGCAAATAATACTGTATAATCTAATGCTACATGACTAGGCAGCAAAGATGGAAAATGATTTTCTGCATAATTAACAAGTGATTTCCTTTTGTCAGACAGCAGAATCACTCTGTCAGGTTAGTAGCTTAGTACACTATAGGATGTGCAATTATAAACTGATTATTCTTACCGTCTCATTTGCATGTACCGCTGTTCTACTTGCAGGCTGTAATTAGTGTGTATTAATGGCAACTTCCACTAATGCTTTTCATTACCTCATGTTTTTATCATATAAATCTCTCTCACATAGGAAATAAAAGGTTCATTTGTTTTCTGTACTTGGATTTAGAGGGTTAACACAAAAAGTTATACATTGTTATAACACATTGTATAGCAGGTTACTCTGAGGCCAAGCCTGCTCATAATATATTAATAATGTTAAAAATATAAGTGCAATATTTATAATCTGATTACATAATTCCTGTAGTTATATAGTAATGTTATGTTTTAAGTGCACCTGTGGACTCGTCACAGTTGAAGCAGCTGTTTTTTGAGCTGAACCGGTAATCATAAGAGAGCAACTTTCTAAAAAAAAATAATTTTTAATTATGTTACTGGTTCCTTGTAAATTGATAAGCCTCTCTCTCATGCGTCGGCCATTTTGTACCTCAGTGATGTCACCGACTCCTAGTAAATTGATAAGCTGCTCTCTTATGCGTCGGCCATTTTGTACCTCAGTGATGTCACTGGATCCTAGTGAATGGTTAGGCTGCACTGCTTTGATTATTAATTCGGTCTACAACATGGCTGTGTCCACGGCACATAGGTGACAGGTGCACTTTTCTTGCCAGACTTTTCAGGACACTGCAAAATGTTTTGCCTGTATGCACTGCCATATATTTACCCAGATCTTACTTTCACCCCACCCGTTCTAATGAGCAGAGAATAAATAAATATACAAAGCAGTCTCTAGTTGTGACAATGGAACACAATCACAACTTGAAGCTATTTCCTTCACAATGAACGTCCTTCAAAATACATAGCCCCCCTTATATTTATATGCTAACTGGGGGGTAATAGCCAGTGGATGTTATGAAGTTCTGCTTAGATTCAATTATGAGGAAAAAGTTATTCAAAATGTTTTTAATATAGCAAAAGTACTTTCAGTTACCTGTACAATAGTGATTAAGATAAGGTTATAAAAACCAATGTAAAAGGGGGACAAGTCATGCTGGAACTTGTAGTTCTGCAATGGCAGTTGAGCCATTGGTTGCCTAAGCCAGCTCTAGTTAATGGACTATTTTCTTTAGAACAACAGCAACAGTTAATTATGTCAAGGGCGGCGCAAAACACATGCAATGTTTAACATGATATCAAATTAATTATAATTGATCTGTGCAGTTTCATTTTAGAAAAAAACCCAAAACATAGTGTGTTACAATGCTCCTTTTATTGGTGTGTTGTTGTTTTAGTGCTTTGTTGTAGTACTAAAAATCTTTATGGACAGCAAGGAGGATAGCTGTTGGCTTTAAATGTATTCCCCATAACAGCAATACTCTGTGAACACACACAAATATGATTGCGGAGTACTTCCTTTGACAATCATTTGTTGGAACATAATGGCAGAAGCAGTGTAGGGGAAGCAGCAGTCTTCTTCGTTATAATTTTCTTTATTTTAGACAAGGGGCCTCAAATTACAGAGAACCCCCTTATCTGGACATCCCAAGTCCCAAGCATTCTGGATAATAGATCCCATATCTAGTTATTATTGTTTTATGTATATACCACCAATCATATTACACAGCACTGTACAGAGAGTGTGGAATCTTTCACATCAGTCCCTGCCCCATAGGAGCTTACAGTCTAAATTCCCTACCACACGCACATAACGGTCCATATCTGTCAGAATCCAATTAACCTGCTAGTGCATTTTTAGACTGTGGGAGGAAACCCACACAAACACGGGAAGAACATACAAACTCCACTCAAGTAGGTTAATGGAACCCATGACCCAGCTCGGTATGACAGGGTACTAAGGGCTTTGTAGAACCATTTCGACAAAATCTTCTATATCTCCTTAGGTTTAATAAGATTCACAGGTAGAAGTGTAATCAATGAACCAAAACTCGCATCAGACATCAAGGCTCTAGAATGGCAATATATTAATTTTCTTTCCACTAAGAAAGGTTCTCCCTGGCCGAGCGAGATTACACGTCTCTCTGCACTGAAGGAGACTTTTCAGAGAGATGCTCTTTTGTTTTTGTGTATTCTTTACAGGTCACTGTAGTCAAGGTGACATTGTCAGATATAATTTTATATACAGTGTTACTGATATGGAAGAATAAGTCATTTCCATACACCTATGTTTGTGTCTTCCTTGTATTTCTGTCTCATTTCTGTCTGTCTGAGTTGTTCTAGTGTTATAGTTGAAGTATGTTTGAGGAGTGCAAAAAAATGTAGATATCCATTATTTACTCAACCTTGTGAAATGGTTAGAAAATGGTTTCAAGCCTAGAAGACAGTGCAAATTGTGCTACATAAAGAGCGAATATTGAATAATTGCTTACTCAGTACATTCTAGTAAGGGCCGGACTAACGAGACCTGGAAAGCTTACTGAAATGTACAAAGCTTCTAGTACTTGAAACTGAACCTTTGTCAGTGGAAGATGAATGGCAAATGTTCTAGATGTTTAAACGCTTAGGGCTAGATTTACTCAGCTGCGGGTTTGAAAAAGTGGGGATGTTGCCTATAGCAACCAATCGGATTCTAGCTGTCATTTTGTATATGGTACTAAATAAATGAAAGCTATAATCTGATTGGTTGCTATAGGCAACATCCCCACTTTTTCAAACCCGCAGCTTAGTAAATCTAGCCCTTAGAGTTATTTCTAAGATTTTTAGATGTAATACCACAGTCATTCATTTTGTGATAAATATGGTGTTTAGCCTTCCGTAATTTTAAGATCCATTTTGTTATAGTGACCGTAGTCATTTTAAAATTGACTTTAGATGTGTGAAGGTAAAGTTAAGGTGATTCATTAACGAGTAACTATAAGGGATTTTCATCTTGAGATGACTTTTATGTTTTTTGCTTGGACGTGGTCCCAGCAATCTTTACCAAGTTCATTTGCTTTGAGTTTCTGCCTTTTACCGCCATGATTTTATATCATCAGGCAGAATTGTTAATTTGTGTTGCCCATAGATACAACACAAAGCATCAGCTGGATACAGCGATATCTGCTGTGGATAGCACAATAGAACTTTGTCATGGGCAGGTGCAACCAGAATAAACTATTCTGACTCAATGATACAATATGTGGCTGAAAAGCACAGAATGAGCCAGAAAGCAGTGTACTTATACACATGTGAGGCAATAAATGAGTCATCTGAAGGTGGACAACCCTTTTAATACTGATTTTACATAGAAACATAGACTCTGACGGCAGTCTATGGCCCATTTTTAGTCTGCCCATTTTTTTTTAACCCCGTTTGGTCCTTAGTTCTTTGTAAGGATATCCTTATTGAGCCACTTTTGGCCTTAAGAAACATGTAATATATTTATGAAGGGGACATCAAGTATAATGAAATAATAAATGTATCTTTGCGTCCTACAGGTATAACTGAAGAAGAGAGGCAATTTTTGGCTCCTCCAATGTTAAAGTTCACTAGAAGTTTATCCATGCCGGATGCATCAGAGGACATTCCACCACCTCCAGCGACTTTACCTCCTTCTCCACCTCCCCCTTCACCATCACCGTTTAATTCACCCAAGTCTCCAGCTCCTAGAGGATATGGGACGATCAAGCCAACGTTCAACCAGAATGCAGGAACAAAGTCTCCATCACCAGCCGTGCGATCAGATAACGTGGGGACAATTATGAGAGACAGAGGCATGTACTACAGGCACGAGACGGACAGGTTTTCCTTAGATTCCGAAGATCTTCATAGTTCCAAAATCTCATCCCAGCAAAACTTTGTAAACAAGAGAGGCCAAATGCCAGAAAACCCTTACTCTGAGGTTGGAAAGTTGGGAAACAAAGCCGTTTATGTGCCAGCTAAACCTGCTAGGAGAAAGGGAATGCTCGTAAAACAATCTAATGTGGAGGACAGCCCAGAAAAGACTTGTTCCATTCCTATCCCAACCATCATCATTAAAGAACCTTCAACTAGCAGCAGCGGAAAGAGCAGCCAGGGAAGTAGCATGGAGACGGACCTTCAAACCTCAGAGCAGCAAGGGCAGTTAAGGCCAGATGACAGCCTTAATGTAAGCAGTCCATTCGCTGCGGCCATTGCTGGGGCAGTGAGGGACAGGGAGAAAAGGTTAGAGGCCAGACGAAACTCTCCTGCTTTTCTGTCTACAGACCTAGGAGATGAAAGTGTAGGCCCCGCACCCAGCCCTAGGTTGCGGCACTCCAAGTCCATCGATGAGGGAATGTTCTGTAATGAGGACAGCTTTAAGCACTTTGCGGGTCCAACCTCGCTAATTTTAAGCAGAGGAACTTCAAATGCGTTTGGTAACAATGTAGACTTGAACAATCTAAGGTTAGGAAAGGGGAAAGGACACGAAAACAACACCACAAAAGGGATTAGTGTTTCTGGAAATTACATGCATCCAGTTACAGGGAAACTGCTAGATCCTAATTCGCCTCTGGCTCTGGCGTTGGCGGCTAGAGACAGAGCTATGAAAGAGCAAGGTCAGCCCAGCCCTAGCCCCACGGAAAAGGACAAGTCGGACCTGAACAAGCCTCTGTACATTAATACAAAACTACGCACCAATGCTGAAAGCCCATTTCCAGTGGCAGCTGTCAGTACGAGTAGGCAGAATCAGCGGGGGGTCTTAAAAAGACAAGAGACTGAGAATAAGCACGAATCGGAACCGGCAAAGGAGGAAAAACGCCACGAGGAGAAAAAGAACATGTTGATCAACATCATGGACACCTCACAACAGAAGACGGCCGGCTTGCTCATGGTTCATACAGTAGACACCACCAAAGCAGAGGATGTTCTTGGTGACCATGAAGATGTAGAAAAAGTGGTCTCTCCGGAGAATTCTTGTGCTCCGGCATTAGAACCCAATGAAAATGTAGAAAATGCGTTACCCAAAACAAGCGATCCTGGACCCCCTGTGCCCCCTAGCAAAGCCATCGTAGCCGTCTGTTCTGTGGACGAGCCAGTAATCCTACCATTCCGCATCCCTCCCCCACCGTTTGCCTCGATAGATGTGGACGAGGACTTTATCTTCACTGAGCCGCTGCCTCCTCCTCTCGAATTTGCCAACAGCTTTGATATTCCGGAGGATGCTTCTGCAATGCCGCCCGCTAGCTTGGCAGACTTGTTGATGCAGAGGAAGAACGGCGCTCTCCACCCTGGTTCATTTAATCCCAACGTTGCCTCTAATTCTCTAGACAGTAAAAAGCCCGAAGCTCTGTCCAACTGCCTGCCACCCTCGTTCATGCATCATCCTGAAAGCTTTGATAACGTCACAGACTCTGGGATTGAGGAGGTGGATAGCCGCAGTGGCAGCGACCACCACTTAGAAACGACAAGCACTATTTCCACTGTCTCCAGCATATCTACCTTATCATCAGAGGGTGGCGAAAACTTGGACACGTGTACAGTCTATGCAGATGGGCAAGCATTTCTAGTGGACAAACCCCCAGTACCTCCAAAGCCAAAAGTGAAGCCCATAATCACCAAGAGCAATGCACTTTATAAAGACGCTGTCCTGGAAGAAAACATGGACGCTTTTATTATCCCTCCTCCTGCTCCACCTCCTCCTCCCCCGATAGGGATACAGCCCAGCATCTACAAAGCTGGGCAACCCAGGACCTCCAAGTTATGGGGCGATGTCCCCGAGATGAAGAGCGTGATCTTGCCAAGTCCCAAAGCCAATGTTATTAGTGAATTAAATTCCATTTTGCAACAGATGAACAGAGAGAAGGCCTCAAAGCCAGGGGAAGGATTAGATTCACCAACTGGGATGAAAACAGCAAGTCTCAGCACAAGGTAATGCAATCATGTTGTTATAGTTATTACCAACACATTATTCATTATTTAATTATTTTATTTATTGTGACCTGGCAATCCATCAGTCTATATTGTCAACACAAATATTTCATGGAATATACAACAGAACATGGAACAGATACCGCAGGTCCTACACTGACCTAAATGCTTCAAACGCCATTAAAATCCAGTTAAATTCACATGCACTCATCTCTCAGGTATATAGGGGCTTACATCTAGCAAGGTCATCTGATTTTAACTGCATTTTAATGGTGTTTGAAGCATATAGGTCAGTGTAGGATCTGCATACAATGAGATGCCCTTGATGCTGGGATTCAGGCTTAAATGTTTTGATCAAAATATGAACCAATGCCACATGTTTTCACATTGCAATCACTGCCTGTTTACTAGTATCTGATACTTTCCCTTTAGTTGTAATTATTGATTTGTAAGGCGTCCCCATGCTTCACAGGGCTGGATAGTGGGGAAAACAGGACATACATAAAATGGTTTCTGTATTCTGCCAGATCTGTTGGAGCAGTATAAGAGGTCATACGTGTCACCAGTCTGACTTATTATGTACCCACCCAAAATGAGCAACGTGTAATTTGTACTGGAAAGTGTAGCGCTAACATTCTGAGCCAGTTCCACTTCTGTGCTTCTCTCCTATCTGCTTCTCACTGGTCTTGTACATTCTGCTTTGCATTTATTGCCATTGTGTTTACTAATGCCGGTGCTGCATCTAGTTGGGTCTCCTCAATGTGTATTTGAGGTGGAGGCGCAGACAGCAACACTTTGAGATCAGGTCACTCCCCAGCTCCACCTCAGAGACTCCCAGATTTTCCTGGACCAGCAAGTGAGCGCCGACTGCTAGTCTAGATTGCTAGTTTCTGCAGTTGGTGGTACCAGAGTTACATACAAATAGAGCCACCAGATATTGGTTTAGCCCCTGGCGAGGGGAATGCCAGATTTAACAATGATGACGTTTGTGACATGTTTTCACAGCTGGAAATGGCAGGAATTGTGACTCAACTTATGAAAACTTATTTGTGTTCCAATACTGTATCATTTAGGTCTTAAGCTATTGATGACTGTATTCCCATAGTCGTTAGTTAGTTCATGATTAAAGTGCGGGTCTCCTACACAGAGTGGACTTCGAAAAGCACATTGGCTGCTCACCACCAGCACAGTACAAAGTGCACGCCTGCTCTGTACCCTCATCAGTAGACTCCTCCACAAACTAGAAGTGCATCTAGGATAAGGGATGGTGGGAAAATGTCAAGAAGCGCACTGTGTCAAAGGCTTAATGTCAGAGTCCAACCTCCTGTAGAATTAAATAAAACTTTTCAGCAAACCCCTTGCGCTTTGGTAGAAATCAAGGTGCATGGCGCCACCAAAGAGGCTTCTTCATAATTTAAATCCACTAGAGGCAGACATATTGTTGGCTGCTTAATGTTAATGAGCATGCAGACTACCCATCACATGAAGTAGGCATCAGACAATTAATGTAGACACTTACTTGTAGCTGATGGGTATCTGGGGGGGTTTTAATTGCCTCTAATGCCAGACACGGGAACTTTTTTCCTTTACCTGATCAGGTTTGGGCCAGTGATCTATAGAACACTGCACAACAAATAGAGTAAACCTAAGCCTATGGCCCTTTAATCAACCATCATATAAAGTGATAGTTATTTGTAATGTTTTTCAAGTTCAAAAAGTTTGAAATGTAAATTCAGAAATTGCCTTAAAAAATACAGATGAGTAAAAAGCTTCAAAACCTGCATTTGTACTCAGGCAGTCTGTCTTCTCCGGGGAAGCCTCTCTGTAGTCTTCCCACAACAGAGTTTGCATGCTCCAAATAATTTATATTAAACTTTATGCAACCCTTTATTTTGCTAGAAGGGCTAATGATACCTTGGTATTTGCTGTCCCTATAGTGGTATAATTATGGTTAATTTATTAGCTTGATAACACACTGCATGTACATAACTTGGGAAGGAAAGTGTGACAGCTGGATAAGGATCCACAAGAGATTTGAATGCAATTATAGAATGACTTCTCGGGTCAGATGGAGCCAACGTTATCCACCAAAGATTATTTGGTCTTTAGGCACATTACTTACAGCTACAACCAACATTATCCCAAAAAGATTTATTTTACCTTGACATGAATGACACCTAGAAATTGAGCTTAGCAAATGTTTTATTTAGCTTTGAGGATTTGCCTGAAATATCACTTTGGGATAGCGGGTTTTTTATGGACCTGATAACGCTACCAAACTTGAACACTAGTTGGCGCTCACTTGCTAGTCCATCCTGGGCGTCTTTGAGGTGGAGTAGGGAATGCCTGAACCTCAATCTGTGCCTCCACCTCAAATAGCTCTAAATGCACACCTATGAGGACCAGCTATACACGGCACCCGCATTAGTAAACACAGAGGACCTGATTCATGTTCGGAGCTTGCGTGCCGTATCTAGGGTCTAATAGCTCTGGAGATGGTCCAAATTGAACCCGACGCCAATGAATGCAATTCATGGCTGAAAACGAGTGACCCTGTCTATGATTTGAAGGGCAGGGGTGGGGTACGGCGTATCGATGCCGAGAACCCCGACAAGACTTACCCCGACCTGAGGATTCCGTAGAGCTGCTTCCCCACCTTCACCGATGACGACTCCTCGTCACACTGACTTCAGCCAATGACGATGAAGTAAGAAGGAGACTGCACTTGATGACGTCATTGACCGTGCCGACGAGTACAATGTAGAAGCCTTTGTAAACTACATTGTACATGGCTGCATACTTACATGACCCCCTTAACAACAGCGATAATCGCGTCAGCACGGTCAATAACGTCATCAACTGCAGCCGCCTCGTTACTTCATCGTCATTGGCTGAAGTTGGTGTGATGAGGAGTCGTCATCGGTGAAGTTTGGGGTAGTTGGCATCGATATGCTGACCACCACCACCGAAGGGCAATGGGAAGGGGCTGATGGATACTGGCCATATACAGTAACGGCGTTCTGGCGCAGATGTGGCCGATTCTAGTCCTGGGTTTCTTGCAAGTACACTTGTTTTAGCTGAATTATTTGCACCAGCTACAGGGCAGATGTAAGACTGATAGTGATGGCTGACATGGCAAAGTGTTTGTTTTAAAAAGTACAAGTACGCCATAAAAATGCAGTGTATGTACAGTATACATACATAAAGAATATCTTGATTTATGTATTTAAAGCAAAACAGACTTTTTAAAAATCAATATTTTTATCAATGATTATACTGTTGAGTTGCTAATTTATTTTATCATATTTTGTATGCGTCCTGACTTTATATTGCACATATGATTGTGCATTCACCGCACTCTGTTCTGTGTGTTAAAATACAGTAAATAACGTTTAGGCAGAGTATACTTACAAACAGATACACGCATCTTGAGATCCGCTTGGCTTTGAATATGGGTGGAACTACGCTTAAGTTCTGTGACCTTTTCTTAACCACAAGTTGTGTTCGGACTTGAATCAGGCCCAGTATCAATAAATGAAAAGCAGAAAGTACTTAATACCAGTGAGAAGTACAGCAGGGGAATAGACTCAGAGGGGGGATTCAATTCCCTGCGTTGTTCTAAAGAACACCACGAGATGTGCACAATTACCATAAGTACGGTAATTGCTGCACATTATTAACGTTACTACGGTAATTTCAACACTGATTTTTGCTTGCATGTTGAAATTACCGTACTAATGGTAATTGTGCGCACCCCGTATTGTTCGTTAGAACAACGCGGAGAATTGAATTCCCCCGAGAATGTTAGCGCTACCCTTAACTTAAGGTTCCAGTAAAAAATGATATATTTCTCGTTTTGGGTGGGTCCAAAACAAGTCTCCTGCTACCCAAACAGATTTAGCAGAATACCAGTACATCATAGCTGCCAACTGTCCCTGATTTGAAGGGATAATCCAAGGTGAAAAGATTCATCCCTTGAATGTCCCTGGCTTTAAATATTGGGTTGAGTACTCTTTAACAGTGCAGATAATTCCAACACCGAGGAGTATTGCACTCACATTCCGAATGTGGGGAAAAAACGATTGTAATATAAGCAGACTTACCACCAAAGCGACGCTGTAGATCTCCGGTCGCAGCAGGGTGGTGACTGGAAGTTATTCCGACTAGTCAGGTGTCCGTCGGTAGATTTTCACGTCATCGCGGCCTGTATCACTTTTCATTTAAAGCGGCAATGTCGGGTTAAGTGTTTAAACACTTAACCTGCGGGGTTCTAACATCACCATTCTGCTGCGATTGGAGATCTACAGCGTCCGTTTTTGAGGTAAGTCTGCTTATATTACAATCGTTTCCCACATTCGGAATTTAAGTGTATTACTCCTCGGTGTCGGAATGGTGGTAATCGTGAAAACGATTACCACCATAAATATTAACCACCTCACTTTACAGTTTGTTATTTGTATGGTTAATGCAATTATCACCTGCCGAAATGCGTTGGCACCAAACCGTCCGTGGAGATTACTTTCAAATGTTGACATCTGTAGTAACTCTGAAATCATTCTGTTCTCTGCCATGCCAGCCAAAAATGCTACAATTCCTTTCCACACGGAATCTAGTCACTTCTATGTTTACATGTAGTTGTAATCTTAATTTTCACCCTTTCTACACAAGGGTTGTTTCACATTCCAGTCTGCCCCCTAATCCTTGTGTAACATCAAGTGATGTGTGTGGGTCCACGATTAGACCTCAGATATCTACCAGCAGCCATGCTGCGGTGCCTCATTCTGTAGAACGGTGCCTCATTCTGTAGAACGCTGCCTTTGCAGGAAGAGTGCTCTATTTTGTATTTATTCTTATGCACCATATTTGTCATACAACATTTTCTATTTTCTGGCCTGCCCCTTGGAACAAGTATTGAAATTTTGACAACATAAGTGAGCAAGCACATGACTGTGACAATTACTCTGTATATATAAGAAAATTGCAGCCTTAAGACAGAAAGAAGTATTCTTCTGCTCCTGTCAGAAGCTGCCCTAAAAGCAACGCTTCAAATCATGAAGGTAATTGTCACACAGTGAGACCAATTTGGCCATATTTGTGTACCTGCACCTAATTTAACACTCCTGTAATTTTCTGTAAATATGTTTAGTTTTGGGATAGTTTAAAATGACATTTTGTTGTGTCCATTTTTTTTTTTTCTTAATCTAAGAATATTTTTTTATAAATGTACCCAACTGGATGCAACGCTGCCCGGGGGGCGCAAAATTGTAAATTTTACTATCCATTCCTAGCCTTACTTTCCTCCTTTCGGCAGCTATTCTTTATATACCACTTACACGGGAGCACAGTTGACCACACTCCTTTTTCATGATGGTAGATGTAGTTTAGTAGTACACTGCTCAGGTTTGTTCATCCCTGTCAAATAAATAGATTCATTCTTTATTTTGCTGTATTTCTACATAGTAAGCCCATGCTTTCCTTTCTAGTATATTAAACAGTTGGGAGAAAGTGCACATGTATGAGTGGAATATTCCTCTCTCGTTATTAAAGTGTCACTCACGCACAGCGTCACAGTTATTCCTGAGTGCAGCCTATGAATTTACTAGGAACTAATGACATCACAGAGTACAATATGGATGCCTGTTAGCGGTGCATCTGAAAACTATATAGGATCCAATCATGCAGTTGTTATATGAACATGCACTATGTTGTATAGTCATGGGGATAGATTTACCAAAACTTCTAAAGAGGTAAAGTGGAAGTGTCGCCCATAGCAACAGATCAGATTCTAGCTGTCATTTTATAGAATGTACTAGATAAATGATAGCTAGAATCTGAATGGTTGCTATGGGCAACACTTCCAGTTTTCATTTTTAGAAGTGTTAGCTGTCTCCATCAAACATATGCCAAACAGGCACTTAAAAAGTAGTCAGTGGCTCTGTGATAGAGCTCTCTGATCCTCACATATCCCACAAATAAATATTTGTCCACACCCATAAGATCTCCTTTTATGATTTCCATACCTAACTAATATGCATCAGAGAAGGTCTTTAAAAATACATTTCCCAGCATAAGTGTGTTCCGTTCTTCTTTTGCAGGGGTACAGAAGCATTGAGTACCGTCTCAGGTAACAGGAATACCGCAGTCACTTTCACCGTCCGTCCTGGAGCAAACCAGCCAATCACTCTACAGAACAGGACACCCGAGTTTGACGGCAGGATGGTTGGGATGAGGCGAGCTCCGAGCCCCGTGGTATCCCCTGCCGAGATCATCAGAGATATCAAGCCCGGACCACTGTCTGCTCCACCCGCCTCCATTTCCGATGTCTTTGTTCTACCAACCCAGCCGCCTATGGGAGATATTTTCGGGATGAGCATGGGGAGAAGCAGGTCCCCCTCCCCATCGATTTTACA
Source organism: Mixophyes fleayi (assembly GCF_038048845.1). NCBI lineage: Eukaryota > Metazoa > Chordata > Amphibia > Anura > Limnodynastidae > Mixophyes > Mixophyes fleayi. The sequence goes on from NC_134411.1 coordinate 28,033,929, forward strand.
ACAGCCAATCTCCAATAAGCCTTTTTCAGCAAAGCCTGTCCACATGTGGACTAAACAGGACGTCGCCGACTGGCTGGAAAGTCTACACCTCGGAGAACACAAGGATATGTTTATGGACAATGAAATAGATGGAACCCACTTACCAAGCCTTCAGAAAGAAGATCTGATAGATCTCGGAGTCACCAGAGTAGGACATCGAATGAACATAGAACGAGCATTGAAGCAGCTCTTGGATAGATAGAAGTACCTTGTGTTGCCTCTTCAAGTTCCTTTTTCCAAACAGTTAACGTTTCTTAAACGGGGCACTTAAAATACTTATGGAAACAAATACTAATTTAAATACCTTTCTTTACCGCAAGTTTAAATAGCTGTACAGATAATTTATAAGCACAATATTTTAAGGAGATAAGTGGCTGGTCTACTGGGCAGCCTTTGTGCCACTTTAGTTGTAGAAAGAAAAATGGGGGGGAAAAAAAAACTTTTGTGATTTAATAATACTATTTCTGTGGAATAATTATTTGGAGAAAAAAAAAAAAAAGAAAAATAAATAAATAAAATCAGCCTCATTTGAATGCACCTAAACCAGCTGAGCTGTGTTATATTTTCTATCTTTCTAGAACTTCTCCATAGAAGAATGGATCTTTCTTCAGAAGTGGGTGTGGATAATGCAGCGTTACTAAATATATAGGAAGGAATTTAACTGAAACCCCTATGGAAACAAGTCATTTACACCCCCCCCCCGTTCAGCATCAGAGGGGCCTGCGGTGTTTGGCTGGGTGGTCCCAGGCTACAGACACCGGATGGGGTCTAGAACTTACGTGTTATTCTTTTGCAGGTTACTAATTTGTATCCAAGTTAAAATTTATCATTGTAATAAAGAAAAAAAGAAAAAAATCAAGCAAAAAGGCGTTTTATTTGAGAGTATTTCTGATTGTTGCTCCATTATCCGCTGGGCAAGACTGTAATTTATCCACCAATTCATGATTCCACAATCCATTATTCTGTAGTGAAACGCTCAGCCTTGTTACAAATTGTATTAATGGGTTTTCAGCCATCATCGTCTTCCACTTGGTGATAATTTCAGAATTAAATCTATAAACCAGAAAGGCCATGCTACGTTTTTTTTTTGTATTGAATGCATATGGTATTACCTCTCTCTAATGTGCCAGGAGTTGTTGTAGTGTGTTTGTGGTAGTCATCGCTGTGGAAAAAGATGGCTGTGGAAGACTTTGGGATTGACACGCTCATCTTTCAGTTGGGTTAAAGTAGACCCGTCAGTTATGCACAGTGGAGGCAGCTCATTCTGCGGTCTAAACCAATATCCAGCCAATCAGTGCACGTGGAACCAGTGACCTCACTGAGGCTTCACCCACAAACAAATATTCAGCCAATCCGTTTACTTTGTAGATCGTGCCTAAGTGGTGTCGATATTTCCTAGTGAACGGATAGGCTGAATATTCGTTGAACCCATAAAAGCTGCCCCTACAATGTGTATGTGACAGGTGTACTTTAAAACACCGAGTGTCCTATTCCTACACTGGATGGGTATTTCTTTTGCTTGAGTATGGATTTTTCAGGCACCTGAGACAAATGTATTTATTAGAATCAAGATGAACATTTAAAGAGCTAAATAGAATATATTTTTACACGGTGTCTTACAAAAGGACGTAGAGGGGCGACTTATCGTCCGTATTTACTATTTAAATTTTTGGTTTACTATAGAGACTTAGCGTATGAACTACTTGGCCGTTGCACCGGCAGAGTTCCTGCCAACAATTAACCATACCAACACAGAGTGCACAGCGCCAGTGGTGATGAGCTCATTAATTATCAGACGACCTGCTAATCTGCTCCTTACGTTACAAAGAGCTTGTAGAGACACAAAGTAACTTTGCCTGTCACGTGAGCGGTTGGCTGGGGATTTTAGGTTTAGAACTTTTGTTACATAGTGTAATTTAAGAGAGAATTTTTTTCTTGACATATCTAGTTTATGTAATTTCAACACCAAAATTTTACAAAAGAAAAAAAAATCTTGTAAATTGTGTAAAATTTGCACAGCTGCCGGTGACGGAGAAATTATGTGATTCTCCTTGGATATTTTGTTATATTACTATACAAATGACTAGGTGTGACTGTTGATTAAGTATATCACAAAGGGTTTGTTTTTTTTCCCCTTTGTGGTACCTTGTTTAATGAAATTAAGTTCTGGGAAACCTACAGTACATAACCTTTTAATTGGGATTAAACCATATCAGTAGCCACACGAATTCCACACCCCACAACAAAATGTTTTCTTTAAATTGAGTCTGTTTCTTTCTCTAGTTTGTGTTCCAGCCTGTGTTTACGTTGTTAATGTCGCTGTATTTTTTTCTGTGCTTTTAAAATTACGATGATAAAGAACAAATTTTTAAAAAAATAAATAAAATCAAGCTACTGTAATTGCACTTTTCCAAATCCTCGATACTATTGTATGGCAACCAAATTACTGTAAGAAATAAATATAATATTGCACTAAGGTTGTGGCTCTGATTGCAGACAAAATGTTATCTTTGAACTCCAATAAAAAAAAAAAAAATACCAAAGTTGGCAACTCTTGAATTGATGTTTTTAAGATGTATAGAAAAGGGGGGGGGCGCTGTTTGATGTAGTTATTTGTAATACTTGTAAATACGTATGTACACACACACACAAACATGGGACAGTGAATCATTAGCATTCAAATTGCTTTATATGAAAAGATTCACAGAAAACATTCACAAATACAGATTGTTGAAAAGTGTTTATGAGATAATGTTGTAATTGACCAGAAGAATTTTTCTAAATTATTTTGCTTTGTAAGGGTGTGTTCACGTTCCTGCTTTTTGGGCAGTGTTCCTGTCAATCGCCACTAAACATAAAAGAATGCAACTTTTAAATGTAAATTTGAAAAAGGGGATCATTAATCCCTACAAGGATTACAAAGGCCATTTATAGGTACATTCCGATATAGATGCAGCTTGCAGTATATTTTACCATCTATGCTCTGGTAATCCCTTTCATACACACAGTTGCCCACTCTCCCGAAATGTCCAGGAGATACCCAAGTTACAGAGAGACATCCCAGATTCCTGAGAGCACTTACCTACCGCAATTGGCCAGGGACGTGAAGCAAAACAGATTGGCTGGGGGGGTGATGACGTGATTTCAACAAGCTCCGTCCACCTCTTTTTCCACATCCCCTGGAAGCAAAGTAGTAAAAGTTGGCAAGTATGTTTTCATATTAGATCAACTATTGTTTTATGTTTGCTACACCCCCCCCCCCCCCTCCCTTAAAACGGTTAAGCTCAACTCTCCTTCATTTACACTGTCTCAGCAATGAAACCTGCTTTCTGTTGCAGAGTCTCCTGAACCTGTACTTAATTTGGGTAAAACAGATTTTGAGGGATGGAACTCCAAAAATAAGCTGTTTCTTAGCTATAATGAAGGGTAAGATCAGGAACGGACATGTATACAAGGTTAGCCTGATTGGCCTGAATCCTCCATCCGATTATTAAAGTTAGATTTTAAAAAAAGATCTCCCCGCACAATCTATAGTCTAATACTCTGTGAAGTTCAGGATTTTCAGTTTAATTCTAGTCATTTACGAAGTTCCCCATGGTCCGCTGTGCCTCCAACACTCCCATATATTAGTACCTCTCTCCTGACTAACAGGCCAGCTGCTGTTGCCCCTCCACTGCTTTCCACTTTATGTGAATGCTAGCATTAGGGGAGGGGCATCGACAACAGCTCTGCCAGTTGTAGTCAAGCAGGTGGGACTATTATACTGAACTATAGCAAAGGGACTGAATGACAAGTAAAACACTAGATCTAATGTCAACAGTGAACTCTGCCTAATATAATTAATAGAAATCAGTCATAGAAACCACCTAAAAGGTAAATAATCTGTGTGCTTAATAAACTGCACCATTGCTAGAATATTACACATAAGACGCAAACAGTAAAAGGGGCATAAAACCAACTTAACAGATTTAGATATTTTTTTTTTATGTACAACACGTTACATTATTCAATAAAGAAACACCAAAGATGACGTACATGAGCTTTGTATCAAAGTGTGATGATTGTTGCACAAAACATAACAAAATGATTGAAAAGAACTACTAGTGAGTGGAAGAAGATTGGCTCCTGAGCTACAGGGAAAGGATGGTAGAGAGGAAAGAAGGGGGGTGTAAACACAATATATACACGGAGCCACAACATTAACACCACTGACAAGTGAAGTGAACAACATTGATTATCTCGTTACAATTGTACCTGTCAAGGGGGGGGCTGTATAAGCAAGTGAATAATCCGTTCTTAAAGTTGATGTGTTGGAAGCAGGAAAAATGGGCAAGAGTATGGATCTGAGCGACTTTGTCAAGGGCCAAAATTGTGATGGCTGAATGACTGGGTCAGAGCATCTCCAAAACGACAGGTGTTGTGGGGTGTTCCAAGTATGCAGTGGTTAGTACCTACCAAAAGTGGCAAGTTCACCGGTTGGACGACAGGGTCATGGGCGGACAAGGCTCATTGATACACGTGGGGAGTGATGGCTAGCTCGTCTGGTCTAATCCCAAAGAAGAGCTACTGTAGCATAAACTGCTGGCTATGATAGAAAGGTGTCTGACCGGTCTGCGGCTATGCAGCAAGCTGCAATGCACTGTGTGTTCTGAGTGCCCATGCTGTGACCCCTGCCCACTGCCGAAAGCACCCACAATGGGCATGTGAGTGCCAGAACTGGATCATGGAGCAATAGAAGAAGGTGGCCTGAACTGATAAATCATATTTTATTTTATATCATGTGGACAGCCGGGTCTGTGTGTCAGTGCATCCTGGTGCCATCTCTTCCCCATGCACCTATCAAAAGAAGGTAAGCCACCACAGGAAGTGTGATGGTCTGGGCAACCGTGGGTCCTGGTTACTTTGACACGCGCCAATTACCTAAACATTGTTGCAGACCAAGTACACCCCTTCACGACAACAGTATTCCCTGACGGCAGTGGCCTCTTTCAGCAGGGTAATGCACCCTGCCACACCAAAAATTGTTGAGGAACATGACAGAGTTCAAGGTGTTGACTTGGCCTCCAAATTCCCCAAATCTTGCTCCGATCGAGCACCAGTGGGATGTGCTAGCAAAAACAAGTCCGAGCCATGGAGGCCCCACCAGCAACCTACAGGACTTAAAGGATCTGCTGCTAACGTCTTGGTGTCAGATACCACAGGTCACCTTCAGAGGTCTTGAGGAGTCCATGCCTCGATGGGTCAGAGCTGTTTTTGGCCGCACGAGGAGGAACTACACAATATTAGGCAGGTGGTTTTATCGTTGCGGCTTATTGATATATTCTAAATAAAATGTTATAATGGAGCGTTCGATAATGAGGCACTTAGTCAAAACAACGAAAGGAGGCAATGGACAGGCACCTGATTGTAATGGTAGATTGGAGTATTATATATCATGCCACATAATATGAAGACCTTCTATCCAGACTCTTCTTAAACTCAGTTGCCATCAAGTTTTTATATACTTCCTTCACACACTTCCCAGATAAGCCTGAATAAAGTATGCTAGTCCTTATTATCTAATCTAATCTCTTCTAGAACTTTTATCTGGTCACTGGTCAATTGTGGAAAACCTTCAAGTGGTTCCAATAACGCAGGATAGATGTGGTTTTTAAGAGGGATTCCTTATATGCTGCGATTGAAAAGGGCGTTCAGTAAAAGTGCTACTGTCAAAACCACCAAACTTGAGGCTGTATCTACTGCTGTACTACATTACCAGCATAAATCTGTATAAGCCAGATATAGTGCACAATGGCAGGACATATGTACCAGCTGGACAGTAATTTATATCTGAACTTGACTATTTGTGCCTATCACCATTTCCCCTCCGTTTCTTTACTTACCATCTCTCCTGTCGCTTCTCACTGAATATGTCTGGCGTGATGACATCAGTTGAAGCGAGGAGGATGCTGGATCCCAGGCGCCGCCGGATTGGTAAGTTTTCTTTGTTTTGTTTTTTTATTTCCTGGCCCCGGCACCCCTGTGACAGCGCCGTGGCACCCCTTGGAGCCGGGACACATACTTTGGGAACCGCTGCCCTAGGCTAATGAATTCTATAAAAGCTAAATTGGTGTCAGGAGTTAACTATCCTGGAGTCCAATCAATGAGACAAGATTGGAGGTGTTGGTTAGAGTTGCCCTGCTATTCACAGGAAGCATTGCTTGATGTGAATCATACCTCAAACAAGAGAGACCTCAGCAGTTTTAAGACTCAGAATTGTTAACGTGCATAAAACTGGAAAGGGTTACAAAAGTATATGTAAAAGCCTTCATGTTCATCATTCCATGGTAAGACAAATTGTCCCTAAATGGAGAGAGTTCAGCACGTTTTGCCACTTTCCCTAGAAGTGGCCAAAGAGGATACAAGAGCAAAGTGCAGAATGCTCACAGAGGTTAAGAATAATCCTAGAGTGTAGCTACAGACTGCAACTTGCAAACATATCTGTTCAGGAGCCTCCAATACAGAACACTGAACAATGTTTCTGATGTTTCGATCTCTCAATATAAGAAATGCAGCAGCAGCTGTACTCTTTCTGCCTGGGCCCACTTTGACGGCTGGCGGATTCCACCCCACCTACCATCTCTAACAGGACGTTCCGAGGTGACCCTGGAGACCCCCACTCCCCTCCTCAACCCCCCACTCTCTCTTTTCTAAACTCTGCCCTCTCTTTCTTGACTCTTCATTCTTTCCCTTTTTTTTTTTAGTGATTGTATAGTGAAGTTGAGTTGCTTGGAAGAAATACACAGCACTATATGTTGAGCACACCAGCATCAAAACCTCCTCCTAACTGTAAAGTATGGTGATTTGCTGGCTTAGGGCTTGGAACACTTGCTCCCATTGACGGAAAAATGAATGCCAAAGTTTACTAAGACATTTTGCAGGAGATTCTAAGGCTAACTGCCCGCCGATTGAAGCTCAACAGAAGTTGGGTGATGCAACAGGACAACCACACAAAACACAGAAGTAAATCAACAACTGAATGGCTTCAACAGAAAAAAAGTCAGCCTTCTGGAGTGGCCCAGTCAGAGTCCTGACCATATTGCTGAACCAAAGCGGTTTTGCAAGGAGAAACAGTCCAAGGTTCCTCCTGACCATTGAGCAGGGCCGATCGGCCGCTACAAGAAACATTTTGTTGAGATTACTGCTGCTAAACGAGGGCTATTCAATAAAGACATCAAAATGTATAATTGTTTGTGTGTTATTTAAGCAGACTGTGTTTATTTTCTTGTGACTTAGATGTAGATCGGATCTCATTTTATGATAGTAATTTAATGCAATTAGCCAGGCATAGATTTTCAAGCCATTATGAATTATAGATTTTATGACAAAATGGCCATAAAGTCAGATTGTTTCCCTCCTTGTGGATAATCAGTACATGGGTTCGTAATGATTATTCAAATAGTTTAGCCCTATTGTGATACGACAATGTATGTGGAAATAAATATATGTTTATTGTTGTTATTCCTAAAATATGTAAAGATAGTTTTGAGAGAACTTATGCTGAATACGGGTCGCAGAGAACGACAAGACACAGAAACGCAGCTGCCAGGACTGAGCCGGTAAGAGAAATTACCATAACTTCAATTAGTAGTAAAAAATAATGTTGATTTTAAAAGAGATTTAAATGCTGACTTTTTTTTTTTTTTTTTTAAAAATGATTATCTCTAGTTTGGGTTAACCTTCCTCAGTAAACTAGGCTTGGTATTGAGACCTTTACCTCTTGCAATTCAATCTGGAACGTGCCCAGTTTCCTATTGTAAACAACACTTTACAAATAACAAGCTACCCTATGAGGGACACACAGTTCTACACAAGAACGAAGCCACTTTTCATATAATTCCTGAACCGTAGAAATTGTGTTCAGTATGAATGAATCCTGTCCTTAAGAGTGCCATCAGATTAGGGTTTTTTAATGCACTGTATATAATCATCATTTATTTATATAGCGCCACTAATGCCGCAGCGCTGAACAGAGAACTCATTCACATCAGTCCCTGCCCCATTGGAGCTTACAGTCTAAATTCCCTACTATAGACACACACTCACACACAGACAGACTGAGAGGGAGAGACTAGGGTCAATTTTTGATTGCAGCCAATTAACCTACCAGTATGTTTTTTGGAGTGTGGGAGGAAACCGGAGCACCCGGAGGAAACCCACGCAAACACAGGGAGAACATACAAACTCCACACAGATAAGGCCATGGTTGGTAATCGAACTCATGACCCCAGTGCTGTGAGGCAGACGTGCTAACCACTAGGCCACTGCCACTAGCCAATCATCGCACTGTGGTTCTAATCTAGTCATAACTTGGAAAATCAAATCACACTGTAGTTTTGCGGAGCAGTGCAAAAACAAGATTTCATTTTGCAGAGCAAGATCATTAAATAAAAACCTTTGGAGGGACCACACCTTAGGGTCACCCCATCTTTACTGTGTCGAAGGTCTCACAGCCATTTTCACAATGTAAAAACCCAGCGGACATTGGATATTGTCCTTTAATTTCAATATGACACATTTTATTCCAGTTGTACTTTGGTGTAAAAAGCGCATTTCTAGGCCAACTTTGTACAATGTAAATAAAAACTTCACATAGAAAAACTAATCTAGTAATAAACAGTCCCAATGCCCCCTCACTCATATGATTAATTTAAACCATAAATGAGGATAAACCAAGCACTATTTTAGGAGAAAATGGCAAATACAGGTTTCACCACATTAAGCCAAAAGTCACCCGTCTCTGCCAAAAAATCTATCCTGGATATTTATGGAGGCTCAGGTGCTTTGGTTCTGCATTAACAGACTGTACAATTTTTTGCTTAGACTTGTAATGATAATTGTTGTACTGTTGCCTAAACTTGGAAGAAAAAGTCTGGTTCATGCAACAGATTTTGTTTTTAATCAAACTTAAGAAATGTTCTCTTACCTAATAATGTAGGAGATCTCTGTATGGAAAATATTCAGACATCTGTAATTTATCCAGAACCTGCGAAAAGGAGATCAGATGTCATTCTCTGTGAAATAAATATTTTACTTCTAAAAAAAAAAAGGTACAATAATGCCTAATTTATAAGCGTTAATTTATTTTAGTAATTATTGTTCATGAAATATAGTACAAAGGTTTATAATGCAGTGTGCGCTGGGGAATTTCTGCTTATACCAGTATAACAGCAGTGATGTCATTTGCTTGAACCTTCGGCCACCGCTAGCAATTACTATAATGCTTAGACCTAAACCAGCAAGGTAAACCTACTTTAGATGTGGAGATATAAACAAGCCATAAAGGGACTGGAGAAATCAGAGGTGTAATTAGGAACTATTGCACCAGAATCTGGACTGTAATGACAGAATGAGCGCAGACTGTGCTGCTTCATATCCATTGTTGCTGCTTTGACAACCTGCTGCTGGTGTCTTAAGCTCAGTTGTTACACGGTTGTTTCCTGGAATGTTGGGGTTTTGTTTGGTTAAAGAGATCGGTTTTAGTAGTTGCCTCCTGAAAGACTGAGCAACAAGTGAACACTCTAGGCCCCCCTGCCCCCAACATTAAAATAAAAGCAACCACATTTTATAATTAACAGCATTTACATTGAACATATAGATTACTTACCGGATCACTGGGCTCTTGTTATGTCTGATGCTACGTGCCTCTTTGCTCAGTGGATGGGAAACAGATTTCAATAAGTGTTGTCACCCTAAAAATCATTGTATAATTGAATATTTTTAAATGTTCATTCCGCAATTGTGGCTGAAATAGTTGTATTGAACGCCATACTGGTTTTGTTTTCAATATGTTTGCATGAAACCTCCTGTACTTTTGTGACCTTGCACCCCAGTGACTTCGGTTTGAAGATGAGCTGTAGCTTGAATCTGTGGTCATCACTGTCCATTTCATCTCGGATAGTGGAATTCCTTTGTTTTTTAGTGTTGGACGTAAACATCAAATGAGAGGATTTCCAATCTTGCTTGTTGTTCTGATCAATTGATTCAGGGATTCTAAGCAGAACGTTCCAATTGCGACCTTTAGGCTCCAATACTTCCAATATATTTCTGACAACTCTGTCTTCGGATTTGGACAATCTTTAATCCTATTATACGTTCTGAACATGTCCATGAGACATGCAGAGGTACCTCTAAGCGGACTGGTGGGTGACCAGCATCAGATCTAGGAACTAATTCTCCTTATAAACAATGGAACAGGACTTTTTCTTAAAACAAACTGATCTGTTTTCCTATGTTTACCCCGTTACAGGATCATACAATTGACCCGACCACCTATCCTCTCGCCTTTTAACAGTTTCTGATATACTAGGGCCAAAATGCACTTCTCACAGCAGCCTGCTAAATTGCAGCCACTGCGCCATCTGCTGGCACCGCTGGTATTGCAACCGCTCCCTAATCAACTATTTGCATCTGCAAAATCATCTGAATTGCTTGTGTCATTTGATTATCTTTAATTAATCAGGCTTCTTTTCCATACCGGAATAATTTTAAAGCTGTTTTAACTCTGCCAATGGATACAAGCTTGCAGGCTGGTAATGAGGCGGAGATCTGCCATTGTGCAATTTCAGACTTAACTGTTTCAGAATCAACCATTTCAGATTTAACTATCGGTGCAACAATGTCCGAAGTCCCTAATGGCGTACAGTTGTTTTTGCCATCCATAATGCTACACAATACTCCATAAACAACTTTGTTTTTGGATTTTTTAGTTTCTGTTTGCACATTATCCAAAATCACTGAATCAAAAGAAATACGTACTTGGAAAATATTTCTCAATGATTAGTCATATTCACTCAGTCATGCACAAAGTGCACAGCCTGATCAACACACTTAACATAATTAGCAGTTCCATCTTGGAACTCCTCGCTATCTGACATCTGGATGTTCCGTCTTCCAGTCTATAAATTGAGAATTGTGCCCCACAGTTTTTTATTTTATTTTTTTAAATTAGAATTGCGCCCACAAACTATAATTATATACTTTTTTTATGCTGCTTTTATACTAACAAATGTTGTGGCCTCGCAGTTCCATAAACATAACTTCACCATGCATCAAAACGCTTTTATTTTTATTCATTAATATTATACCATCATCACCACCATTTATTTATATAGCGCCACCGATTCCGCAGCGTTGTACAGAGATCTCACTCACATCAGTCCCTGCCCCATTGGAGCGAGAGAGAGACAGAGAGACTAGGGTCAATTTTGATAGCAGCCAATTAACCTACTAGTATTTTTTTAGATTGTGGGAGGAAACCCACACAAGCACGGGGAGAACATACAAACTCCACACAGATAAGGCCATGGTTGGGAATTGAACTTATGACCCCAGTGCTACGAGGCAGAAGCACTAACCACTAAGCCACCGTGCTGCCCCATCAATAAGCACATCCCAACACAAGTTCCCTTAACTCAGGAAAATACAATTTAATCCCTGTACTTTACTAACTGAAATATATGACGTATTGTTAAGCAACAGTGGCTGACCTGAATATTAAACTCTAATGCAAGAATTTAAACTTAACAATGATTATAAAAAGGTTCTCTGTTCTGTAACACAGATTTCAGTGGAAACAAAAAAAAAAGGGGTATCAGCCAGAAATATAAGATTTAATTTTGGAAAAAGAAAAGGTCTAATTTGCTTACCTCTTACAAAATGACAGTCATCCAATTTCCACCAGACATTGCAAAGCCAGCAGCCAAAAGTTTTCTTCCATGAAAAAAATGTGATGAGAAATATCTGCACGAGCCCCCAATTATTAGAGCAATAACTGAATGTTTGTACCGAAAGAACAAAGATACAAGAGGTTTTATTTCGCAAAAATACAAAGCATGTGCTTGTAACAATGTTACGATGCTTCATTCTCTGAACACACGGAGAGTTTCCTGGTGAACAAATGGTTATGATGAGAACTAGCTCATCATTTCAGTATCCACTTGTCGAGGGTCCCATCTGGGCTGGTTCTGTGGGTACAGCTTACTGCTCGGTATTCTGAGAGATTCCTCTGGTTTGATAGATGGCTAAACCAGTTGTCTTTGTAACACGTGGCAGTTAACGCTCAGATCACTATATAGTTCTATTCATTCCACAATCTACTATTAAATAAATATAGAATTGATTAACTTCATTCATATATGATTTTCATCTGACAGCTGCCACGGAGTAGGAAGAGGAAACTACCCTAATAATGGGCTATGTACCAACGTAATCAGACTTTTCTGCACTCAATAAAAAGCAGGCGGCCATTTCCTTTCAGAACACACAGAAAACATTATATTCTATGTATTAACGGGTGAGAGCTGGTTTTTTTTTTTGACTGATTTTTTTTTACCATGTTTTAGAACATACTTGCCAAATTTTAGTTGAAAAGCAGGAGGGGGCGTGGTGCCCCCCCCTCCCATGGTTCAATGACATGAATCGCAGCATTGCACAGTAGGGGGCGGGTCCTGCATTAAGCCCTGCCCAGTCAGGGAGTATGCTTACTCTTCTGGGAGGAGTCCCTGAAATTCAGGATCCTCCAAGACATTCTGTAGCCAAGTATGTATTAGACATTTATTGTTTTTTAAAAATAATAAAAAAAATATATAAAAATGCTTTTAGAGGACCCCAATCACGGACTGGAGCAGTTTTGTTTAATTAAGGGCAACACAGATTATCCACCATGGGCACAGGGCAAATGGGCCCTTGGTCTGGCTCTTTGACTTATGAGCCTACTAAACACTCAGAGCTGTACTGGTATGAGTGGAGGTGGACCTGGTCCAGGAGAATTTTGGCTGGAACCTCCCCATGGACCAGCTACCATCTTGAATGTCATGTTACCTACAGCAGAAATCAGCCCCGGCCCTTACTGGCCCAGCTCCCTGTCTGTCAGCCTAGGGCTTGGCGTTGCCTAAGCTGACAGACAGGGTACACAGCCAGTCATGGCGGAGGCCTGACCTGCCCATCCTCCCTATTGGTCTTGGTGGCTCCACCCTTCTCCTCATGTCCCTCCTCCTGTTAACTTCAGACTCTGTATATTACAATATAAAATAATGATGTACAGAGAATGCACCAAGAAATCATAATAGTGAATCAAGTAAAGCACAACCTCAGTAACTTTAGGCTTCTAACAGACAACACTCGCTCCGGGCACAGCAGTGCAGGACAGTGTACAGATGATATGGGGTACGTACCTTAATATTTAATTTAACAGCTCTGGGCTCGGATAAATAACTCCTTTTTTGCACTGTCCATTCCTTTTCGCAACGTTTCTAGGTGTGCAATAAGTATTTGCCATCTTATACGCGATCAATGTTAAAGCCCATCAATTATTTGATAGGTCAACAGACAAGCCTTCATCGCAAACTCAGCAGGGGCTTTAACGAAGAGAGCAAATCCATACAGCCTGAAAAGGGCAACGATCACCGTGTACAGATCTCACTCTCCAGCATGAAGGTCTCACCTACAGCAGCTCTCAAACACATCTTTATTTTATTACATACACAAACAAGATAGTAACGGGAGTTTAGAGCAGACTGTGAACTGTCCTTAACCTACATCAAGGTCACCCATCACCAAGGTGAGAAAGGCCACCGTTCCTTGTTCACTAACAAAGCAACACAAATTTAAATTCCATAGGGGACATGGACTCAAGTGGTCACACAAAAAAAAATTGCAACGACAGAGCGGAGATTTCTGGTTTGTTAGTAAAAGTCACTTTGAGAGATAATTTGGATCAGGCTTCATAAATCAAACGTATCCCACAAAACGCAATTACTAGTTTACTAATCTCAAAAGGGAAAAATTCTAACTTTAATGTAAAAAAAATAAAAAATAAAAATAAGCAAACTGCAGTGTATACTGTAAAGATTACATAACATGACAAACAAGGCAAAAAAAAAGTAGTACAGTAACAATATAGGCAGTGCACTAAATTTAGGCAGAGTAATAATAAATTACATATTAATAAATTGCATTGCTGTGGTTTTCTCTTTTGCGTTCAAAATTCCCACCTGCTCCTCAGTAGACGGTGCAACGCTTTAGGGGTGTTTGCTAGGATAGTGTTAGGTTTTCTTCTTGTGTGTTTGTGTGTTTTAAATAAGTTGCACCAATTTCATCTGCTGCATTTGTATTATAAATGTAGCTAAAGAGCTCTTGAAGCAAAACATGTAGAGGAGACATAAGTAGGATTTAGGTGGACAGAAGTTCGATGTTAAAGAACTTTTTTTTTTTTTTTTTCAAATAAAGGAAATCCACACAACCAACCGGCTGATAAGATTATTTACAGCTGAATGTTTATTTTTCCCACAAATTGCAGCGTGAGCTATGTTTTTCAGATTTGTTTTCAATCATGGAGCAGCAGATAAAGGAATCCACATGTGGTGGGCACTTCTGTCTTACAGCACCAGGGTCATGAGTTTGATTCCCGACCATGGCTTTATCTGTGAGTTTGTATGTTCTCCCCGTGTTTCTGTGGGTTTCCTCCGGGTGCTCCGGTTTCCTCCCACACTACAAAAACATACTGGTAGGTTAATTGGCTGCTATCAAATTGACCCTAGTCTCTCTTGGTCTGTGTGTGTGTTAGGGAATAGACTGTAAGCTCCAGAATTAGAGGCGCTATATAAATAGATGATGATGAAGAGTTATCTTAAGGGTACGTATACACTGGCATTTGTTATGCGTTTACAAGTGCATTCAATTAATATTTTAATCAAGCATCTGCCAAAGCAAGAAATCTTGTTGAGGCAAATCCATATGTAAATAGTTAACTGCATTGGTTAGAATCTATAATACACTACTGTCCAGATGAATGCAAGTTTTCAATTTGATGCGAGTCACATGCGCTACAATGAAAGAAGGGCAGGCTGGGGGCATCTGCCACCCTGGGTCGCTCCTAGAGTGGGCTACCTTGGGCTGGGTCACTCAATTTTTTTTTCCTTTAAAATTTTCCCAATAGGCTGCCGAGTTGAGTCTTGCCCCCCGGGCTAAAATTTGCCAGCCCTCCTCTGAAACACAGTATGTACGTTCTCATTGGGAATGATGAATTTTGTCTGCATATCTATCATCATCATCTCCATTAATTTATATAGCGCCACTAATTCCGCAGCGCTGTACAGAGAACTCACTCACATCAGTCCCTGCCCCATTGGATCTTACAGTCTAAATTCCCTAACACACACACAGACACACAGAGACTAGGGGTCAATTTAATAGCAGCCAATCAACCTACCAGTACGCTTTTGGAGTGTGGGGGGGAAACCGGAGCACCCGGAGGAAACCCACGCAAACACCGGGAGAACATACAAACTCCACACAGATAAGGCCACGGTCGGGAATTGAACTCATGACCCCAGTGCTATGAGGCAGAAGTGCCAACTACTGATCCACTCTGCTGCCCGTGAGCTATTTAATAATACCCAACTTGCATTAAAAATAAATGTTAACTGCAAAATTGTACTACCTGAGCCCTGGATATGCATAATTTTTGTTATGAAATTGTAACACTAAACTGTAGATACAGCATATTTATACGTTTATAGAATTTCCCAACCCTTTATTTTGCAAGGTGGAGCTTTGATGAATAGGTGCAGTTCTGTTAAATTGGGGAGTGTCTGGGTGGGGTTATTTGAGTACACCGTGGATTAATATGGGGCTAATTTTAAAACAAATTTCCTCTATCCAATGTTGGGTGGCGTCAGAGCAGCCAGATATTAGTTTACATTTGATTGATTATACTAGTCCGCTACAAGCAGAGATCTGACTGGTCGCTATATCAGACACAGGACTGTGCCAGAGACTTTTGAAATCCTGATGAACAAATAGATTTTTAAGAAAATGAAAAAAAAACATTTCAGATGGAAAAACAACTTTATTGAAGCTTCATTTACAAAATCATAGATAATTAAACGCTGAATGCAAAAAACAGATAAAAGACTAAAAAAACCCCACCAATCTGTGTTACACCCCTCCATGGGCGCAGAACAACCCCCATCTCAGCAGAAATATAATAAACACAGAGGACCCCTAATACTCCTCCCTTAATAATTGGTCCAAAACCCTTGGATTGGGTGCAGAAGAGAAAAAAAAAATCCAGAGCGGGTAGTTTTATGACGTAATATTCTGTGGTTGGAAGCTGAATAGATATTTAGAGTCCACCATGGATGAAGGGGGAAGCTCTCACTGCTTCAACAAAAAGTTAATCACCAATTTAATGTCAAGTAAAAAGAAGGCTTATATAAAACTCCTCATTTTACATTTGATTTGGTCTCTTCATGAAATGTTCTCTGAAGTCTTTGAAGTGGTTTTTATTTTTAACCACATAAAGGAACAGAGAAGGGTCATTGCCCCATGGAGGGGATTCCGGTCAGCGGCCTCCAGGCTGCCCGTCATCAAGCAAGAGAACTGGGCGGGGATAATAAAATCATGGTCTTTATGAACCGTTATGAAATTCTCGCCTTTCCTGGGTCCTAGAACTACTGAAAACCCGGGAGAAGCGCACGGCATTCTGGGAGATAATGAATGGACATTGAGTAACAGAGAGATGGCTCCCATGGAGGAACTGCAAAAGAACTGCAAAAATCAATATTTGACCCTTACTAAATGACCTTACGTATTGTATAAAGCAATTGACTCACAGTTTTAATACACCTCAGTCGGAGGCTGTTTTATGGTCTGAAATTTTGGTAACACTGGAGAATTCTGGCCGACGTGAAATGACAGAATAACGGAGAGCAGAAAACGCGATTAGCTCTGCGCCAGTACAGAGGGGCTTGAGATGAAGAGCAGAGACCGACTCTAATGACCTCTGCTGGGGCGCACTGCCAAACAGTTTGCCTTGGCACAAAGATTTAATGGGATACCTTATTACAGTTCTACAAAACTGACTTCCCATTATGCTCGAGCTGTGACCAACTTAGGACCTTTTACAAGCAAAATTTAAACCAAATTACTTTACTTGTTAGTCTCCCATAACAGGGATTAAAAAAACTGAGCAAAGTTTGGCTTGTTGTACATATATGGCACACAAGCCTTGATGTTCTAAATAATGATCGAGGCAAAGTAAATGTTTAATATTTAGGAGGAGTAATGTTGCCAGTGATTTAAAAAAAAAAAAAAAAGAAAAAAAAAAGGCCAGTACACCAATAAAGAGACAACACCTATGAGACCAGCCAATGGTATGGGAAGGACCACCCAAACAGCCTCAGTCAAACTTCCGATAAAGTGAAGGCACAACTGGAAACGAATGGGTTAACAGCCTTTAAAATACATTTTGCCAGCCTGCAGCAGGTAACTGCACGTTAAAAGCCTGATAGGAAATACTAGAGAAAAAAAAAAAAAAAGGAACAAAAAAGTATAATACGCTCCCTCTCCAAAAGAATAGGAAAAAAAATATAGGTATCATGATTTGTAGTTTAAGAATCCAGCTCAGGTAATTATGGCAAAATTCAGCTCGGAGAAGCTTGCAGCACAGAATGCTGATACGGAGAAACGCGTTGTGCAACGCTGCAGGAACAGAGGGACCTTTAGCAGGAACCTCTTACTGGGAAGACTGGCGGATGTTGTTCTATTGCCGGAGTTCCACATAGTTAGCTGGGAATAGCCCGTAATGTTCTTTGCAGATACCTCTCCACCAACCGTCATCAATCATCTCAATGTTTGTGATTATATCATCTGGGTCAAAAGAGATCTCGTCATCGCCAGCTGGGGAATAGAAAAGTAATTTGTGCCTGACGGTTACAAAGCCATGTCAACCAAGCTAATAAACTGCTGTTTAATCAAAAACAATATCACATGCAAGACCAACTAAAGCTTCTGTTTAACAATATAAAGTAACTTGTGCCAGAATTTACCTATATACACACACACCTTTCACTCGTCTGCAGGGTGGTATCCATTTCCGAAGCAAACTTCTTTTCTAACTCAGTAGGCAGAGTTTGAGTGACAGATTTTGGGACTTGTTGTGCAGAAAAGCAGTGTGTTCATAGGTTCATTTATACACAGGGGTGGGGCCAATGATGTTGCAGTAACTTAACTGCCTGCACAGTCATCTTTTTTGACCCGTTTCATATTGCATCAGGATTGTCCTAAATTTTTTGAGAGGGGGCTGTCTGTAGAAGACTGTAGAGGCAATACCTAACTTTTAATAAAACTGCAGTGGGATGTCAGGGTATTTTACGTCTATTTATATCTGAACATTTGATTTTTGTGGCTCAGCGGTCCTTTAAAGCGCTGGTGGCTTTGGTTAAACGTACCTGCTTGATAGTCATACAAAGCAATGGCTGTGAGTCCAATATCACCTTCATACTCGGCGTACGTGTTTTCTACTGTGAGGAGAGAAAAGGTTTTTGTTTTTAAGTATTGCACGAGCCAGTTACATATATACAAAACATTAGGCCGTCTTTCAGTGTCAAAAAATGTGCTCTTATCTGGAGCCATCAGGAATTTGCTTTCATAGTCTACATCAGAGGTGGGCTAGTCTGTGGCTCTTCAGGTGCTGCACTCTGTCTGGCAGGGTATGCTTGGACTTGTAGTTCCACAACATCTGGAGAGCCAAGAGGCGGACCATCTCCGATATACATTCTACAATATCATCTGACTGGATGCTAATGATCCCAGACAATTTCTGCTCCTTCTGCCAAATTATTAAATAACCCAAATGATACAAGTGAGAAAAAAAAAATTGCATTATGCTTTCAGATTGTTGTAGTTTAAGTAATTAAACACTACATTTTAGACAGGATGATAACTTGAGTCTACACTAAAGACCCGACTTGCTGCAATACAATGTTATGAGTTTTTAACGTACAGTTTAAATTCCCTGCTATGCAGTTTAATATCATTTACTAAAACCAACTCGGTTAAAATGCTCACGGAAGTTGTAGCAAATGCTAAAAGGACCAAACAACCTTTATCTGTGGTCCGTCTGGTGTCAAAAACTTCTGTATTACAACAGGATGTGGCAGAGATCAGTTGACCATAATTTTGTCAAGTAATGTTCACCGAGCGGTGGGTGTAGAGAAACGCATCACAGGGAAACTTGATTCCGCCATAAGCATTTACCCCAATTCTGCTTCACAGAAGACTAAGGACACTGATTATATTTCTCTCTAGATAAAGTATGGACACAAATTTGTACTCCCTTGTGACAGTGTAGTTGTTTAGGACGCATGCAGTTCCTCTGCTCCACCAGAGGGGCTGCTGTTCTGAACTGTGTGTACCTTTTACCTGTGAGAGATTCCTTCAGCAACCCCTCTGGTGGAACAGAGGAACTGCATGCCACACATCTTCAGGACTCAGTCCTAACAGTTGTTCAACACCCCTCTGTCTACTATTAAAGTTTTTTCTCTAATACATCACCTGCTATACTGAGTAACACGATACAGGAACAGTCAGCGCAGAAAGCACTGTGTATCACAGCTGTAATATGGAAGATTCTGTCCAATATATTTTACCATCTTGGTAATCCGCTGATTCGTATACAGCCTCTGTCACTGGAGCTTCCTTCTTATGGCTCACTGCATCCTGGTAATTTATCTCCTCCACGTATATATTTTCTGGTACAGCTGCATCTTTTTCCGGCTGCTTCTCATACAAAGGAGGTGTCTCCTGCATGGAGAATGAAAGATAAGGTTATAGACACACTCAGTTTTTCATGTTTTGCCCTGAATCAATATGGGCCAATGTAAAACATGGAAGGTGAGGAGCCACCAAAGGATATCAGAGGATTAGGGGCTCCAAACATCATCATCAATTACCCAGAGCTGGAAATAACTTATTTTACACGTCAAATCCTTGTTGTTACATTTCTACACTGACAATGGGAACGGCTCTACACACAACAGACTTCCTGCCTAAACGTAGCTGAGAGAAGGATACAATGCAGACAGGTGCCCAAGATTCCATATAACGTCATTAGTTCCCACTACTAGTTTAATTACCACCACTAGTGTATGACTGAGACAATGGAAATCTGTAAACAATGTGATACAGACGAGTCATTGTAAACCGCTTATTATAATGATACGAGCAGTAACACCATAAAGCAGTAAAGCCCCAATCGTAGGATTTATTGGGTGCCTCTCACCTCATACACGGGGCTCGCCGGAGCCTCTTCTGCCACTTGTCGAGGTTTGGGAGATGGAGGAGGAGATGCAGGTTTGGCCTTTTCGGCTTCCTAGAAATATTAACAACAGAAATTGAAATGGATTTTTTTTTTTTGTAACCCAGATCAAAGACAACAGATATTACATTCCAACCAGGTCTTACTGTATGTTTTAGAACAGAGCTCCGCTGTACATATTAAGTAGTTACAGACCCTTCCCCCAGTGTATGCTGGGATTAGTAGTTCAGCTGGAGAGCCACATATTGCCCAAGACTAACAAAATATA
Source organism: Mixophyes fleayi (assembly GCF_038048845.1). Lineage (NCBI taxonomy): Eukaryota > Metazoa > Chordata > Amphibia > Anura > Limnodynastidae > Mixophyes > Mixophyes fleayi. Next base: position 28,054,376 of record NC_134411.1, read on the forward strand.
TAGACAAACACCATTCTAGATGGTCAATACTCAATTCCCTGCTTATTGGTAATTGTGCAGAAGCTGGCACAGAGATTCAAGGTGAAGTATCAGCCATCTGCTCCAATAGAATACTGCCCTCTAGTGGCTAAAGGGTGATAGCACATGTTGAAAAGCTACATCTTTACCAAAATATAATTTGACCAACATCTCCCAGCCATCGGGATGATCTTGTTGTATTCATCAAAAATAGATTTTCAAAGCCTATATTTAAGAGTAAGAATAATTTCTCCTTTAGAGGCATTAGATGGCGTTTGTATGAAACATCATTTATTTAAAAATAAACAACAAGGTTTCACACAAGGGTTCTGTAGAACCCAGACCGCATTACTTGTCTGACCTGCTGCTTCTTGCGAGCCTGCTCCTGTTCCTGCTTGTCCCGCTCCATCCTCTGAGCCCTCTCTGTCTCCGCCTTCTTCCTGTCCTCCACCTCTTTATCCTTGGCCAGGTTCTCAAAGTTTGCCCGAATGCTGCTGGCTTTGTTTCCCTCTGTAAAGTAAATGGCAGAAGAGACCAGTGAGAGGCCGACCCAGATCACGTGGGACAATGGGATGGCCTCCTATAGGATTACCTGTAGTAATCATTAACCTGCACGGGTCACCTATACACAGCGCAGACAGCCATTTTATGGACCGAACCAATATTTGTGGGGAATTCAGCCTGCCAATAATACAATGTTATCAATGGCTCCTCGCGAGCAATCTCTTCATTATTGGTTCAGCCGATAAAATGGCTGCCACCACTTTCTGTAACCCACAGATAGGGGTTGTATTATCCTTATTATGTACAGTTTTCTTAAATAGGTCTCACAAAATACAGAAATATACAATGCTGACAGATAAAGCAAATGGGGGTCTTCCAGATACCCCTCTGCCATAAATGTTTGCTGTCACATGTAGACCCCACGCAGAGAGACAGAAAGCAGCATGAGGCGAGTGATACGGCTGCTTCTCACCGAATCCACCATTTTGTGTATAGAAATTTAGACTGGTTTTGGCCTTGCAGCAGATTCCCCATCACAGCATTTATCCCCGGTCTCCTCACAGCAGGATGTGGCACTTAAAACGTCTATGTTTGGGGTAAAAGTTCGATTTCCTTTGCTGTGAGCCTAGGCAGACCTCAAAATATTGACCTAGTGATCACGTGTTCAGAACCGCACCTTTGCTAAATGAACGCACACATTTCCAAACACCTGTGAGCATAAGCGCTATAAAATAATTTATCTGAGGCGATGATGTCTGAGTATTTACAGATGAAGCAGATTGTACACATAGATACCCATTCAGTTTATATGCTCTGAGTAGCTACATGTTGGGTTAGCCTCTCCCACTTTAAACTTCTTTATACTATGTGCTGCTGTATTCTTATATTCCAATTGGCTATATGCTGTACAAACTCCACTAAGTTCAACCCGTCGTCCATGTGTCTCCTATTACTAAAGCGGATATATCTGCACAAATATCAGATTCTTTACATCAATGCTTCAAGCTGAAGGTCTTCAGACTCCATATAGCAGAGTAAAGGATCTGCGCATCTGGAAGGACTACAGTGTCTTCCGCAATATCGCACCCATAAAATAAACGCGTTATCACACCTGGCTGCTAATATTCCTGGACACATTGATTTGTTGCAAACAGATATATTTCAGCTATTGATTTTTTTTTTTTTTTATTCTCTTTATGATTCTATGTAAATAATCAAACTGGAAACATAAATTTGCCTGATCAACTGGAGGAGTCTGCATATACATGAGGATAAACACACACAGGGACTGGAGCACCATCAATTATGCCTTATAGCGTCTATGCGTTTGTGTTGTTCTTATGCGCTTGAAATAGTCACGAAGCAGCAACATGATTGGACGGCTAGTTCCACAGAAAAGCCAATCGTGACCTCCGATGGCTGAAGTGCGATAATAAATAAGAGGTTCTGCAGCATTATCACATGGAGTGATATATGTTTACATCAGTTAGGTCACGTCGTCATTACCTACCGGCTTCTACCGGCCGCGTTTTCTGGTAACTGGAAGCCACTTTCTCCACATCTTCAAAGGAAGACGCCGCCTGCAATCAGACGACACACTTAACACCCGCGATGGTCAACCTGATACACTTCCAGGGCCACATGGGCGGCCCTCTAACCTTCATACAGGCCGCACATTACACCGAATCTCAGTAATAAGCTAGAACAATACATTTAATCAAGGAAAAAAAGACGCTTATCTATAACATATCAGCAGGTGTTACACACTATAACAAATCTGACAATACAGCAGGAATGAGCTGGGGCCGCAGGTGATGGCTCGGAGCGCCCCCTGGTGCCCATCACTGCTCTACACAGTGCAAAGAGGAAAAGAAAATATAATACACTGTGCAAAATGAAACAAAAGCAAAAAAAAAAAAAAAAAAACCTAAAAAGGTCAAATGTTAAAACTCAGCAAACATTTTGAGGACTGTTTCAGACATTATTTAGTACATGCAATGAGGAGAATGACACATGCAGCGTTCCGTCTCGGTGGATATTAGCGTGTGGTGGCACGTGAATGTAATGTGTCCGTTAGCGTCCGCTCTATTATCAGTGCGCTACGTAGTCAGACCACAACGCACGTTATGTGCACTTCGGCGCCAATATCTGAATGAGCCCTGAAAGTAATAAAATTAGCAAAATATACTGTCTTCTATAAATCCTGGCCATGATGTCTCAAAAAGAAGGTACTAGGTATGGTGAGAGCAATACCCATTTGACGTTAACAGAAGAGATTTTCTATTTTATTACGTAAGATGTACAGACGGGTAAAAAAAAAAAGTGTCAGTGACGCTCCGTAATATGTCAGCGTCCGCTGAACAACTTTTACATGATTTATTGGAGTAAACAAATCTGTTTGGACAATTCATATAAAGGTTAGACAGCAGTTGATCCTCCGCTATAACATGACAAAGATTTTTATCTTTTGTACTTTTAAAAAAGAAGTTACCTTGTCCATCCGATCTCTCTGCACCCCATACTTTCCACCAAATCCTTTGGAGTAATCTAACAGGAGGAGGACACATGAATCACTACCCGATCAATCTGACAACAGACAACGCACGCTGCAGACGCTGCCTGTAGTACTACAGGCAAATAATAACCTACTTAGATGTGGTGCATTAACGTAATAATGGCCGTACGAGGCAAACATTGTGTGCGGTACTTGGCGTTTAGTCACATAGTACAAAATCACTTCTCTCTTGTTTGGGTCGTTTGTACTTATTTCACTATAGAAAACTTTACTGTAAACGATATTACTATAGACTCCTGGGGGGGTTAATGTATTATGCTGCGGTTTCAGCGACTTTACAGGGCAAACTTAAAACAGCAATGTCCTAAGGACAAGCTTTAAGACATTGCTGTTATAAATTTGCTGAATATCAGCGACTTGCAATAACCGCAGGCCCGAGACATCCCCTACATCAGTCTTCATGTGAATATATTTTACTTCACATTAATAGAATCTGTATCCGACAAGCTATTAAGTTGTAATGATAAAATTAAACACATTTCATTAGTGACACTGCTACAGCACCAGGAAGTGACGTCTAAAGAGATTTTATTTACTGAAAGACATTCAATTTTCTACTTACCAAGAGATTAGCTCCAACCAGTTAACAGGCGGCATATGCAGAATAAAACCCCATTTGTGGCTTGAGGAATGTGGGGCGCTGGTCACACTGGACGCTGCTCCTTATCTGACATCCACCATAAATTACTAATGCCCCCTAATAACTTATTAGTATTGTATACCACCGTACACCAGCCCACTTTGTCCACTGTATCTGTGTGTTTGATATACAACATGATATAGGAAATATCTCCAGGGGACTAATGTTCTCATATTAATAGTAATCTTACAGATATTCTAAATTCCACAACAGGAAGGATGGTGAATGTTAAGTGAGTGTCAGGTTGTGAATAGATCCACACGTGCTAGTATATCAGGGGTTAAAAGTTGTTAAAGGACACTAAGGGTCTTCTGCATCTCACACACACAGCCTGAATAATATGGGATGAACCTTCGGGCCAGATAACACAATCGGAGGGCTACCTCTTGGTAAGTTGGCTCTCAATTTAGAAACACATATGTATGGCCCATAAATAGGGACTCAGTTTAGAGCAGGGTTTCCCAAACACAGTCCTCAGGGAGCACTAACGTCATTTTTAGTCCGGTTTAAAAAAAAAAAATCAAATGAATTGATACGATGAGCTTTAGAGCGATAACCGTTCATCATTACAACGAACATACTAATGTCATATTGGACCAAACGGTTGTTTATCGTGCAATTGGCCCAATAATTGGCTGAAGAGCCTGTAGTGTGTACCCAGCCCATATATACGGTGTTGCTCCTCTATAGAGGTGAACATGAAGTCTGTGCAGCTCTCCGTAGTTGCTGAGGCAGCAGTGTCTGTACTTCTATTCTCACATGTTCTACAAGCAGAGCACCCACTTGTTAGAGGATGTGAAGAGGCCGCCTGGCTTCATAAAGGGTGGGATGGACAATGTAAGTGAATGTGGTTTGATAGATTTGCAATGAAGACAGTAGCAGAGGTGGCGTTATAGAATACGTGTGTGTGTTTTGGATTTTCTTTTGCTCCATACCACATATTACATTTTAGCCCCAGATTTTACCAGTAAGAGAATCAATATGCACACATTATCTACCGTGTTCTAGAACCCATTGTGTCATTTTCAGGTCTGGTCTGATTGTGTCTATCCCTATTCAGTAGTGTGAAACACCCACAGCAAGAACCAACAAGCACAGCACACCGTGAGGAGGAGACACAGAAGAAGGACCCACCGTGACAATGACCCGCACACTCACACAGACACCGGGTAACAATGGTTTATCACGTGGCGGAATACCTTTCTGAGATTCGTGGAGCTGCAGTTTCTCTTGGTGATCCCAGCCAAGCGCACACTTGTCTTGTCTGTCTGTCTGTACACCAAACTTGCCTCCAAACCCTTTCACATAGTCTACGCACACAGAAATCCACATGCCATTAAGAAGATAGGAGAGACACCCCATGCACATTAAGTATGTTACATCGCTGCTAAGTACCCAGGATTAAACCCAAAATCACATTAGAGTGAGCCGGCTAAATGGAAATTGTACTTTGTGTAGAAGATTCTCTGTATGGTTATAGAAGGGGACAATAAAGACTATATATAACAAGAAGGAAATTTAGTTAATTTAGTTAAATCTAAGTTTAGTAAATATGAACGGACATCTAGAAATATTCACAAGTCTATATGTAAGGCTGGTCTAGGCATATTCTGAATTTCAATGTGTTGTGGAACTACTAGTCCCAGCATGCCATGAAAGCGGTTTTCTGGCAGGGTATACTGGGACACGTAGTGTGTCACATGTTACGTACCACTAAAAATTTGGGGTCAGGCAGGAGTCAAACTATTAAACACTTGCCCGTTCTGCTATCAGACAATGTAAGCTGGGAAAGGCTCCCTCTAGTGGCCTTCAGAAGGATTACAGACAGGAAATCTGATGTGCTTAGGAAAAAGCAATCCCTTCTATTCACAGCTTCCTCTCTTTACATATAGATCTATATCGTACTTTAGGCTTAATGTTCCTTTGACTTTTTAAATCCAGTGTTATCTAACAGGAACATATTCGTGTACAATTGTCCACCTGACCATTGACTCCACAGGCCATTTAGATTGTATCACATGAAGGATATTTATAAAACTAATATTACAGGACATAGCTATGCAATATTTTATATAAGTTAATATTCTAAGCCACTTACAGAATTGGTTAAAAAAAAATAATGACAATTTCCATTTAACGTGCTCACAGGGAGAAGGCTCATTACACTCGAGCTCTTTTGCGCAGGACAAATTAATGTCACAAAAGTAAGAGGGACACAGCATCCAGGGGTACGGGGGGGGGTGTCAGTAGCCCCTTACATACAGGAACGTTACACTGGAACAGTTTGTAGACATGGAAGTGACAAGCAGCAAGAACCCAAGCAGGAGACATTTAGAAACACTTAAAAAGGAATATTTCTCCCAACAGTTACAGAGCCGGAGGTGGCAGTATTTATTTCACATGGTCAATTAATAAGGAAAATCACATTTTAAAGGCTACCTCCACGTTTGATACAGATATGTTAATATATTACGTCCCCAAACCTATCCTCTATTCTTTTAAAATGACATTTACCAACAGGTCCCTTTGACCTATCACATTTCAAGAGGTCCAGCTGGTTGTCTCAGACCACTAGGCCTGCTGTCTAATGTAGCAGCATACATCACCCACCACGTGGACCCTGATATCAGAGGATAATTTGGGGGGGGGGGGGGGGTAATCTTATACTGCTATGGTATAATTGTATCAATGGTGTCTGTAACACATAGCTACAATCATTTTTTAGGTGTATATAGCAGGTGGATGGTTTATATTGGTCATAACGGTATCTTATATTAAAACAAAAACAACAAGTGGAGTTAGCTTTTAAAACATGTATGTCAAATTAGATGTATGTCTTCCATAAAAATGTATTATTTGTCAGGAATCTAGTGAGGAACTTGAGAATTAAAAATTTACCTTTTATAGATAAAGGAATTGCTCAAATAAATATATACTGCCAACGTGAGCCATAGAAATATGTTAAATTGGAACACAGGATCTAAAGCAAATGGAAAAGTCTTTTCAAGGGATTATTTTCTGTTCTATTCCATCTGCTGGTTTTAAAATGAAGCAAATAATGTAGTAATACCATCGGATGAGAGCATGTGTAGCCTGCGGTGGTTGGAGGCCCTCTAACAACCTAACAAGAGCCGTTATTTGTATCCTGTATATGGCACAGCGCCTCGCATCATGCAGTCATGGGTTGAACAGGACCCCTAAGCACACTGATTGGCCAGGGACTACAGGGGGAGGGGCTGTACGCATACTGAACCTTTCTGGGATTCGTGCTTCTCGGTCTTCCCTTGATACTCAAACCCAACGGCGCTCTTGTCTACGTTGTCCTTATCGACGCCGTATTTACCACCAAAACCTTTGGAATAATCTAAAATTGTGAAAGAACAGACATTTTTAAAAACATTTATTTGTAGAAAACCGCAGTAGTTAAGGCGCCAACCACGCTGCAATTATTACGGCCAACTGAGCAGTTCTAAACCTTCCATCAGCAACTGGTCTAAAGATCTAACAGTCGTTGATCGGGTCGGATGGTTAACCTAGGTGATAATGACAGCATCCAACAAGTCGTCGTCCAGCCACACTAATTCTGCCCTTGGAAATCTGTCTGTTCAGCCCAAATGTTGAAAACCTAGTTCCTTCGAGTTTTGGCCTCACGTATATATAGCCAAATCGCAGACGTCTGGTTACCGTGCAACCAGCCTGTGCTGCTGGAATCACTAATTTAGAAAACCAATATTCAGCTCGGTCCTACAGGCTGCGTCTTATCACCCTTTGTAAATCCATCAGTCTAAATTGTTCACATTGATTTTTCTTAAAATTATACAATAATCTATTTATTTATTTTTTGTCAAGTTTGACAGAGGATGATGGACTATTCAACGGTTATGTCAGCTCATACAATACACTGTGCAAGCTACCAATGTCCAGGCTGAACCAATCTCCAGGAGACAATATGGCTGAACTTTGGCACCTGGGATAGGAGGCTCTCTCACGGATATCAGTTCACCCCACTAAACGCCTCTACAACATCTATTAATTATTGTAAAGAGCAGGTGGAAAAAAATTCCTGAAATAATTAAACACACATTGTAAATGCCCATGGTATATTAATTAGCTTTCTGTATATACAATATACAGTTGTCTATTCATATTACTGGATATCTGCAGAGATCCAGAAACACCACAACCGGATCTCAAGCCTATTCCTATGGTTGTAAAGGAACGGGTGGGGCTCAGAAATACAAACCTTTCTGGGACTCGTGTTTCTCAGTCTTTCCCTGGTAATCGAACCCTACGGCGCTCTTGTCCACGCGGTCTGCCTGCACACCGAACTTCCCACCAAAGCCAGTGGAATAATCTGCAGGGGAAAATCAGGTAAGGGCATGAAGTGAATGCTCTGCAGCCAAGGCCCTATAGGTAGACTACACCCCGGTGATCACCTGATCCTTCCTACAATACTTCAACATCCTCACCCAGTTTACCGACTCCCCGAACTCAGACAAGTGTTTGTTTTCAAGGAGAGTTAACGGTTTTCTTGAAAGCCAACTCTTGGCATCTAGAGGCCATAAGCCAATTTAGGAGAAGTGTGAGCACGCTCATCTTGCCAATTACCTTCCGTCACTGCCAAGTTCCCTTAATCCCTTACACCCACAAGGAGCTGGATATAATTAGTTTTTTCAAGTCACGCTGTGGTATGGTGACGCTAAGAGGAACTCCGACTTCAGATAGCTCGAATGTCCAGGCATTTTTGTTTACTTGGATTCGGCAACAGATAGGATGAAGCCTGTGCACTGCATACAACCATATCTATATACAGGAGATTGTGCGTCATCCATAAGGGAAATAGAATGCTCTGAAGGAGGAGTTCCCCTTTATAAGATTTATATGTAAACTTAAGCAGGTAGATAGGTTTATAAAGGTTACCCAGCTGGCAGAATGTACACTGTGTGGGAAATGTTTGCGTCTCAGCTTTTTACACAATGTTTTAGTTCTGTTGAATGTTGTACATGAGGCAACGTTCCCAGGAAGGAGGACGCCCTTCGGCTTCCAGAGGGTTACAGGAGGCCGATCCTGGCCGCTGGCTACTTGTCACAATTCTCGTTTTGACACAAACCTTTCTGCGACTCGTGTTTCTCCGTTTTGCCTTTGTAATCGAAGCCAACGGCACTTTTATCCACGCGGTCGGCTTGAACTCCGTACTTGCCGCCGAAGCCGCTGGCGTAATCTGAAAGAGGTCATATCTCAGTCCTGTTATTTGTTTCTGGATAGAGAGAGGCAACAATATCCTTCCTCTCAACTACAAATCTCTCTCTAAAGGTGAACGGTGCAAAGAACACACAGTTTCCAATGCAGACAGAACTACGGATATCATGAGTCAGTGAGGTTGTCTCTATTACATAGGACACTCTCGTATGAACAGTATCCGCGCTGCCAACATGCCAACATGGTATAGCTGATAGAGACGGGCCGATCAAATCTGCTTAACTGTTTGTTCCGCAACATAAGTGACTGTTACCATCCAATATCAAGAGTCATTTTGACAGTTATCACTGTAAATCATTAAGCACAATATGTGATACTGCAGAGAGTGCAACAGTCTGGAATGTGTAACTCGGACCTTTGTTTACCAGTCACAACCTCCATATCCCCAGTTGTAGTGCAATACTTAGACTGCTAACTGGGAAATACATTACAGTATACACCGACACTGGGAACCTCCATACTGAGCCTATTGAAGGTCAATCAGTAGTCAGTAAGTTCGTACAATGTCCAAGACTGCTGTAGTTGGAACTCTTACATAAAAACTGTCGCCCTATAATATCAGCCCTGGTGTCATCAAATAAGTTGTATCTTACATGACATCTGTGCCCTGTTGTGGGGAAGGAGGGGGGGGGGGGGGGGGTCTACTCCTTTCTCTAGTTTGCCCCGATTTCCCCCACCCATGGCACATAGAAAAGGATAAAGACGTTCCAGGGACAAGACAACAAAACAACATATAAAATACATGTGTGTAACCGTCCCGCTTGCTCACCTTTCTGGGATGCGTGTTTTTCAGTCTTCCCTTGATATTCAAAGCTCATAGCAGACTGTAGGTGAGCAACAAACACATGGAACAGTCAAATGGAAATTCATACAGAACAGCAAAGAAACCAAACATCTGATCCTGAGACTGTTATTGCTTTTTACAGGATAGAGAGCAATCTGAATATAGGACCACACTGCAAAATAGAGACGGGTGGGTATCTATTTGAAACTTAACAAATCTGTATAGCCGAGTGCAGGCACGATGTGTCTGCTACCTTACAGGCTGGCCTGAAGAATCAATGCTCCAAGCTTGTCGTGACCGCCAGAGGCGGCTGGGAGTACCAGGCTCTGCAACAACGACAAACAGGGAGTTTTTAAGGTGTGAGCAGAGAGGAGTCAGTGGTGCTCTGTAAACTGGGTGGCGCGTCTACCGCATGATTGGAGAGAAGAAAGCAAAGAAAATTCATTCTACAATAAAGTTTTGGGACCTTATTGTAATGCGAGGCTACAGCATGGTATGTAAGCATGCATGTCTCTGTCTCCAGAGACTGCTGGCTTTAAATGGTTTTCTAATGTCTCTTACTTTTCATAAACTGCTTCATGTGGGATCTATAGTGTGTAGGAGAAAAGGAAAATAAAGAACTACAACTGGCATTAAAGGATCCGCTAGAAAATAAAGTTAAGATCACTTTACTGAACCAACATTAGAAGCACAGACAAACTATGCTTTATAAATTGCTGCAATACATATACATGTACCTGGAAAACCATGAATATTTACTAAACTGCGGGTTTGAAAAAGTGGAGATGTTGCCTATAACAACCAGATTCTAGTTATCATTTATTTAGTACATTCTACAAAATGACGGCTGGAAGCTGATTGGTTGCTATAGGCAACATCTGCACTTTTTCAAACCCGCAGTTTAGTAATTATACCCCATAAGTCTATTGACATCTAGCTGGTGCCGTGATGGGTAACCTGATACACTAACCCACACATTACCCTCATCTCAGTACTAACATAAAACAAGACGTCTAACCAAGGAGAGAGACACCTATCTGTAATAACACATCAGTAAACATTTTAAACATGTTACAAGATAGAATAAAAAATAAATCTCACAATACAGCAGAACGGAGCTGGGGGCTGCAGGATGAGGCTCAGACTTATGTTGTCCATCCCTGAGCTAGTGGATCTGAGAAACCAATCAGTTTGGTTTCAAACAAAGTAATTTGCATAAACGCATGGAAAAGGACAGGACGTGTCTTATTAAACAGCGAGTGCTTTGATCTTATAATGATGAGATACTCGGCCAATTATCTACCCCCTCAGTTCACTAGTTCTACGTTTAGTCTTAGAATCTGTTTTGCACATTTACCCATTAAATAAAAGTGGACTCAATGACATTGGATTTGTGATAGGCTGGTGCGTGCCGGGTGTAAAGATAGCCCCCCTAAAGATTAAGGGTGCAGCAGGAAATTGCTAGATACATTCTACTAGAGAATGTATCTAGCAAATAAGACAATATCAATTTGAAAATGGAACACTATGGGATAGATTTATCAAACCTTCTAAAAATGTGGAGGTGTTGACCTCAGCAACCAATCAGAGTCAAGCTATCATTTTCTAAATCATAATACATGACGTACATTCTAGAATCTGATTGGTTTTAATATGAGAACTAAGATGGACAAAGGGACAACGAAGTTACAATAGACAGAAATAAACATGAAATTGTCATACATTTAAATGAAATGTAATTGACCCAACAATAAAGATCACCAATTTCTTTCAACATTTCATAATCGTGTCCTTGTGTTCGTTATCAAATAATAGTCCCTTTATAGTGTTAAAAACCGGTGTGATAATAATTTCATATATTTATAAAGTAATGATTTTTTTGGGCTTTGTTCTGTAACTGATGTAATGATGCAATGATCCCTCATTATTAGAATATATAGGGATATCATTGTTTGCATTTTCTGAATTGAATCTAGTTTCCAAACCTGAACCGTACTCCAAGCGTCTCCTCACCTGATCCACTCGATCTGTCTGGACGCCAAACTTCCCACCGAATCCCCTCACTGAATCCGACTGTGAGCAGTGCTTGGACAACTTGGCCTGATACTCGTGTCCGACCGCCGACTGGGATGAAAGAGGAAGAGATATTCCATCATCAATACCTAATTATCTGTCATTGGCAGCAGCTCAGATACCAGTCAACAATAAACAGCTACAACTACGGCCATGTGATAGGACTTGGCACAAGACGAAAGGAAAGTGTCCGTTCTCTATGCCAAACCAACCCTGGAATTAGTGATTATTCCACCCACCACTTCCTGCTTCTTAAACACAGGCAGAGCTGCAGACATGTGAATGGTGAACGGGCTCAGCGGAACGCTGTGAATCAGCTGGCAGTGGTTGCAATGGTTCTATTAAACCAGCCATCTCATTCACTGTTTCTTGGCTTGATATTCACTGTATTAGCTGAACTTCTGTCAGTCACACAGCGGCCAAACCAAGCCCAGATACAACGAACGCTCCAATGCCCAGGGGAGACCTAAACTCTGGAAACAGTAACCACTCTAAGTATGCAATTCAATGACACTCGCAGTATACACTGTAGTCAGTCTAGCTACACAGCGCCATCAACAGGAGACGTATTAAACTCTGCAAGGTAAGAAGTGTAAATGAACTGAATTCTGGGAAGTCTTTAGCAAGTAATTATTGCTATAACTGAAGAAAAACAAAATATGTATAAACACTAATGTGTATAGTAAACTTCACAGACAATTTTCCCATTTCAGTTTGTTACAATTTTTAGCCTTATGCTTGAAACGGAATAGTATCCAGATTCATAAACTTGGCGGCCTTTTCATGCAGACACACCTGACGATCCTTTAACGAACATGTCGCCTACATACAATGCAGGTAACCATTTTTGGTCATGAACCAATAATCACGAACGGGCGACCCACGATGCGCCTTATTCCTAGAGAAATGCCAGCCGGTATCTTCAGGAGTAATGATTCAGGACTCTAAATGGTGACCTCCATAGTGTGGGGTTTACTTTAAAGTTGCTAAATAAAACGACTGATTTATAATTGGTGACCTTTTAAAACAAAAGCCATGCTTTTCCCATATGAGAACTATATGCCCACTATATTTCATATACAGTTGTGTAGGCTATGTGTATGGTTCCCCATTATCACACATTACAGACAATGTTGACAACTCCTTCCTGAATACAGAGTGTATACAGCTATGTTGCTGTAGTGTACACCCTGCTATGTACAGAATAGTTTCATATAATCATAACATGAGTCTTCTATGGCACTTGTCTCACACCCCTTTCATGTAACCAAGAGAGGTTGTAAATTCCTCTACAATAAGCTCCTCTCCAGCTAGGTTTACTACTTCTTATCCTTTACTTAAATTGTGTCACCATATTATGTAATGCTTTACAGAGAATATTTAATTATTCACATCAGTGCCTGCCAGCGAAGCTTACAATCTATATTCCCTACCACAAGGACGCACATACGGGATAAATTTGTCAGAAGCAATTTAACTTATCAGTATGTCTTTGGAGTGTGGGAAGAAACCAGAACACCTAGAGGAAACCCACACAAACAAGGAACATACAAACTGCACATAGATAGTGACCGAATGGCTCCAGCGCTATCCGGGAGCAATACTAGCCACTGTGCCAGAGAGCATAAGATGGACTAGTCCTCCTAGGTAGCGAGCTCACAGACAGATATGACTCACGGCTTCAAGTAGCGAGATGGAACATGGTGCATTGTGTGGGAGGGCGGCTGAGATACAGGTTGGGGTCCCATCATTTTTAAATAAAAAAAGCAGGACACCTATTTGACCTGATGTTTGTAGAGACGGATATAATTCACCGCTCAATTTAATTTGGTCATATACAGTAAAACAGAGGAACCTATCCCCAATACGGGATGGACATGGGAAGACAGACATAGATAGGGGAAGAGTGGCTCAGATAATACAGTTATGAGGTCTAAGAAGCCTATCCATGACCACACAGCTCTTACCATGGACCAATGCCTACAAGCATGTATTGGTGAAGTGGGTCTACACGCACCTTGTCCATGCGGTCATTCTCCACACCGAACTTTCCTCCATAACCGTGAGAGGCTTGTGGACCACTCTGCAGCTCTTGTTCCTTTAGGCTCTGATGCTCCTGGGAGACGTTATCTCTCAGTGTGTGGATGCTGAAATGAGGAGTCAGAAGGTCAGTATGACGAACCAGATAGCATTAGGAAAGGTTCAAGAGGTGGCCGTAAAACTAGGGCCAGGAAATAGGTGATCACTGATCTACCTGAAAATCAAATACCATGTAATATGTTCATAACACCATAAAACATAGTATTAAGTGCCCATTTCACACACAATGGAGACATCAGTGAGAGCTCAGTAATGACGGTGCTTTGATTCTGTCACTAGGTGAAGTTCACTCAAAGTAAGGTTATCACTTTGTGATATTTAAGAAAGAGGCATATAGGTTAACTCTTCTACAAGTAGAAGAGGGGGGAGGGGCACAGTCCTTTTTTCGAGCCATGTGCTGGATACCATCCCTCATTCTGATGCCAAAGAGACGATTACAGAGTCTGTAAATCAGATGTACTCAGTACCTGTAGGCACTAGGACCCTGTTGTAGTGAGCGAAAGGCAGGAGTCCAAGGGGAGGGGCCTCCATGGAAGCCATATTGCAGCGGACTTAACACAGATCATAGAAAATCCCCATTAACAATGACTTACTTGATGTGTTCCTGGTGCCCGGATCCTTCCACTGTTTTTGCTCCCCATCTTTGTTCCTTTTCACTCAGATCATTCTATAAATAAAGCATATTAGTGTTGGTTTTAGTCTGAGTTCAGGCTTAGTAGTATAAGTGACAATGGGGATCCTACCACCACTAGTAGGCGCTATTTCTGTACACGGAGAGTTATTAGTCAGCAAAGCAATAAATAAGCAATGCCTTGTATAAAACATCATTTCTACTGTTGGAAACGCTTTACCTCTCCCAAAAACACACTTTGTTCTGCAGCAGAGATCTCCTGAACAAAACTGGCCCTGTATAAAGCTAGACCCGACATGCCGAGCTCAGAGCAGAGGAGTGTCAGGCCTGCCCTCACTGTATTATGTGTCCTATTCATTTTGTAATGTAACGAGATTTGAAGACACAGAACGCTAGTGATCGCTCCAACGTATTTTAGATTTAAAAATGCTGTATGCCTCGAAAAATGTAGGTTTGGGTGGAAGTCAAAATAATAAAAAAATCTCACTCACCTGGATTCTGGCGATAGACCAATTTGCAGAGTACCCCGTTGCATGGAATGGTCCAAGCCAGGAGATACTATGGACTGTTCGAAACATCGGGGTAAACCGTTACAAGGGGGTGACGCCAGAGTACAGGGAAGTCAGTTTATGTATTTTAACACTTGCCTTACTTAACTCCACCCACAATTTTGGAAGACTTATTAGATCAAATTAATGGGGAATGGAGCCACCAGGACTTTCGGCTATACACATTGTGCCGCAGTTAGTGAAAGCCAGATTTCTTCAGGTTTCCACAAAAGAAGGGGTAGTTGCATAGTAGATACCATTACACAGCTATGGGGAGGGGGACACAGAATATGGACTCACCACAAAATCAGGGTCCGTCTCCCAGTCGTCCGTGTCATCCGCAGAAATGGAGAGGGAATGCCCTGCTGAAGCTTTCCACATCTGAAAGAAAGGTCACCAATATTATCACTCAAATGTACAAAGAGATCCATTAATAGGTTTTACCACAAGAAGCTGGAGATTCCTCAAAACACTGTGTCTGTTGCCCAAAATAAACTTTACCTTCGCAAATCTAAATTTAAAACACAAACTGAATGAAACAATTAGCAAGATCATTAAAACATTCTCGAACTCTGACTGGCACAGCGCCCTTGACTCAATTTTTGGTCCGTGCCACCTAAACAAGAAGCCATTACGATTCCCTATCATATCACGAGAACAGGTTGACCATACTAAACTGAGTTTTTTCCCTACCCGCTCAATAGAAATTTTACTACGTACTCTCTCAAACTCATGTAAACCAATACCAGCCGGTACATAAGATGATATATGTTCCTTAATATATTTCATAGGGTAAAGCTTTCCCTGCGCAAAGGATTCCTGGCGGGACTCTCAGCTACTCATAACTGTCCTAAATGCAATCAAACAGAAATTGAATTATACCATTGCCCATGAGACTGCCCCTAGTTAGAAAATGTTGACTTCAAATGGGTAGAGAATAACGAAGGGAGGCGGTTATTGCAGGCCATTGTACAATCAAAAATCCACCAGAAACCACCATCATTATTTTGAATCCAAAATAAACCGTTTTACACATTCTAGGTTGAAGTGGCTGGAAACTACAATAGATAGGCAAGAGAGAGGCTCCCAGGTTTTTCAAAACATTGAAACATATATTAATCCCCTCCCTAGAGAAACTAGGAACCAGATTTTACGACTCTTTAGGAAACACCATGTGGTAGGAACTTCGAAACCTTATGAATGACCCCCCCCCCCCCAATCCTATGGTGAATCATAAACCCACAACAATGATGGCGTCAAAGACTTCCCGTGCAGTCCTCTTATTCCTCGCCACTGGGATCCTCTTTAAGTGGTATGGTATTCAGTCATTCCTCATGTTTGTAAACCAGTTTAGCTCTTACTCCATGAAAAATCGCTACTTATCCCTCTTTGTAAAAAGTGGTATATTATATTTGTTAGGTATCTGTGAGTGTTAAAAACCTCCACATATTTTGTCTTTGAATTGTAACATGATGGTCCAGCAACAATACAAGTTAAATAAAATAATTAAAAAAAAAACAAAAAAAAAAAACAGACATAGGCAAACATTTCAGGAGCTTACAATAAAATAAATGGCGATGAAACACTAGGGTTAGATTTACTAAACTGCGGGTTTGAAAAAGTGGAGATGTTGCCTATAGCAACCAATCAGATTCTAGTTATCATTTACTTAGTACATGCTACAAGATAACTAGAATCTGATTGGTTGCTATAGGCAACATCTCCACTTTTTCAAACCCAGAGTTTAGTAAATATACCCCTTAGTAGGGGTATACCATAAGAGGTTGGATGTTACAATTTAGAGGTTGTACGAGGACGGGCCTGAACTAAACTGAGATTATGCAATGGGCGTGATAGCTGAACACTTTTTATTCACTTGCACACCAAACAAGTGAACTGACAAACTCAATGTTAGTTCAGATCACAAAATGGCTGCCTCCACGACAAGTAGGAAATTCCTGTCCTAGTATAATAGCTTTTGCATAATCATTTGAGAATATTTTTACATGAGATTAAAATTTATTTTTGGCTGAGTGCTTCATTAATGGTGAAACACAAAACAAAATGGCAGAAGTTTAATTTTGTCAGTGATTTCTTGACTAACTGCACAGCATTGGGAGTAGCCAGATTGTTTTAGTACATAAGGGTTGTCTGATAAGATAGCCAGCTAGGGTATAACACTACAATCACATCAGACTTCTGTTACTATATAGCTGGACAGCTCACCCAGTATAAATCTTAGCCTAGGACAAGGAGAAAACCGCATAGTAAATCAGTAATAGAATTGACAGGCACAGGTCATGAAATACAGGACTTGTCACATAAATGCATAACTCCTGAAACACCCAGGCAGAACAGGGTTTTCTTGTATTGGAACCTGCAAGGGATATAATGAAGAAGAAAGTCACATATACACTATAATAGCTACCATAGGCTGCGCAATTTATAGGTCATGACTGACTGACAGAAAATCCAATGAAAGGCTGAAATTATGTGCTGTGATTGAGGCTATAAAGATCTATATATATGATTAGCATTGCTCTAATGTGGTACGGGGGAGGATGAAGGGATTGCGGTTTGCTCTGGAACATTGCATAATGCTTAATGCTTGGGGAATAGTGTGGGTTTATAAACCTTTGTAAAGGCTCTAAGAATCTTTTGTATGTTCAGGGGTGGGAGAAAAAATAAAATAAAAAAAAATCAGGAAGGCAAAACCGATTGTTCAACATCTACTTGGCCTTCTGCTGCGGCTGTTAGACAGTAAATTACTTCCGACAGCCGAAGCCACCGGCCGCTCCCTTATGTCCCAATGGCGATTTCATCTATATCCAAAATCTGCAGTCAGTTAAGATCTACCCCACTACCTACAACATCACTAGTCCTGCTCCTGTGTGTGAATCTACCACACAGCACATTTCTGAAGAGCAGAGTGTGAAAAAACACAAAACAAAACAGATTATTTTGATTTAAATCAGATATTTTTGAGTTTTTAACAAACATGGTCAAATAAACAAATAAACCAAGTGAAAACAATAATACAAAGTTCTTTTAAAACACTATCTTTCATATATTCTATTTAAATGACACAGAGTCACCAATCATGGCACAGCAGACTACACACAAATCACAACAGAAACTACAGAGGGAAAGAAACAGCAATGAAGGGGCAGCATGGTGGCTCAGTGGTTAGCACTTCTGCCTCACAGCACTGGGGTCATGAGTTCAATTCCCGACCATGGCCTTAACTGTGAGGAGATTGTATGTTCTCCCCGTGTTTGCGTGGGTTTCCTCCGGGTGCTCCGGTTTCCTCCCACACTCCAAAAACATACTAGTAGGTTAATTGGCTGCTAACAAAAATTGCTGGCAATTGCCTTGCACGATTTGGAAATCTGAATGAGCCTACACATTAGCTTTATTGCACGTCTTAAAAAGAAACACAAATTTTTGCCGCTTTGTCAGTACCCAGACGGTCTCTCAGTTTTGACTGCACCAAACCAAATGTGGAAAATAGTCTTTCTACTGAAGCGGATGATGCTGCGGCTGTTAGCCATTGCTCTACTGCTACCATGATATTTCCATTACCATCTACAGTTTCTAAACCAATGTCCATTTCCACCTGTCTATTGGTGCCACTGTTGACACAACGTGCTCAAACAAGAGGTCATTAAATGGGCTGCTTTTACAGTGATAAGTTACTTCTATCAATTGTCCTCTCTCTCTGAACTTGAAACACTGGTGTTGGTCACTCTCTCCGGATTCTGGAATTATCCGTTTCTTATTTGGACTTGTCTGTTGCCTGCTTTGCATAATTCATCATCATTTATTTATAGAGCACCACTAATTCCACAGCGTTGTACAGAGAACTCACTCACATCAGTCCCTGCTCCATTGGAGCTTACAGTCTAAATTCCCTAACACACACACAGACAGAGAGAGGTCAATTTAATAGCAGCCAATTAACTTACCAGTATGTTTTTGGAGTGTAGGAGGAAACTGGAGCACCCAGAGGAAACCCACGCAAACACGGGGAGAACATACAAACTGCACACAGATAAGGCCATGGTCGGGAATCGAACTCATGACCCCAGTGCTGTGAGAGCAGCTAATCAAAGGTCAAAGGACTATGGTCCATATTGCACAGTATGCCAATTACCATTAAAACCCTGTATTGCTATAATGGAGATTTAAATCAATGATTTTTTTAAAAAAAATGGTGATTTAAATCACATTGAAATTATGATTAAAATCAAGTTGATTTCAATTAGCACACCCTGCTGAACATCAAGTCTGTCATTCCCACTCTGCCGGCTCATTTACAGAAGCACCTCCCTCTTAAGGTGAATCCGTCGCCTATACATAATGGAGGCACTAATATTGTAAGTCAAACCAGTATACAAAAAGTTATAGGCGCTCTCAGTATACCAATATACAAATAATTATGCAGCACCTCACAGATCAAGACGACAATAATACATTTAAGAGGACGCAATATCAAATCAAGTAACAGTCTGACTGTTACTTGATTTGATATTACGTCCTCTTACATGTACTATTGTCAAACCAGTGTGCAGCCTAGCATTGTGCTAGGACCCAATCACAACGCAGAGGCACTTCGTGAATTGACTGGAAGCAGTCTCATAAATATACGCTGCACTAACAAAATGGCTGCCTCCATTCTGTGTAGGCGATAGGACCGCTTTAACAAGGCAAACTCCTGCAAAGGCGTAAGAGAGCATGATGGACATGTTAAGTATAAACGCTTCAAACCCCTCCACCCCCTGCTCATCAAAGTTCACACAGCACGGAACCTGCTTAGCAACAGCAGCCCTGCGTAGTTACAGTTGCCTTGGGGATAAGAAGGTCAAGGTGGCCTGCGGGTGCCAATACCACAGGAGGCAATAAATAGGCATTGTTCTAAGTTTGGGTAGAGAAACGGTTATTGGCACTGCAATATACTACTACCTTATATATCAATGGTTACCCACAGCACTTACATTGTAGGGCATCGTTACCTTCCGTTTTATATCATTATGTGTAATTTGTTTGTACTGTGATCACCACAATGTACAGCACCGAGTAATAGGTTAGTTCTTTATAAATAGGCAGCATGGTGGCTCAGTGGTTAGCACTTCTGCCTCACAGCACTGGGGTCATGAGTTCGATTCCCAACCATGGCCTTATCTGTGTGGAGTTTGTATGTTCTCCCTGTGTTTGCGTGGGTTCCCTCCGGGTGCTCCGGTTTCCTCCCACACTCCAAAAACACACTTGTAAGTTAACTGGCTGCTATCAAATCGACCCTAGTCTGTGTGTGTATGTGTCTGTGTTAGGGAATTTAGACTGTAAGATCCAATGGGGCAGGGACTGATGTGAGTGAGTTCTCTGTACAGCGCTGCAGAATTAGTGGCGCTATATAAATAAATAAATGATGATGATGATAATACAGCAAGATTCATTCCCCCAATTTCACTGGGAGGGTGGCACTGAGAACTACCACTCACAAGTTACCAAGCTTCATAAAAAGAAAGAACATGGCCTTGTGTGAAATGGACATCGTTTGAAGAATATTCAGGAATAATGAGATAGGGGGGCTAGAAGCCCAGGCCTGTGAAGCTATGCACAGGGTAAAACCTCTTCATTGTCACCCAGTGTCACCATGGAAAACAGGATGGGTTGCATTAGAACCAATGAGCCCCATCAACAATGAACCAGAGACAAACACTTTTTAGCCCACATTTTGTGAAAAGATTGAAAGACACAAATGCTACTTGTCAAGTCAGTGTCTGACTAATGTACGACTGTTACACCCTCCGCTTGGATCCAATCCGTTATGAATCCTGCAGCTCAACTTGTAGACGTGTCCTCCAGCTCAAGTGCTACTCTACTCTATCAGTCTATATTGAATACTTATCACGTACACAGTTCTAAATTAGCATTTTAACATACAATGTCCTATCTACACAATTATTATCATCATCTATTTATATAGCGCCACTAATTCCGCAGCGCTGTACAGAGAACTCACTCACATCAGTCCCTGCCCCATTGGAGCTTACAATCTAAATCCCCTAACATACACAGACCGAGAGAGACTAAGGTCAATTTGTTAGCAGCCAATTAACCTACTAGTATGTTTTTGGAGTGTGGGAGGAAACCGGAGCACCCGGAGGAAACCCACGCAAACACGGAGAACATAGAAACTCCTCACAGATAAGGCCATGGTCAGGAATCAAACTCATGGCCCCAGTGCTGTGAGGCAGAAGTGCTAACCACTATTCAATTATTTCCTCCAAACACAACTTTCACACCATATATGGCTACCTCCATCTCTGATCATCTCTTCTCATTCCAGAACTTCTCTTGTGCAGCGCCTCTATCTGGACCTCTCACGCCGGCTGATAGTCACAGGTCTCCAAGGCTTTAAACGCTCCCTAAAAACTCATCAAACATATAACTAGACCTCATAGTAACTAGTTGCACTTACCTTACCGCTTTGCACATGGTAGGGGCTGGTATATAGTTAGAGCCTAAAGATGACTGCCCCCTGGGAGGAGGGGGGAATATTCACTTTCCAGCTACTGAGCGGAAACTACAAACATGACCCTTTGGTCCTTTAACACATACTGGCAAAAGCGAACTAATTCTTTCGGACAATCTTCAACTCCGGATTTCCAGCACATGATGCCAAACCCATATACCAGCAATGTTTAATTAGGCCATTTGGGTTACATGGAAGCAGGCAGATGATAATCTTGAGAAGCGGGCATCAAGAAACGGGATTTTACCATAGGTCATGTCCTGGCTGTCTAAAACAACGAGACCCAGAGATTATATATATATATATATATATATATATATATATATATATATATATATATATATATATATATATATATATATATATATATATGGTAGAAAAAACAAACCAGATATCTACAGGTGGTGTTTACCCAATATATAGATGGTAACAGATGCAAAATTGCGTGTGTAGTGAATATGGTATATGCAAATACAATAATTGATTATATAAATATATAGTAGTAACAGTAACACCTCCACAGCGTACGTGTGGCAGCCAAACCTTAAAGGCGGATGGTTAGTCCGATAAACATAGAAGGATATATATGGTAAAGGGCGGCGCCTTCAGGTGTATACAGTGTATATAAACATATAAGCACAGGTGTACACAAAATAGTCCAGAGGAGTTAAACAAAATGGTGTCTGAATAGATGAACCGCAGGTAGTTCATAAACACGGTAAAACAGGATAGAGATGATCTATGATTGATCGTGCAGATTAATAGAAGTGGTGTGCGTACCAGATATATAAACTCAAACCGGTTATCTGTATAGTAGCTCCTTAGGAATCCCGGAGTATGAATGACAGCCACTGTTTGTAGGTGAAAGGTTTTCTGATTGTGGTGCCTGAAATTTTAGTTCATCTGAATAATGTCATGCCTATAATGCAGGATGTTCAGTGAATTTTCATTTCCTGTGACTTCGTACTAAAGGGGAAGCTCATCAGTGGGACCTGTGGTGTTACATTTATAGCTGGAGAATTGGTTGCAGATCATACTCCGGGATTCCTAAGGAGCTACTATACAGATAAGCGTTTTGAGTTTATATATCTGGTACGCACACCACTTCTATTAATCTGCACGATCAATCATAGATCATCTCTATCCTGTTTTACCGTGTTTATGAACTACCTACGGTGCATCTATTCAGACACCATTTTGTTTAACTCCTCTGGACTATTTTGTGTACACCTGTGCTTATATGTTTATATACACTGTATACACCTGAAGGCGCCGCCCTTTACCATATATAGCCATATATATATATATATATATATATATATATATATATATATATATATATATATATATATATATATTATTAATATCTATACAAACACAGGGAGCAAACGAAATAAAATAGGAATGCAGTGCTTTGCGCTCTTAGAAAACTATGTTTCAGATTACATTTAACAGGGCTGATCTAATTAATTGATCAAAGTTAGTGACCTGTGATGACGTTTCCCAGAGATATTGGAGCATTCTATTTCCACATGTCTTTACGAACAAACAGTATTACTCAGACATTCACAGAAAGACAACAGGTTCACCTTCTACAATACATCAAATTTTGTTTTCCAGCTTAGTTCCCCTTTAATGACCTGTCTTATTCCAATTATTGTAATACTACCTATAGCAGCATAGCAACCAAATCAGATGTCCATTATAGGCAAGGCTCAGAAGCAGATCTGATGACGCAGACAGCAATGTTATTTTTACACAGTGAATAAGTTACCTCTGCCAGGGGCCGTCAATCTGTTTTTTAGGAGCAGCCGTTAGACTGGACATTAGTGTTATCATAAATCCTCACCTGCCATCTTCTGTCATAACTAGAATTTATTCAATTAATCTGCTGAGCAATTGTACTAATTAGCACAATTAAAAGTATTTAACAGAAGATGAAAAGAAAAAAATGTTTATAACCATATCCCTTTACAGGATTTTGTTTTCAAAGATTAAATGCATTTAAACATCCCCATTAAACTATAAAGGTCTTAGCCCACACCAGCTACACAGAGCGGACAGTATCTAATGCTACTTTCTAACACGTTAGGACCAAGCTATTCTCACACTCTGGGATAGAGGATCTTCTTCCACTACTATCGTACGACTATTATCAGAAGCTTCAGTAGTGTTGTCTGGATCCAACAAGTGTCCTAATCATAGCATGTTTCATAACTAGCTGCGGTGCCAAATGCTGGACCTCTGCCCATGACCCGTGTGTCCGATTCTAGAACAAAGTGGTAGATAAAGGAGAACAAACTGCATGACAGATAAACACAACAATAGATTGGGTAGCTAGCCTTCTGCCATTAAGCATTTAACCCCCAGTAGCCTGCATATGGCTATTTAGCTTTTCTGTACTCGTTGAGGGCTTATTCACACAAAAGTGGGTGAGCACTAGCGCTGCTGATGCATTTCATTGATGCAACTTAAGGTGCTTTCATGCATTGTGCTTTTACCAACGCAGTTTAAAAGCGGATAGGTTTGAATGAGCCCTAAAGGACCAACTCCGGGCCATTTCCAAAACATAATGCATCCTTCACCCCAACTAACAAAACAACAGAGGGATGCTGACCAGGACAAGAAAAATAAACAATGCTATGAGAATTTAGTACAAAACAAAATAGTTTACATGAACTACTTTCTCATTTATATAGAAGACACTTCAATCAAATCTTCCTGCAACTTGGAGACATTTTTCAATTATTTTTCTATTTGCGCATAAGGACTTGGAACTGTTCAAAAAAATATAGAAACAACATATCACTTAAATGGTCTATAAACTAAAATGTGTGCATAAAAGTTTCAGGAGCTTATCAGAAGTGATATTTGATATAAAGTTGCAATTTAATGGAAGGATTTTTTTTTGCAATGAACAACAGATATACTGCCATTAAATCCATGATATCACTAGACAGTGGACACCTCAGTATATGTCTCATAATTGAGTACACAACTTGCTGTCAAGTGTCAAACAAATACAATGTCAGATATCGGTTCTGTGAAGATATCTGAATATATATATTTTTATATAAACCAGCCTGTATTATAGGTTTAGTCACCTACGTGGGCTGTTGGGAAAATTAAATGTACTGACACAAATAGAAGTGCACAAAAGAAAAAAAAAATTCTCTGATCAGTTAAATGACTCCAATGTGCTGTGTGTGGCTGGAATACACCAGCAGCAAGTAGACTAATTAACAGATATATATATATATATATATAATAATAATTCCCTGTGGAAAATTAGGTCTGCCAATAGAACACAGTGTGTGCATTATGTTTTTAAGTCTCATACAACCACTCATCTTCAAATATGTTCTATATCTTGTTGGTAACATACATAGTATAAACTTGCCAAATGATTCAAAATGACTCAGGAATCTGGTCCTGATCCAATTTCATAATTGCACTACTTTAAAGCTCAGCAGTTTTTTTTTTTACTACAAATATGTTGCTAACCCACAGACCACCACATGTTATACAGTGATTAACTGTTCATAGGGCACAAGAGGAGCACACATTTCAGAGTAACACAGGCAGTCACAGGTCTGAACATGACATGGTATGGAATCCGACACCAGGAAACTGTCACACCCACTGGAAGGACACTTCCACATTCCGTCCCAAACATAAATGTTCCCTTTTCCTACAGAATACCGCTTACCAGACTGGTTTTAATATGGCACAACTTCTGCCTCCCTTTAACAAATGCCCACTATGCCACACATCTGAAATGGTCACCTCACCTCCCTTATTCATACACATATGGGTACTCCCAGCATACTGTGACTGCAGGAAGAGTAATACAAAGGGAAGAGTAATACAAAGGCAAAAGTAACAAGGTAACAGTGGGGTGAAGAGTAATCAGGGGAAGCAAATGTGAGGGGTGACAAAGGCAGTAGTAGTGTAGTAACAAGTTAGAATATAAAATGGGGATCTGGGAAGGACAAAGGGACATATAAATCAATAAACCCACAGCTAGGACTGAGAATATGTTGAAGAGCACAGAATACTATAATGTGATGTGCAGCATATATAGAGGGGTGGAGAAAGCTGTCAATGACAATTAATGCTGGGACAATCTAATCAAGAGGTGCAT
Source organism: Mixophyes fleayi (assembly GCF_038048845.1). Taxonomy (NCBI): domain Eukaryota; kingdom Metazoa; phylum Chordata; class Amphibia; order Anura; family Limnodynastidae; genus Mixophyes; species Mixophyes fleayi. Next base: position 28,080,187 of record NC_134411.1, read on the forward strand.
ACCATCAGTGGTGATAGCGATGGGAGCCATGTAGGGCCAACAAGTTAAATGGATAATTATTGGTGAAATGAGCCAACAGGTCTGGGATATGATGAGCAATAAATCTAATAATGGGGTATACAGGGACATATAATGGGGTATACAGGAATATCAGGGAGATGGAGAATGCATGAAATGAGTATCAGTGTGTGGGGGGTCAGACTATGTGGTGATGAGGAACTGGGGCAAATAGTGCGCGGGTGTAATAATAAATAATAATAATAATAATGAGGAGTGGGGTCTACAACCAGGTCAGAGAGGGGGATGCAGTGATAATTCAGGTGGGGGTATTGGCTAGAGAGTGGGGCGCAGTGATAATGTCGGATACACACACAGGGACGGACAGACAGACACACGAAGGAGAACCTGGGTAAAGGAACAGGCACCGCCCGGTATCTCACCCTGGTCCCGGCCGCGGCTCCGCTCTGGATACTGGGGAAGGAGGTGACTGTGAGTCGGTTTCCCACTTCCTGTCTCTCTCCCGATGTGACGTCACTTGGGAGGGGGTCACGTGATTATCCCGGTGACGGATCCTACATGGAGCGCGATCGGTCACGTGACGCGAAGTGTTCTGTGCGGATACATTGTATCACTGTAAGATCCCTGGCGTTCTGTACGTGGAAGACTTGTAATTCCCGGCATTCCAGACAACTGTGCTCGGCCGGTGTAGTCCATTTACATGTCACCCGGTAAGATTATGTCAATTTCTAGTTTTTAGAAAATAAAAGCACAGTTAATGACAGTTTGCAGCTACCTGTGCACCTTTCCTCCTCTCACAGATCTTTCATAATGAGCTCTGGGTCCAACTAAGACCACCACACTATACTTATTTCTGCCATGGTCCATTCCAGCGCTCACTCTGACCACCACTTGTACTTCTCCACGGGGATCAATTACCTGTTATTACTGATCCAATGGATCTTGATGCTGCTTCAACAGGTAAGAATGAACTCAACTTAGACTCTATGGACCTCCAGCAGCTAGCTGGACCGGGGAGTACCTCCTCCTTGGGCTGGTCCCATAGTGGGCTACCTGCATTTTGTTTCTCTTTAAAATGTTCCTAATAGGCTGCTGAGCGGAGTCAGGAGGTAAAAAGGAGAACACTACCTGATATCGTTGGTACAGGAGGACAAAATCCAACACTCCAGTGAGCCCTGTTAGCCTCCACCTCAAGCACCAGCTTTGGACACTCCTTACTGATCTGCTAAAATTGCTGATCAGATCGCTTCTGATTTAATGATCCACTTGTAAACCATCTCATTTAAATTCTGTTTGTCCAATCTGTTTATCTGTATTACCATGTTGTTCTGCCTACAGTATGCTAATGGCTTTCCATGTCTATCCACACTGTACCATCCTCCTCCTTCCTTGTTCCCCTCATCCCCATTCTCCCAGCCCTATATCCTCACCTACTGCAACCTACCCTCCTGACAGTTCAACTGTGTAGACTCTGCTAAACTTAATGTCTCTTTGGTTTCTCACTACCCCCTCCCTCTAGAATGTAAGCTCTCATGGGCAGGTCCTCTGCTCAATATCTCACACACATCCACTCTGTCCCTTTTCAAGTCCAATGCTGAATTGTTTCTGTATGTCATGTAATTTGTTCTGTTAATAGAATGCAACATCTACTTCTTATGTCTACTCTTTTCATTTGTCAGATTTGTTCTCTACTGAATCTGTGGCGCCATGCAAATAAACAATGATTTAATTTATATGTTTCAAGTGAACAAATATAATTCATATTCAGAGTAGAGCGCATTTCTCATCCACCGTTTTTAAAAAGAGCCTAAGATCTTAACCAGTGATGAGAAACATGCTCCTTCCTGCTGTCAGATTTGTTTGTTGTAACGTGTAACACTTCTATAAAATATCTGCTGATGTTATTACAGGTAGAGATCTCTCTTTTATTATATATTGTTTCAACTTATTACTGAGATTAATGGTAATGTGTGGCCCTTTTGAAGGTTAGAGGGCCACCCATGCGGACCCTGAAGTGTATAAGGTTACCCAACGGTGATCTAAACTCTGCCAATGGTTTTATGTGTATATCTTCCCAAACACACCCCAGGTACCACCCTATTGTTATTAAGCAAAAAGGTGTGTAATGGTTTTCCTGATAACACCCAAAAAAATAATAATGCTCTAATAGTCAAAACCATTTTGCGTAACACACATAAGCGGTCTATATAACAATCATATAATGATGCTATACAAAGTTAGTTTATATATCAATGTTCCACAGATTTCTTCCTTTGGTTTGTAGAACTTCTCCTTATTCATTTATATTTTATATCCAACATATGCTCACTCAAGATAAAAAAAAAAAATAGAAAATATTGCAATAAGTCCCACATGTATTACTATTTTGATCACCATGAATGTGACAAATCATAACAATTCTAATAGTGCTAACTAATGACCACTAATCTTGTGATTGCACCAGTCTACCAAATATAATTACATCAAACACCCTCTTGTGCTTGTACTTACTAGATGTCAATATTCAAGTGATCTTCTCAATCAATTGAAAGTGGTAGTATAACACTTGAGACCCCCCCCCCCCCTCCCCATTTGTGGGCAGTTATGCTCACCCCACTGTGCTAGCACTTCCTAAATGTTAGTGCTCCTATTACATGGTGGAACACTGTCATTGGCCTCTTGTTACCAGATTAGGTCCTCCAGCAGGTAAAATGTATTTTCAACTCTCACCATTCAAAAAAAAAAAAAAAAAAAAAATTGCCCAACTGGGACATTACTCTTTGAAAAATTAAAAAAAAACCCTCATTAACTCACCTAAAAACTGATAGATAGGTATAGATTTTATATATATATATATATATATATATCTCAGAAGTAAAAGTTCTTCAAGAGCAATTCAAGATGAAGTTGCTTTGGTCAGTGATTGAGGAAAGGGAGAAATTTTGTCAACACTAGATATTACAGATGCCCAACTTCATAGGAGGACCAGCTTTAATTTCCTGGGAGCTCACTTTTAGTTTTTGATATACACTTTTTTTTATCCTGTCAAATCACTTCTTTCCTTGCTTGTTGTCCTATGATCTGTGTCCACGGCTCTGGGCGTTCTGTTGCTCAGAAGCTCCCTCCTTGTCCTTTATAATGGCCATAAGGACTATGTAGGAATATCAGATTTATTCTGTGATGGGGGTACCAGTTCCCTCTAGGCTAATGGCACGCACACAAGCAGGGCAGGCTTTCTTAGGCACTATACATCATGGGTAGATGTGAAGTTGAGGTGAAATTAACAACAAATAATTTATGCAGTGTAAGTATTGATTCGATCTACAATACATTTTTCAAGTTTTTATTTTGTTTTACCTTTACGCGCTGTATTTGTAAACTCACATTTCATAGAATTTATAGCTCATCAATAAAGCTGGGGCACCGATGGTCAATTTATTCTTGTGTGTGGTGTAGTTGGCATAAAACACAAAGACCAAATTCTGCCAGTGAAACGTTATATTTCACTACAAATGTGGAAAGCGGCACATATTTTATGCAAGTTATTCTTTCGTCCACCCATATCTTTCCCAAATGTTACGTGGCCTGTTCTTTGGGATGTTTCACTGTGTCTTCCTACTGCTGCAGGATAAAACAAGGATTTTTGTACCTTCCTTTAAATCCCTTTCTCCGAAGCGGTAGGTGGACACAGGCCAACCCACCCAGGCATATGTGGGTTTTATTTTTTGCGCTCTGTCCTTGTTTTTTTTTTTTTTATTGATGTGCCTCATAAAGGGGTAAACATAACCCACAGTAGACTTAGAGCAGTGGTGGGCAACAGGCAGCCTTCCTCTACGACCCCCGCAGCCGCTGTGTCCAATCTCATCAAAGGAGCGGGAACCGACTTCCGTGTCACATGATCTCCTCCGCTGGAGGGCAGTGCCATTCCATGTTGCCCGTTCACTGCCTTAGAGAAAGATTTAATGGAAAATACTCCTCCTTTTGCCAGGGTCTATTTCATAGAAACCCTCAGTGCTTTTTGACCCAATTTGAAATTAATGTTAGCTGTATTTATCTTTAGACAAGTGTTTCAGCATAACATTTAATAGTCCTTACAATAAAAAGCATTTAAATAAATGAGTATGTCATCTTAAACAAAAACCAAAATGCTTTGACCACGGCCTGTCATTTTAGGAAGCTGTTCATATCTGAACTCTGTCTTCGTGATTCTACAGTATTTCAAATCATCACACACTGAAACGCCAGATTAATTACACTCCTGTCAAGTCAGCCCAATCATTACAAATCAGGAACCAACTGCGGTCAGTGGACTTCTTTCTAAATTGCTCCAGGATTCAGAGCAGATATTGTGGCAGGAACATCCCTCCATTGCAGCAATACATTTACACTATTACGGCTGGCAGAATCGGTCTTTGTACTCTGCATTCTAAAAAGGTGTGGGGGACCCATTTAAAAGCAGTGGATCCCAAACGTTCTCAGTTCAAGGCACCTTTAGGGTCTCAATAAGTTTTTTCAAGTCAGCCCTAAGCCAAAATAACTACTGAGTAGTCCCCCGCCACTGCGCAGTTTGGGAACCGCTGATTTAAAGTATTATTTCAACAATATAGCGAGAGATCTACCCTTGTTTAAGTCCTTTGTGTACAAATTAAGGAAGAGTTTGACAACTTTTCATTTTATTGGCAGTGGAAAATGCTTCAGTATTTTATTGAAAGAAAGCAATAAATAATACTGTGATAAAAATAGTCCAAAAGTACATCGACTGTACATATATTGTTACATAATCAGCAAGTACACAAACAGGATTAGAAAAAAAAAATGTAACAAGGAATCCAAATTTATACATGAAAGGTAAAAGTTTAAACAATAACAGACAGTATATATAACGTCAACTGCAATAAATAATACATCATTATCTGGAACAGAACTGATTCGCAGTAATCTTTTTTTCCCCCAACATTACGTCCAAGACAAAAAAAAATAAAATAATCAAAATCAACAGGATTATGTATTACATATGTCCTGATCACTTCCTTCTGGTACAAACACAACATATATTAAGTGGAATTACAGAACAAGAATAGAGAGAGAGAGTAAATAAAAAAGAGAAAAGGATAAGGCCTTTTGTATAAAACAGGCTGCACCGTCACAGCCTATAATAACTGCCAGGAGAGTTGTGATTGGTCCTTACTGATTCCCTGAACTACTGCAAAGGCCAGTATGACATTGTACAATGTCCTAGGAGCCATGCAGTACAGGTCAGGAAACACAAAACTAATCTCCTCATTTGTTTTAGAAAATGCTGTTTATGGCTTTTCTAAATTGCTTTTAAATATAATGACATAAAAATGTAAGTTAAAACCGTAAAACAAATAAAAAAACAAACAAAAATACACTGCCCCCATAACTTCCAAGACCAACCAGGTTGAATAAGAAGAACAATCTAGGTTTAGACTCAGTAAATGCATTCTAAGGATTGTTGAGGCCTGGAACATGTTGTACCAGTTAATACCTGTGACAAAATGGACTTCCTTGATGTTCTAAGACTGTACAAATACAATAAAAAGTTTGTTTTTTTTCAACCTCAGGTTCATTATGAAAAATTACAATACTAGAATCATTTACAAAGCCCCCTGGTGATTGGCAGGGACTCGAGCAGAGTTACAGTACATTCAATAGAGAGGGGGAGAAAAACCAGCCTACAAATAGAAGAATGAACGAGGATACAAAGGACTGAATATACATGAAAATGAGCTACGTAAAAGGTTTCCACAGAAGTGAACAGAAATATAACAAACGGTAAAATTCTAAAATATTTGTTCTATCTATAATTTTACTCATTAATTAAAAACTCTGTATTAAAATATCTCAAAGTGTCTGAACAGCTCGTTTCGTACGGAGGAGAACTCGGCCAGGTCTGGAAATGTGGAATCAAGATGGAGTCAGATATTGCATATTCATCTGTAGAAGTAATGTGGGTAGACTGTAAGAAGAGGAAATCAGATCAAAATTAGGACAAGGTTGAAAAGGGACAAATACGCATCTCTGAATGTTTTTAGTAGACCTATGTCCTCTGCAGGTGAAGACCGCTAACATCTCAGGCCTTGTGCAATCAATTACATCCTTAGGGGTCCAGTGTTGTAGACAGACCTATTTGGGTCAATTCCAGGTCACATAATTATCACACATCATTAAAATGATCTCTAAATGAGTGTTATAACCGAGAATGATCTAATTATCGGACATGCTCTTAATTAGCCCAAAAATGGACATCCAGGTGTTTCCACATAGGAAAGGAGACATACCCATCTGCCACAACAAAAAAAAACACCTGCCTAATATTGTGTAGGTCCCCCTCGTGCCGCCAAAACAGCTCTGACCCGTCGAGGCATGGACTCCACAAGACCTCTGAAGGTGTCCGGTGGTATCTAGCACAAGGATGTTGGCACCTTTAAGTCCTGTCAGTTGCGAGGTGGGGTCTCCATGGCTTGTACTTTATTTTCCAGCACATCCCACAGACGCCCTCGATCGGACTGATATCTGGGGAATTTGGAGTCCACGTCAACACCTTGAACTCTTTGTCACGTTACCCAGACTATTCATGAACAATTTTTGCAGTGTGCATGATCTTGCTTGAAGAGGTCACTGCCATCAGGACATACTGTAGCCATGAATTGGGGGGGGGGGGGTAATCGGTCTACAACAATATTTAGGCAGGTGGTACATGTCAAAGTAACATGAATGTCAGGACTCAAGGTTTCTCAGCAGTACATTGCCTAGAGAATCCCACTGCCTCCACCAGCATGCCATCTTCCCATAGTGCATCCTGGTGCCATCTCTTCCCAGGTAAACGTCGTACACACACCCACACATGGCCTTGGGTGCCCAAGGCTCATGTAGTCTGTTCACCGGTTGTCCTTCCTTGGACCACTTTTGGTAGGTACTAACCACTGCATACTGGGAAGACCCCACAAGACCTGCTGTTTTGGAGATGCTCTGACCCAGTCATCTAGCCATCACAATTTGGCACTTGTCAAATTCGCTCAGATCCTTACGCATTTTTCCCGTTTCCAACACACCAACTTCAAGAACGGACTGTTCTCTTGCTGCCCAATATATCCCACCCCTTGACAGGTGCCATTGTAACGAGATAATCAATATTATTCACTTCACTTGTCAGTGGTTTTAATGTTGTGGCTGATCGGTGTATATACACGAAATTACAAGGCGACACTTATTCTCTGGTAATTAGGGGGTTTTAAGCATGTTCATGTGACCAAACGTGTACATTTTATACCTTTCTTTAGATAAGACTTCTAAAAGGATACCCGAGATTTGTGGAAAGTACAAGTTAAGCACTTACCAACAAGACAGCGTTAGCAGGAGTATGTCCTAATTGTTGCTGAATCCAGTCTTTGTATTCCAGACACATTGCCTATCAATGACCATAAAAGACATGCAAAACACGACATGCAGTTAGTGTTAATTTATCTTGCACAGGAAACTCCTACACATGTTACATCACTCAGGCACGCTGTATTAGCACCGGTTGAGTCCCAGCACGCACCAAACCCTAAAAACACACTGTGCAGGGTTTAACCTTTTTTAGGGGATTGAGGCCCAAGTGATCCACGATGCAACAGACAAATGTAAAACTGATTATTGGAATATTTGGCTCACCACAATTCTGAGTGACCCAGACACAGTTTAGAGTTTTCAACAGTGAATTATCAGTTACATGGAATGAAGGAACAATTCACCATAAAAATGCTGGAAAATGGTGTTTTACTGATGCAATTTCTAACAACGAAGTAATCAAATTGTGAAGACACTGGAGGACTACGGTTACTACCAAGGTCTCTAACCTGCAGAATTGTCCTAAAGTCCAGAATTGAGCAGGATCCTGTTACGTGAAATGGGATTTACATAGAGGAAGATTCCATTCTTGCACAAATACTATTACAACCACTGATTAGAACTGCAAAACCTGTCCACTCAGGTAGTACTCAACTGCAGGTTGTACTTCCACAATGATGTTTAGCCTAGTGCTGTATTAAAGAACATCTGTTGGTTTAATAGACATCGGCATTACTGTCCCAATACTGTTTCCCAGGACCTGTGCGTTTGGTCTGAACCTTGACCTTCTGCTTAATAGAAGCCTGAGTAGATATGTTATGAACCCCCTTCGCTTTGGCCAAGGTCAGTATTGCCAGAACATGGATGGCTCTGGTGGGGCCTCGCTTTGTCAGCGAGTTACCTTGGTCAATGGGGACATGAACGATTTACTTAACAGTCCCGTAACACTATGCGTAACACTAGGGCCGCCGCTCCTGCACCTGCTCTGTGCTTGGGGAGCACGGGGAATGTTGCAGCCGGGGGGCCCTGGTGGCCTCACTATACATTGTTTGAGAACCTATACGGTTATGGCATCATACCCTGAGCGAGGCAGGCAAGTCATTCTGTTCGGGCTCGAACTAACTAACCGCTTCCGGTATGGTTGGAAATTGTATAGTTTTGGTTAGATTTCTGAAGTGTTGCACCAACACAGATAATATCATATGGTACGATGTCTGATATTAGGATAGCTAGGATTGTTCGGGCTTAGAGTTATCCATTAGACTGGGTAATATGTTTCTCTTTCTGTACAAAAAATCTTTAATAAAAATATTGGATTTATTAAGAGGAGAATCTGTTGGGTACGTTCTTTCCGTGTTTATTAGGGAAAGAGCATTTTATTCAAAGCACTGCTTATGTGCTATGATCTCTCCTGGGTGCATAGTAATAAAGCTATAGAGGTGTAGGAGAAGCCACCCTGGGAGAGTGCATGGGCTGTAACAGCCCAAAATGAGCTCTCAGACTGCACTACGGTCGTTCTTAGACACCTTCCTCTATACCACACAGCTTTACTGCTGTGCAGGGTGGAGAGCGCGCATCGGAAAAAACTAAAATCTCTCTCCCGGGAATACAGGGTCCTGAGAGCACTATGTAGTACGATCTGGTGACCCATGACCAGTACCGACCTGGTGACCCATGACCAGTACCGACCTGGTGACCCATGACCAGTACCGACCTGGTGACCTGACCTGTTTTAGACACTAGTCCAGTATTTACTTATTTTTTTTATACTACAAGGTTAAAACACTGTAATGAAAACCAAGGAGGTTAGAGAAATAAAGTCAGACTTTATGAACTACACATGCACCGGTAGCACACGCTGATCATGCCTGCACATCACACAGGAAGGAAGCCGTCCTACCATCCATCTGCATTTTCTTTGGCTGCATAGAAGGTGAAGACATGGAGGAGTTGACTCTGAAGTTGGCGGGTAGTGTTTCTGCAGAGCCAGCACTCATTCCTCGCACATCCTTTGGTCGGAATTTCTTTCGCCACGACGGGGCCCGTCTAAAGTTTTTATCGTCATCCTAACACATGGAAAGAATGTCCGTGAAGAACTGACCATTGCCTGGGGATCTCTGGTAACTGTCAAACTATAGCAACTGCTTGGCATGCTGGTTATTGTGGTTCCACGATCCATTTTTCAACTTTTATTTTTTGTTTTGAAACACCATAAAAGCAAAATACAAAAAGTCTAAACTTACATCATCAAATCTTCTGTCTGTTCCTCTTATGAGAAGGTTGTTGAATTCCCGCTCCAACATTGCACGTGCCTGAAAGCACAGACATGACATAATGCAATCACTTAAAGTAACATGTACTCAGACCACGTGTGTGCTGGAGCGCCACCTACCTGTGTGTTCTGAGTGGGAATTTGTAGCAGCAGAGCCAACGTGTTATGATCAAACGTTTCATCTAAGGCAATCAGAGCACCATGAACACCACTTTCTAGAAGATTATTTGCATATTCTTTAAGTCCGATTGATAATACCCAGTGGATGACTCGGTCATTACTCCAAACAATGACATCTGGGAAAGAAAAGACGAGATATTCACTTTATTTTCTGAACGTAACTGTACAGCAACTATATGCTGGTATTGAGGGCAGAACAACTAGTCCTCAATAGAGAACCGTTTTACAGAAGGTATCCCCCTTTTACCTTTAACCTCGTTTTGACTTTCTTCTCTTTTCCTCTCCAGCTCTTTCCTGTCGTAGTTCAGCCTCCGTAAGCACATGATGCCACACTGGAAACTGTTCCTAAATTGGAGAAGACAGGTCTACTTGATATCTATTTTCTAAGCCCACAGACTTCCCACGACACACCATCGTGCCACGGTGTCTTCAATGATCTCTCGCTTCAATCTTACCTGTGGAAACTGTCCACCATTTTTAACTGCCCACGTAGGTCCTTCTTTGTCAAATGATCGAGCATTCTGGCATCAACAAGGCACTCCATGAAATAACTACGGTACTGAGGCAGACCCAAGCTGGGTAGCCACTCATTGCCAATCCACTCGTGGTTCATGTCACCATAGGCTAAGGTCTAAGAGAAGAGAAAAGACTTGGTAGAACACGTGGGGTGGAAATGCTACTAAGAACTTCTCTCCACTAGTTTGGCTTCTTACGCCTTATAACTTGTGCAAAAATTTTGGCCAGGACAAAGACAAAACGGCACAGCAGTCTTGGGGTGCATAGACCATACTACAGATAGCAGGGTCTCCTGTAAAATGCTAACAACAACCCCTTACAAAACGGACCTTCAGTCGAAATAATCTAATAATAGCCACTGTCCTACCGAAGGTCTGTGTAAATTAGAGGCCTCTGAGGATTCATTAAAGGTCAGTTTAGAGCACAACCCATAGCCAGACCATAGACAATCTAAAAGAAGAGCTACCCAATAACGGTGTAAAACTGGAAGATGACCCCCGACTTCTGTGCACGATTTAAAGACTAAAACAGTGCTAAATGAAAAGGTGCATTAGTGAAAATGCTCAAACCTGAGCCCAGCTCCCCTCCTCATCGTCCTGGTGTTAGGTGGGTTAGGAAAGCAAAAGAACACAGAACGTTAGTTAGCACGGTTAACGTGGTCAAAGTGCACGGCATTACATGCAGCACACAGCCCGCGACGCACATGCAATTTAGAAACTTATAGAAACGTCAGGAACTTCTAATGCTAGATCGGTTGTCTTACAGGCTCACTGCTCTGTAGATCAAATCATTCTGCAATTATCATCAACGTTTACAGTTACAAATTTGCCGTTAGAAGATATAATCAGCCTAGGCACTTTGGGACTCTCCAGCGACAGTTAAACTGCAGCTCCCAGAATTCTCTGCCAAGCATCCTGAGAGTTGTCCTTTAACAGCAGCTATAGAGCCCCCTCCGCCTGCTAGAGCTTAATATAAATCGTTCACTGGTTTCTACTAATTTCTCAGACTAACCACTTCAGTGCTGGGCAGAGGATCACGGATCTGCAACGTCCGCTCTACCGCACTGAAGTGGTTACAAAAACACTCTAAAAACCAAACCAAAAATGGTAAAACCTAAAATCTAAAACAGAAAAAAAAAAGTTGAGCTTCTACAAATCCACTCGTTATAAAACTACACAGAAAAGGTTTATCGAGAGGCAACCATGGGAGATGCTACACAATACAAGCAGTGGTACTAAAAACTAACCGTTTGTGGAGAGGCTGTAAGAGTTTCCATCTCTTCATGTGTAACCCAGACATTTCCCGTGGACTAATACAAGCACATCCAGTGAGAGGGAAGCAGTAACAGAGAGGGAAGGTGGCACAATATATAAGCGATAGGTACATGGTGGAGCAGGAAAGAGCAAACGCTATAAGTGTCTAAGGCATTAAGGTTTAACCAAACTAAGGTCTACACAGGAGAACAGCTGGAAACGTGACCTCACCCCCCCCTGAGCCTGACAAAGGGGGCACAACACCCCTGTCCCCAAACTTTCTGTTTAAAATAAAAAAGACGGCTTGTCTTCAATTAGCCGATTTTCCAATGTAATTTGTTTCAAAGTTACTTACATAGCACATCACTATCAGAAGGATTTTACTTAAATGTGGTTTTTAAAAGGTTCGGGGAACTAAACTTTTATAAAAGTACAAAAACTCCAGTTCTTGATGGAGGCCAACAAATCGCACTTTAAGGGCTCGTACACACACACACACGCACACACACACACACACACATCCATGTGCATCGGAATAGGCAACACATAAAAACTAGGTTGTGTTTGCTACGCGTTTCAGTGATACTGTTGCACTTGTGATGCATTAGAAATAGGTTGTGCCGTGTCTTAAAATTTAAAACATGGCATTAAACCAGTCATCCGATTTTTAAGATGGTTTTCAGGTGCTCGAAACGACGGCATTGACTTAGGGCAGGTGTGACCATGCCCTAAAAGGGACAAATTTATTTAACATTCTGTATAACTTTGTAAAAATTAAACATTTGTTGTTGCTAGATAGTTATATCTACACCACTGGTTCTCAGCTCAAACTAGATAGAAAATCTTATATTTGTAGCTATTTCTGCTTGAACTGAACTTTTATAGGTAAGAAAAGGGGCTACTGACTGAACTGTAAAGATCAGGGCTATTCTATGTGAACCCATATTTATCAAGCATGAAGGTAATTCTTACCGTTCTTGATGTGGGAGGTGCAGAGGGACTGGTTAAGGACATGATCTCCTGGATGGCCAGCCGTAACTTTAGCCTGTGCAACGGGTTACTAATCCCAATTTCTCTCTGGATTTCTGTGTCCGACAAAGCTGACATTATTGCCCCACTCTTCACATTGGCTCGACAGGCAGCCACGTACCAGGCAGGCATTCCAACCCAGAGCTATCAAGAGAAGACACAGCCGCTGTTACAGCCTACATATGGGCCAGCAGGTTCTTGAGCAGTCACCGCTGAGGTTGACAGATGCTTACCTCCAACCATACGACCACAGTTGGACCATCCCACTGAGCAAATGGCAGGCCTAGTCTCCGAGCTTCCTCCAGCAGCTCATGCCTGCAAAGATGACCTTTTGTTAGGAACAACATCTCATCACTTCCTGTCTCCTAGTATTACTTGCATCTATAATACTGGGCATGTTTAGCTTGCTTTTCTCCAAAAATTCAGGACCTCACCGCTCTTTCTGACCAGCATATCTAGATCACCATCAGTGCACAAGTCCTCAGATACCACAACAACAAAATGTAGCGTTACCTAGAACATCCCCATCAGTGCACAAGACTTCAGGTCAAAATGTAGAACATATTTAAATAGGGCAGAAAAACAGAAATACAAATATTATTGTGCAAATGTGCCACTATCAAAACAGCTCAATTAATATGCAGTACGGAGAGACTATACAACTAGAACAAAGAAAAAATCCGGCTATTTAAAAATGTGTACACAGTATGATAGATATAACAGATAAAGTAGGACATTGCACAAACAACTGTGCACAGGCAATTGCTTTATGTCTGCACACCGGGTGGTGTGGTTTCTATCTACGGTGTATTTTCCTTACAAATTAAGCAACAAGACAGCCGTCAACTTATTTCACAGCTCATTTAAGCAAAAGGATTGCGGCCAAATCAGTAAAATATTTGTACCCTTTTATTGCCAAATGGCAACTTCTGCATGCAGATAAAGGTCTGAGAGGCCGGCTGATCCAGTCTCCAACATAATCAAATGTTCTTATGGATAAAGTGTGACACTATCATGCTACTTCCACAATACTGGCGAGAGTTCCTGACATCATAATACATAATACAGAAAAGTCCCACAATAAAGCAGGGAAGAGTACGGAGAGAAGTGGCACTGAGAAACAGTGGATGTGCCAGTCACTTTTATGTGGCATTAACACCCATGCAAGCAAGAGTGGAAGAGAACAACACGCGAAGGCCACACAAGTCCTCATACTCACCCCAATATTATGCTAGCAACATTAAGAGACAAGCAGAGAAGCCATGAATACAAGCCATAATACACATATACACACACCGCCCCAAAAAACAACATTGCCATATAAGGGGTTAACCATTGGCAGGCATTCACATAAATGTCAGCGCACATGTTGGCACGCTAACCCTAAACACTGCACGTCTAAGCCTGGGTACACACTACAGGTTTTTCACCCAGCTATCAAGTCAATCACACCATAAACAACCGCTCGGCCTGATATCGCATTAGTGTGTACGCTCCCACGATCATGTTTTATCGCACCAAAGCTCATCGTAACCTTTGATTTGATTTTATAAACGGACTAAAAATGTCTATAAAATAATGGAACAATGTCGTTCCAATCCTGCAGTGTGTACGCACTCAGGACCAGCGGTGTAGGCAGATCTCCATAGAGTTTACAGAGTCACCATCTTTTCAGCTGATGGTTATGACAGATGAGGAGCACAGATCTGAGGGTAAACGTGTATAGTGTGTACACATGAATTAGCTGATCGGGAATTTCAGCCGTTGGTAAAATCGTTACAGATATATTGGGACAAACTTTCTGTAGTGTGTACCCAGCCTAAACCTTAACACCGCAAATGTAAATCCTGGCCGACATCCCCAGATAACAGCAATCGTTTCTGGGGGGCTAAGGGATAAATCTTACTTTTTCTGGAGCTTTCGGTTTTTCTCAGTTTGTCCTGGCAGCTTTGCAAGTCCGAGGGATTCCTGGGAAGTACTTTCAAACTCTGGAATCCCACCTAGATCAAACAAATTAAACCGTAAACTGCTATTTTAATATAAAAAAACAACAACTGTGTATTGTGCATTTTGTTGGAGATCAGGTTTGACACATTTTCTACATATGCGATCAATAGGAGAAATCTATATAGATGCCTGGTCTCCAAAGACAAATGAACAATCATATACTCAGCCTTGAATTGCTATTACCTCTGGATATGATCAGAAGATCCATAACATTAGGAAGAAACATGAAGACAGCCTCTCTATAAAGTGTAGCGGTCTATGTTCAGTTCTATGATCTCAACCAATTTTCAGTCTATCAATTTACTAAGAACTCTTAACATCACTGATAAGAGCAAAGCGGGGGCCTTGGTATTAACAAAAAGAAAACAAAAAAATATAACAAGCAAGCTTTCTGAATAAACTGTCCACTGGGTGGCACTGTTGTAGTGGAGTTTATGTTTCATTCCACACTTGGAATTAAATTCAAAATGCAGATTCAAGCACAGCCTACCTGGTCCAAGTGATTCTTTCCCCATTAGTCCAGGACGACCCTTTTCTTTTTTACCAAACAGTCGGCCGATTGATGACTTTATCCCTTTCTTCTTTGGGGCTTTGTTTAGGGAGTCCTGGCTGCTGTTACTACTGCTGGGATTGCTCACCTGGCCGTCCTGTGAGCCGGTGGAACTGTGTAAGAGAAAGGAATACAGTACCGAGAGTCAGGGCTGCTATATGTACATACTGCTGCCGCCAACAGACCACTCTCTCTCCAATGTCAAATGCAGCCACTGTAAATATAAATTTACTTTTCACCATTTTTACGTAACACAGTTTATTTCTGTTTTTGAAGAGTACAGAAGCAAACCAGAAAGGCAACGTAAAAGCTGCACAGGGTGTACAAGCAAATAAAGTCATCTGCAGGTTGGAGAACTCCAGGAGGCATATTGGAAATGACAGCTGGTACCCATAGTAACATGGGAGGTCCTGGAGAATTAGGATATGAACAGTTCAGCAGTCAGTATGCCGGGAAAGAAGACCTGTCAAATCAGCTTCCTGGAAGCACTGCGGACCCGCACAGAAACAACATTCTCCTGGTGATGTGTCTGCAAAATAGTGTATGTGTGGGTGATAGCATGAAGTCCAGGATTCTATGAGCCGGGAGTGAGAGGGCATTTGTTTAAAGACTTACTATTACTAGAGTAGTGCTATAATGAAAGGATAAAATGAGTGTCTCCTTCCCCATTCTCTTATACTCCCTTCCACCAAGAACAGCACTAGATGCGGTTAGAAACAAACTAAATCTTCTTGAATCTCTGATGACGTCACGGCTAAATGTTCTGAAACAAATTTACTGCTTAGATAGAGGATCGATCGTCAACCAAATACGGAACAGAGTTTTTAATATTAAATAATAGAGCCATCAGTTTGTATTATCATAGCAGTACAAAGCGTAGAACCAGCAGCGTTAACGAAGTACAAAATTGTGGACAGCTGTTTGTTCCTACACTAACGAGCAGATAGCATGCATCGGAGGTACATGGAGCCGAAAGGGTGTAACGTTACTGGAGTACGGAGCTCAAAGAGTCTGGTAACCATTGTAGGATATATACGGAGCGGTGAGAACACACTCACTGAAAGTAAAGAACAGGCGGGAGATCAAACAGTGGCCTTCCAAATTGGATGCATCTTATAAGATCTTATTATTAGGTCTCCATGAATCAACTAATGTCCACAGGAACATTCAAATTCGCCCTAAATATAGAACCTTTGTTTGTCCAGAAGAAGAATTCTAATAGGCAAAACATTCTTTTACAATGTATTGGGTGAGAGACTTCTTGTTTGTTTCCCGGTGGTAATTGTTTTTACGATTACTACTATTCCGACATGAAGAAGCCCTACAAAGAAAATCCGAAATTATGAAAAACAGATTGGAAAAAAAACAGACTTACCTTCAACCCAACGCTGGAGATCTCCGATGGGAGCACCAAACTGACAGCAGCCGATTCCGATTGGAGGGAGGAGTGTTCGGCACTGCAGGGTGACGTCATCACGACGTCTGTCAATAGAAATTTAAAGCGACAATGTGGGGACCCCTAAGGTTAAGTGTTTAAACACTTAACCCGACATTGCAGCTTTAAATTTCTATTGACAGACGTTGCGATGACGTCAGCCTGCAGTGCCGAACACTTTTCCAATCGGAATCACTCGCTGTCAGCATGGTGCTCCCATCGGAAAAGGTAAATCCGTCGTTTCTTTTCCAATCGGTTTTTCATAATTTCTCCATGTCGGAGTAGTGGACATCGGTAAAGCGTACCCAACCCGTCTGTTTCTGGGATGTTGCTTCCTATTTAGTCATTGTCCCCTGCTGATTATCACGCGCAAGTCTTCTATTATGTGATTGCAGCACCTTTTTGACTGAATCAGACTAGCTCAGTTTTCTACAGCGCCTCTCTATTACTTTTACATAGTATTACTTATGGTCATTCATAAAATGTGTTTTAAATATTATGCTGTTATTAATTCAGCCATTGAAGACAATGTTTAAGGTATATTTCTAACATACAGCACAGTTCTTTGAGGGGACTTTTGTGATTATTATATAGGGCCGTTTCGGCGTGGGTTGAGATCGGAGCATTCAACGTCTTACATTTTTTTTTCCTTTTTCTTAAATTAAAATTATCTAATCAAATGGATTTGTATGAGGTCATCACATACTTTCTAATGTCTCGGATGTCCTCGTGACTCATAGTGTGCAGAGCTCCTTTATGAACTGAACTTAGCCGCAGGGACCGGGGTGAGGCAGGAGGAGAGGTCTCACAACGTATTGTAGCCTTGTCATCTCGGGGATCGTCTCTAGTACCTGGAGGCTGGACACAGTAAGACATTAGCCAGTTCTCCTAAAATCACTGTATCATACACATCTAATGCATTAGTAGCCACCTTTTCTCATAACATTTACAATTAAAATGGTGTCATGAGCTGCAAACAGCTCTAATAATAAAACCAAAACGGAATGTTGTGGAACAGGAAATCATCAAAATGCTTTAACAATATTTCAACAAAGAAATGGCTACAATGTAAAGTCACTACTGTAAATCATAACTAAATATAAGGGTCAGAAATTGTTGGCAATTGTAGTAAAAATAAGTTTTGACTCAGCAAGTAACAAAAGGCATGCAAGAGCACAGCACGGTTTTAGAAAATCAATTATTACCTTTCTACGATATTTCCTTAAATCGCTAGGCTAATAAAGACATGCAAAGAGAGGAGTTAGTAGAAGGAAGCAAGGAGAAAAGGCAGTTTAGAGATACAGATCAACAAACACAAAGTCCAGTTTTAAAAGGATGAGTTGTCACTAGAGGGGCAGCAATGGGCAGCAGCGCGGGCCCAGTCACTAGAGGGGCAGCAATGGGCAGCAGCGCGGGCCCAGTCACTAGAGGGGCAGCAATGGGCAGCAGCGCGGGCCCAGTTACTAGAGGGGCAGCAATGGACAGCAGCGCGGGCCCAGTCACTAGAGGGGCAGCAATGGACAGCAGCGCGGGCCCAGTCACTAGAGGGGCAGCAATGGACAGCAGCGCGGGCCCAGTCACTAGAGGGGCAGCAATGGGCAGCAGCGCGGGCCCAGTCACTAGAGGGGCAGCAATGGACAGCAGCACGGGCCCAGTCACTAGAGGAGCAGTAGAATAGAGCTATATTGGTCTAGATCACCAGAGGGGCAGGATTATGAAGTTGAAGTTAATATGTGGAATTATTACTGCTAAATTGGTAATCCCACTAGCATTATATAACTATCAGAAACATTGAAAGACTTTGAAAGATTGTGATTTTACCTACATGACTCAAAATTAAATGTAAGTTATCTGCTCGTTGTGCGGAAGACACTTGTAAACAGGCTAGCATGAGTAACACCCCTTCTCATAGGCAGTGAGTGATGAGTCATTGAGTACAGGGTTATTAAATGACGGCGAAACAAGCCCCATAGCAGTGAGGCCAACACTCCAATCACACGAAGCACAAACAGCATAACCTGGCACTCAGAGAAAGACAGGAAAGATGATGCCCCCTACTGGAGGACAAACATACTGAGGAAGTGCGATGAGAGGTTAGGTGAAACATGCGGAAAGGAGGAGGAGTGAAGCAGGAGGAGGTGAAGGAGGGACGAGCAGGATCTTTACCTGGGGCAGCTGGGAGGAATCGGGGCAGGAAATGGTACTGCTGAGGGGGGTACTGGATATATGAACAGAGTCTGATGATGAAGGCTAAAATAATAAAATACACAAATCATAGTTGCCACGCTGTACCATTTGCTGGTAATACGGCAAAGAATTACATTAAAAGAAGGCTTCAGGAACAAAATAATAAAACAAAAAAACGGTTTTATACAAATAGAGGAACTTTAAAAAAACATTCATAATGAGATTTTCAAGCTTTTCTGGTGAATTTCATCACCAGTCACACAGACAGTACAGGTCTTGCTGCTAGGAGGAGTTAACATTGACTCCAAGCCATGACACAAATTATACACATTAATACCAAAGACATACTACAAACAGTAACTAGATGCAACTATCGAGCTAACCAATGGGAAGATAAACAAAACAAACACCCACACACACTTTAGAGCACAAGCCATAGAACAGAAAAGAAAATGTAGTGTGTACCAGAACCACAAGGAATAGGTTCTATAGCAGCATGAGACAGTATGGACTCCATAGGTGCTACTCAAATGAAATAGGCCTTTGGAAAAGGGCAAAGTCTTCAGACCTGTTCCTTCAAAGAACAGAGAATCAGTCCTGTGTCAAGACCACACTGCAAGATATACAGAACCGGCAAGAGGAAAAGCAGCCAATGAGAAAACAATATCCACAATGAAGATGCAGGACTTCCATACCGAATAATAAGCTACTTACGCCAGACTGAACTCTGTCAGAAAGGTTAAACTGGAAGTATTGGGCCCTGTTTACTTTTAAAGAAGTCTTCATGGGGGGTGATCATGTGATCGTTATTTCCCCAATGAGAACGCAGCTATGAGCACCAAAACATACATCACCAAAGTGTATGTGGTTACAAATTAAGTAACATGTAACGAGAGACAACTAAACCCCAAGCACAAGAACCAATCTGGGCTACTATCCAGATAAACCGTTATATCCAAAACCTACAAAAAAGTGTGCTGAAATAGAATAGTAGATGACAGTGAAAACAAAGCACATTAATAATAGCATCACACTCACATAGACATAGCCAAAAGGTGTAAGATTTTCTAAAATCAGCAACTAACATTAATCAATCTAAGCGTCCAATATGTACCAATATTTAGCAGGCCTATCCAACCATTTCTAAAGAGACACCAACAGAGAAAGGTTTCAAAGTAAAAGGTCAGATCAATGACGTTAACCGTAAAGTATTCTGAAAAACGTAAATAAAAGACTGACAATTATAACTGACATACAAGGGACACAGAATGGATAAATATGACAATGAATGAACAGACCATGCCAACGTAAAACTATACAGTAGAAACAAGCACACATGAATGCACATACCAGTGTGGAGAGAATCAGACCATTCCCCATCCGCAAACCCTCCAGTTTCAACACGGCGTTGTCTCTCACACCCCCATTCGCTCAGCTTGGCCCTGCGCCAATCCCCCATTACCTCATTCACTGTAGACTGAGCAGGCTCAATACTTACCAAGGTCATGACGCCTAGCCTGTCAACTTCCCGAGCAGGGCTATGAGGGATTCTTCTGGGAGTAGAGCAGCCACTACCAGGCGGGGAGGATCCAGCGAGGGAAGAGCCGGTAAAAGACGGGGGGATGGAAGTCATCGACCTGAAGCGGCCAATATTATCTAAACTTCCGCTGCCCACCCGGGACTCTATCTCCTCAGCCCTCTGCTCGGTGTTCTCCTTCTCTTCTTGTATCAATCTGTCGAAAGCAAAACAACATTCATCTCCATGCCAGCGAAGTCATGGTGCATAATCTCGATTTACAATGAAAAATCATCCCCGGAACAAAGTGCCTTAGTGTCAAAGCGATAATAAACAACTTGGGTGCATAAACGGTGTCTCTAATAGAGGTGCTCTGGATAGGTGCTCACGTAACAGCGCTGTATTGTTGTTAATGTCTCGCTACGTGTTCGCCTCACCAACTACTCAGGAACTGCAGGAGTCAGCTAACCTGAGACACTCTGGTTACATTCTGATGGGAACATTCTAATGCTCTGATTGGCAACACGTTCTAGCTCCACCCACTTCACCTCCTGCATGTCTATGTGCAACCAGTTTTGAAAAATGAATGCAATAGCTGCTCTAACCCTAGATAAATACACTTAAATTATACGTTGCAGAATTAAGCAGAACAGGAGATTGTGGATCCTACATAGAAACCTACATGGCCAATAATGGCTTTTGAGTTTACCTAATTTCCTTATTGATTGCGTCCAACTGCTCCTGCAACATCACAGCGAGGGTCTGAGCATCCGCCTGGCCGCACGGGGAAAGGAGATCCACAGAGCTAAAGATTGTGTCTCTGTCGTCCTCCATATCGGAAATATCCACATCGCTCTCAAAGGCTTGGGCTACGTTAGCCAGTACACTAGCCTGCTGGGCTCGCTCCCAGTCCTGCTCATTCAGAGTTTGTACCTGCGAGTAGAGAGAACGAGTGACTACACCGTGTGTGGCTGTTTCTAAACAAGAACAGAACAGGATAAAGGTAAAGACAGCAAATACAACTATAGAGCAGAAAGTAACTTACGTGCTGAGTGCGCAGATCCAGACAGTAAAGAAGAGAAACACAAAACAAACATTTTAGATAAAACTCCCCAGCTGTCATAACCACATAAGCACTATATGGGCTTGTGCACAAGGCGCTGAACGTGCATTCTTAAAGCCGGTTATACACCCATAATGCTGACAAAATTACACAGCCGCTCGCTTTATGTCAATTGCGCAATGAATGTCGTCAAGAGAAACTCATATGATGTTTACGGTCTGCGCAATTCCTGCATTGTATTAAGGGTGACGCTGCTGCTGTTCTTTATGTGCTCTAAAGCTCGCCATTTAGCAGAAGCCACAACAGCCAGTTATAAGTTTAATGAAACTAAGTTTACATTCCAGTAGTCTTCAGCAGTTGCATTAATACAGCACCAGCTAGTTTATATAGAATCCCTATACAGTATATTTATAAAATCGGCAAAGTACCAAAACATCAGAGACAGCGTACCTTAGAGGGCTCATCCCGCAAAGCAACTAGTCGTCCTTTCTGAGGCCTGCGTAAAACCAGCGAAGAACTGTACGAGTCTGTGTGGCCATCGGACAACGATGAAGGCGCGAGAGCGTACCGGAAATCAGGCACACTGCCTAGGTGAGGTCGGCTGCACAAGAACATACAGGGATCAGGTCAAATAATTCATCTTTACCCCCCAAATCAGGTGTAACTAAATGTGTGCTATCCAACTGGGTAGTTACATTAGTTCTCCACTTTTACAGAAATCCCTCATATTCATTAAGTTGTATTTCAGTAACTTTGAGGATACGAAATCTAATATATAATATATATATATAAAATATTTTTAAATATTCCCTGATTCATTTTTGTGCATTCTACTATAGTCTTAGATCTGCTTATTATGTAGTTCTATGAACCACTTATGATTTTAAGATGGAAATTCTCTGATCCTGTCCTGCTGGCCTCTGGTATGGAAGAGGTTAATTCTACTATTCCACACACAAACCAAGTGACTTGTTATGAGGGTGTTCCCAGAAGGAGACGCAGTCTGGAATCTGTGGAGAACAGATATTGGTGCTGTTTGGGCAGATGCTTCAGTCAGTCTAAGGAGGTTACAACCTTGCACCCATGTCTGGAAGGGGCTGAGTGTTAAACGTTTTGTGATCAGTTATTCTAGTTACCCAGTTGGCACAGCTTCCAGGTCGTACCTGTGGTGAAGGGAAGCTGCCCGGATCCGGACTTGCTCATTCTCTGATCTCAGGTTTTCTATTTCAAGCAGCAGCTGCTCCTGGATTGCAAAGAAGAAAAATTGACATAGAAACAATTGCCGGATACAGTCTGTGACGTTACCCGTACACCCTGTCCTCTGATGCTGTAAGCGGGAACAAAGACAGTGGGTTATAATTCCACCCTGTTGGAGGTGGGGAACAGGGCACTGTACCCGCTATTTTTATTGTTTGGGGGGGGGGGGGCGCAAACTTGGGGTGGTAGAGATATATTTTGCAACCCCTCCCAAAGTTGGACTTCCTCACCCACATTTTTGTCCGCAATCATGGGACATGGGCTTCCGCTATACAGAGAGGGGATATAGCCGTTGGGACGCGTATAGCATTTCCCGGCCTGCCATTCCGTTTCTAGGATACTAGCGCATCTTTCCTGGAACCTGCGTGGACCTGAACCCAGATCTGTGTCAGGTGGTCCAGGGAAAACCCTCCATGAACTTCCTTCCTCTCCTGTGAACAGTTTCTGACTAGTTGGTAATGGAGCTCTCCTCAAGTAAAATGGAGGGCGAGACTAAGGATGGCTAGGACAGGGCTGGAGGATAATCCGCCCAGACCGTCAGAATCCTACAAGTCTCTTCCAGCGACAGAGTCCGACAACCCTCATATCAGGGCGATGCTTCTGGTTCCAAATACTCAGGATCCTAAAGATCAGGACCAGCTTCCTTGCTCACTTTCGATAAAACGTACAGGAGGAGCAGAGGGTTTATAGGGAGACGAGCAGTCAGCTGCCTTCTAGAGGTTGGTATATAACCCACTGTTTATATATAATCTACTGCAGACGGGGAAAACAAATTACCCACAAGTTGACATTCTAGAGCAGATAAAGCGTTTCTAACCCATATGCACACAGTCATCTTGTTAATTGGATTAAGCCAGGTACAACAACAACATTAATGATAACTGCCAAACACAAACATAACCCATGAAAGAAAAGCAGAAGTAGACTGGGGAACTCTGGTCTTCTGCAATGAAAACTACATTTAATTTAAATAGCGAAATTTCGGAGTAAGGATGCGCCTTTATCAACGCAGAACATTTACCTATCGTTGACCTTTATTTGAAAACAAAAAACATTTCTGCATTACGCCTTCGTATGTCCCTATGAAGATTGGGCCCTGACACTCTCATACACAGATTACTGCCACGTAAACCGTGCAACGCAACCACAGAAAAGCCGGTCATATGGTGGTTTCAAACATCCCTATATCCTAAAGCTCATGGAGTGAGGATAGGGTACCCTACAATCAGTATTCACCGAGACGCTGCGACGTCGATCAACAAGGTCAATTCTATGACACTATTACCCCATGGAGCATTGCTGAATATCTTCCATGACTAATATATCCAACAATCACAACTAAATAGCCAGAAAATTAATATATGTGAAATCAATTTTTGCATTGTGTGAAATACTAAAAGTCAATGTTTTGCATTTGACGAGTGTTTCTTTAAATAAAGAATTCCTCCGAGGGCTAGTTACAATTACAGAATTAAATCACCTTTACATGCATCAGACAACAGGATATTTGTGCAGCAAAGACTGTACAGTCCCAAGGTTAATCAAGGCGTGTACACTTGGACACTTTCCCACAATGGAACAACTCTAGAATAGGCGATAAGAGGGAGATAATCTGAAGAGAGTGGAATAACAACATTTTCACAAACCAGAGGTTAAATCTTTAGGAAGCGGGAGGGGGAAGGGGAGGCTTTGGTGGAAGATGTGTTACCATATAATAGTGAATCAGAAGTTAGATCTTTTGGCATTGTGGACAGATGTGTTATCATATGGCAATGACCTCGGAAGTAAAATCTTTAGGAAGGGGGGCGCTGAGGAACGATGTGTTACCATAGAGTAGTGAACGTCGCTAGACCATAAGTCATATTTTTACAAGTACCAATCACACTAAACCAACCTTCTCATGTTGTATTTCCTCGATAAGCTTCTTAGCCGATTCTACATCTCTAATTAGGGCATTCTGGGAAAAAGAAATAAAAGCATTTTATTACATCATAATCCACATTATATTACTATACAGTACTATATTTGTATTCCATTGCAGCTCATTAAGAGATTACTTTTGCTCCTGACAAGCATAATAAATACCATCTGGAATCTGAACACTTAAAAGTGGAGGACAACACTGTTCATTACCGAAGACAAATTACCAATACAGAATAGTTTATAAGGCATATATGCCTTATATATGTGGACACCAGGAAAACAAACTTAGCTTTGTGCAGTCAGCAGGTATACATGAATCAGTATAGAGATCACTGATCTCCACTGAGAGGAGGACACGGCTGACATACAACATGTATTATTTGCATAGGTTGTGTTTATTTATAATGAGCGACATTGGACAGCTGTGAGATGATGGTTGTACCCAGTGTGAAACACATCTCTACTAATCTAATTTCTACAACTAATTTCTAGTTAAAATCCCATGCCACAGTGGTTAACATCGCTGCCTCACGGGGTTTGTATGTTCTTCCCGTGTTTCCCCTCATTGCTTCAGCTTCCTGTTAGAGTAATTCACTCCTAACCAAATGGACCCTTGTGTTTGTGTCGTTTCGAATTTAGGGGCCGATTCAATTCCTAACTGGGCACATTTCCAGTAGTACATTACCCCAACATTGCGTAATTTCCTGCGAGGCTGCATCGCCACGGAGCGCCTACGCGACCACACTGGAGACCATCGCTATGAACTAAATCGACCCCTTAGATTGTAAGCTCCAATGGGGCAGGAACGGATGTGAATTATTAAACATTCACTGGAAATTTCTGCATAATATGGTGGTGCTGTACAAATAAATAATAAAAATAGTAATAATAATATGTCTGGCTATATGTGAATCTAATCATCAGACCTCTCCGTAGTGGCTGGTATTGGAAGTTGACTGATGTTTGAAGGATCAAGTGACTCCAAAGTTAAACAGTGGGCAAGGCAGGGGATTTAAACAAAACATAAAACGGTGGAAAAGCATTGTAACCCACCCCCCAGACAGGGCATTGTGTTACACACGACTACGGCAGGTTCAACCACAAATATAGCACAGAGACCCAGAGCGTTACAAGTTAACACACCCCAGACTGCCCAGACACACAGGCATTACCTTATCTTCCAACGATGCCATCCTCTCCTTCAGATGAAGCTGTAGCCGCTCATTGGACTCGGACAGAAGTTTGTCCACGGTATCAGACAGACGCTTGTTATGCTCCTCATTCATCTTCTCCCTCTGCCGGGCCTAGTATCGGGAAGTTTAATAAAAATAAGTCTAAAACGTCTCCTGCTTATGTAAGACTGTTGCTCGGACGGACGTGTTGTTTTCACATGCTGCTTAAATTAGGCACATACATATTTAGGTCTCTAATTTTAGCAGTAGCGCAAATAAGTGTCAGGAGTGTCAAATTCAACAGCTTTGAAGGGCGGAAAATGCTTGTAGATGACCTTAAGTTTCAGACGTTTAAGTCTAGTTCCTCTATAACAAATCACAGTAACAACCCAACAGCACTTAGTTTCTATCAGATACAAAATATTTATCTCTACATCAGCTTATAAAAACATTCAAATGAAAATACAAAATATTTCCGATAATGGCATCCCAACAAGAAATAAAAATATGTGATAATACTAAATATAAACTGTAAACTAAGGTTATTCAATGAAATGCAGCCATATCTGTCTTGAAGTTTTGACTGCAGAATTAAAATAACTTGATATAAATACATAGCTTAAAATGTAGTAAGAAATAGAGTCTTATAAGAAGCGGGCAAACATTGTATATAAATATCTGTGTAGTTTGGGGGGGGGGGGGGGGGAAGAGGGGGCGTTTTTGTAGAATTATATCAAAATATTATAGAAACCATTTGAAAAGCTAAAACAAAGTGGGTTTTTCAATTCTTTAGCCCCTTTCGCCTGCTTCTAAATGAAAAACACTTATAGGATTATTTTTTTTCTTTTTATCAGTAAGTAGAAAGATATTGAAAAAATACTGTTCAGGTAAAAAAAAAGACACTATGGGGGAATTCACTTAACCGCACAGTGCCACGGGATCCTTGCCAAAAATACTTCTGAGCGCACTTTCGGTTAATACGGTACCGAAATCTTCGCTCATTTAATTAAAATAATCAAAGATTTCAAGCCGGACATTGCAGAGCCCCAGCGCTCTGGTGGCACTTCCCTAGTAATTGAATCGCTCCCCTGTATCTGAGCTTGGAGGTCGTGAGCAAAAAATTAACATTTGTTATACTTCTGCTATGTTACCGCCACCATCCGTTCAGCCGGGAAAGGGTTAAATTGTAACCACCTCAGACCAGGCAAGTCCGTAACACAATCAGATAGGAATGCGCTAATTCCCCAGCATGTGAGCCTCGGTTTCACTGGGGTAATACGACTACAAATCTCTAGGCTATACTCGGTTACAATTGGGGTGAACGGACTAAATGCTGGAGGATAAACACTGCAGGGGAAACTCTCCAAAAGCTGAGTGTAGGACTTGGTAACCACCTCCTTAATAAATCATATGGCAGTGTGTGGATTTAAAACCAATCTGACCGTTCAATCGGCCCTCTCTCTTGTGGATGCCGACTGGTTTGCCCACTTCTTACATTTCAGCCATATATTTACATCAACGATCATTTTAGAAAAAGTGCATTCTAGAACAGACGTATTTATCTTTACACAAAGCGTGATTGATGCATTTTAACTCTCAAGAACAAAGACACTGATGAACAATGATGAACAGCCTTAAAATAAACCTGCTCCAGAGCAAATAAAATTAACTAGATTTTTTCTGAATTATTAGAGACACTTTTGGGGGAATTCAATTATACGCAATGTTCCTCTGACCATCGTGGCTGCGCATTTTGTCTACGGTACCGCAACATCGCTGGTTTCTCATCAAACCTCTATTGGGGGGGGAGAGGGGGGGGGGGGAGGGTGTCTGCTAATCAGATCTGCTAATAATCAGCAGATCTGATCTACACAGTCTTACCCGCTGCAGCTCCTGGTTCTTCTCCTCCAGCCGCGACTCCATCTGGCGTAACCTCTCTTCAATGTTGCCATGTCTCTCCTCGGCCTGTCATCACAAGGACAAAAAGGACACGGACTGTCAGATCTATTTCACGTACCCCGTTAGCTGGAGTGCGGCACACAAACATAATTACACAGATACTGGTGACATCTTGCACGGTGTATAGAAGCAAATGGCACTTGTGTGTCTTAGCTGTGACTGACCATTCGAATCTAGGGAACATGAGGTCATAGTGAGGTGGGTGCAGATGAAATAATGCAGGGTTCACAGCAATAGGGAACTGCAGCCATTTACCCGTCACAAACTCCAAAACAAAACGCTGTAAGAGAAATGATGCTGGTGAAGGCCACGCATACAAGGAGTTGATGGGACATACTCTATTCTCTGTATACAGCTCAAGGTATCACTACTTTTCCATGTAGACTACGCATAGGATATTATCACATCATGGGTTGGATCCTCCTTACAAGAAGCGGTGAAGTTATGTGTTAAACTGAGGCGCTCAATTTAAAACCTCTTAAAGGACGCATCTGGCCTGCAAATCTATGCGGTGGAGGCATCCATCTTGTGGGTGGAGCCACATATTTATGAGAATGTAAGCTGGTATTTTAGTAGAGACCAATAGCATTGCTAAGGGAAGACTGTTAATAGCCGCCAACTACTCGCGGGAATGCAGATCATCAATGGCCAGGCTGCATTCTCAGAAGCTGTATCCAATCACCGAATAGATGCATCCACCGTTTATAGACTATTTCTGTTTCGATTAATAACAAGTGTGTATTGTCCCTGGCATCTTACACTATACCACGATTTTTACATTTTACAGACTCCCGAATTGTACATTATTTTGCTCAAGCCTGCTGTACAGCTACAGAAATGTAGAGGTTTCCATAGGAACCATTTGAGATTACAGACAGCAAAAGCAACACCACCCCAGACTTATAAAGTAGGAAGTGATTGAGTTAAAGAACCACTTAAAAGGGGAAGACCAAGTTAGAATACTACTGATAGAGCAAATTTGTTTATACATTGCCCATAGACATGACAAAAGATCACCTGTGTAAATACAATTGTATACAATTCACAGGCCTGAGTTTATTTTGTTATATGCGAGGGCAACTAAGTCTGCCGGGACAATAGAATTCTCTAAAGGCGGCCTTCAAATTTAAAAGGATGTCACAACTAATTTAACATATAATAGGCCAATTGTACCTTACATTAGCATACATTTTACAGGGTTAGTATTTTTAAAGCCGTTTTCTTTGAGCTTAAAATAATTTTTGGGGAGGAGTATCAAGTGCTCAAGCAGTATCTGTAGGCGTGTTGTCTTCGTTCCTCTGCAGCGGCTACGACGGTCACAGCGTGCACTTAGATTGGGTACAGCTGTAACTCTACAGTTTGGCTGGTTTAATATGCCCGCAGTGACTGCAGCCATGCAGAGGTATGCCAGCTGGGATGATATTAGAAGGCATACTTGTGCTATTACAGGTTAACCTAGGTGTGATTGTCCTCTTTAATTATCCTCCCACCTTCCCTGATAGCTGGTTAACTATTAGTAAGAGGGAAAACATCTTTGGATGTTCATTTGAATGTTCCGCTGAATAGGCAAATACTAAGGTTGAACTGCCAGCATCTACCCCAGTATATAATGGGCTGCACAACTTACCTAACAGTCAGGTATAGATACAATAGTATATTAGACAAACCTAACAATGTATGTAGTTGTGATAAGCAACTAATCTGATCAATCATTGGTCCACAAATCATCTGAACTATTACACCAGTGCTTTGTGTCACCCATTATGTCTGCATGAAGATTACCAACAAAGGCTGAGATTGTAGAAGGGAGTACAGTGATTGCATTATCACTTTCACATGTATGAATAGAAGAAACACTTACATCTTACATACAATTAGTATATCGCACACAATCTAAAGCGATACAGTCTAACAATGGCTTGTCTGGAAATGCCATTGCCCAGGTTTGATTACTGAAGAACAAGGATATAGCTGTGCATCTGGGAAAACTGAGTGACCACAATCCACCATCTATCCCTGGCACACGTTCATAAATCTCATATAGACCTGTGTGTACAAATCATAATATCACTGTTTGTGGGGGGCAGCTTTAGCCTGGTCTGTCTGGCTCCCAACACCTACATTATTGTGTTCATTCCTGTTTAACCCAGCAAGTGAACGCACACACATGCTTAGTGCAAGCGTTTCATGAGAATGCAGAATATCCATTTACTAGGAACCACATGTATAACGGAGGCACAGAGTGATGTCACTGGCTCTTGGTGACCTCACCGAGACACGTTCTAGTAATTCACTCATTCCTGATGAATGGATAGGCTGCATTCTCCATGGATGCCTGCAGGGAGTAGGCTGCTGGCAGACTTTATAAAGACAGGAACTTGTCTTCATCAAACCGTTCCTGTGTGGTAGCTCCTGCAGAGTTTTGTGACCTAAAACCTGGTTACTGTAGAATGCTTTATACCAAACAGATGCAAAGCATGCACTGGTAGTTAGCAGGTGCAGAATGAATGCAGCGCATGGGCTCAGTAACGCAGACACATCCCAGCCATGGAATGGACATTTAGATACAGCTGCAGATGGGTGCATGGGACTCCTCTCACTGGCCTTCATCAGGGTAAGCAATGGAACAAGCATAGCAGAGAACAGTGAGCACATTCTACCTTCCTAGGCACGGGTGCAATTCCCACCAGCTTAGCTTCCTTAGCAGCAGGCATTCCCGGAGACATAATCTCAGACTACAGAGTCAGAGGACAAGAAAGGTGACAAACACACACACACATATATACTAGAAATCCGGGTGACGGCAGATAAGTGGCTGAAACTTCCAGAGTTGCCAAGTTAGTGCAAATTACTTAAATACAGCGTTTTACTTCCACCTCCACCTGCGTTAGTTCAATTCATAATTCATCATTGAAAATTGGTAAATTCATAAACAGGGGGGGATAAAGGGAGAATCATTGTGGTATGGGACACTAAACCTAAAATGCAAATTAATGTTAAAGACATGTTTTAACATTCAAAAAGGTATATGTAAATGTTTATAGACACTGGCCTGGACCACAATATCTTTTTAAATATTGTTTTTGACATAAGTATAGTTAGAGGGCAAATAAAGCTACACCCATGACCAAATGCCCGCATAGAAGGCCAATAGAGCCACACTCATGACCAAATGACCCCATAGGTGGCCAATAGAGCCACACCCATGACCAAATGACCGCCTAGGTGGCCAATAGAGCCACACCCATGACCAAATGACCGCCTAGGTGGCCAATAGAGCCACACCCATGACCAAATGACCGCCTAGGTGGCCAATAGAGCCACACCCATGACCAAATAACCCCCTAGGTGGCCAATAGAGCCACACCCATGACCAAATAACCCCCTAGGTGGCCAATAGAGCCACACCCATAACCAAATGACCCCATAGGTGGCCAATAGAGCCACACCCATGACCAAATGACCCCATAGGTGGCCAATAGAGCCACACCCATGACCAAATGACCCCATAGGTGGCCAATAGAGCCACACCCATGACCAAATGACCCCATAGGTGGCCAATAGAGCCACACCCATGAAATTCCTAACTGCACAATTGTGGTTCTGGGTGGGATATGACAGAATACATGTTACAATGTGGTTATCAGCTGAATTATACCTGATTGGCTGATATGTCGCCAAAAATGTCTGACCAGTCCAATCTGAAAATAAAAAAACTGGACCAGCAAATCTCTAACAGGTCCTATATGTAATATATTTAGTTCTAAGGAGTTCCTAAAGATTTGCATACATCTTAGTGAATGTTACTAGTAAACCTCATGTACGCTATAACCAGCATCCCCCGGTGTTACCCGAGCACTACTGAAACGGACTGGACAGATTGGTGACCCGCCCCTCCCCCGGCAGAGGAAGCAGCGGCTTAGCACAACCGGCGTCCTGGTTTCAGGTGAATGGGGGGGGGGGGTTCCCCTGGAAACAAAGTTGAAAGTGAAAGTTAATGCTACTGAAACAAAGACTTAAGACAGGTAGACAGAGATCGACATTTAACATAAAAGCAGGTTAAGGGTGGATATTTACAGAAGCCCAAAGATCAAAAGACTTGCACTAAGAAGTAGGACCGGCATAGATACAGAAGTGAAAGTCTCCAGCAGCCCAGAGCATAAGAGGACAGGAGGTGGGAGGGTCCAAAATTATCCGCTCAGTTCAATGTAATAAAAGTGTTTCACTCTATAAAATTTGTTAGCCTTTAGAACACACAAAAGAAAGGATCACTTCTGGATTTATAAGTCCAGGTGACCCCACCAGGTTTTGGTCATATATACATCAAATTCATTTTCTGCCTTATTTTAATCAATTGTAGGCATGTTGTAATTATATTATAAGTGAGCAGACATAGTCTGCCTCTGATAAAAAATGGTATTTCTGTACTTTTTGTTTCATCCTTTTCTCCTTCACTGTAAAACACAGAGCCAGTAGGGATGGCGAGTACAGACCCTGCTGGAGGTTGGTAAAGCCTGTGTTTCTCAGAGAAAAGAATTCAATGGAAAGTCCAAAAATCCTGTTTTGCCATCTGTTACATTGGGGAACGTCCCAAAGCAGGCGATCCTGAATCTTCAGCATCTGGATATGAGCTGGTGAAGCAGTTCTGGAAGAGACCAGTCGCCAGATCAACCAGATTGAAACTTAGTTGGCGATTTAGTTCTCTACTTCCAGGATTCTAATGTCCGTTATTCATTGGGATACGGGCTGGCGCTCAGGTCAAGATCACGGAGTCCTCATGTGCCATAGCTTTCCTTCGCCTCTTGCATTCCTGTTGATTGTATAATGCTACTGCAGTGGTATATATTACTGTACTCATACCCTGGCCCTCCAGGAATGGATTTCAAAAGGAGAGTGTTGAATACGATTCTTAGTGAACATTTAAAGGAAGATGTAGTTTACAAAGACTTTTTCCCTGCTCAATGGATGCCACAACTAAGCACTGCAATTCAATCTAGAAACAGAGGTCCCTCAGAAATGACTCAACTGGGCTTCAGGTTCAAAATCGGATGGACTAATCTGTTCTTTTTGGCAACCACAAAGAGGCTCTACTTATTTGCTCAGTTGGTGGTACTGGAACCACCAGCTCCTGAGAGATGACTGACCCCAGGCACTTGAGATAAGAGTGAGGGCTTAAAGAGAAATTGGTTAGAGACAAATTTTACGCTCTACTCTTCCCCCAACCGACAATAGGGCTGCAGACTGAGAGGCCGGTTTGAGTATTCCAAAAACATAAACCACAAAACATAGGGGAAAAAAAAACTGTATTTCTTGAAACAAAAATGGATGTGACTTATGTGTCAATCCAGTCCTTTCATGTTTAGTCTTTTAGCAGTGCGTTCAGTACTCCCACAGAAAACACCCCACTCCATCTTGATTACCGGCAGTGGCTGTAAAGCATACACACCAAGATTCTGTTGGCTAGATTGGCCGTTTGACCCAACACTGTAGCATGCATAGCCTAATCCTAGGCAAAATTTATTATCAGAATTGTGGTGTCCCCAACAGGAAATCCCAGCGCTCCTACCACTCCGGTGATAAGAGTATGATTATACAACACAATGTGGTTATTCTCACCGCTTAGTTAGGATGTTTCAAGTGGTCGATGGCTTATGAGAATTTGCCAACTAAGCAATATTCATGACTAATCTTCTGGATTTTCCTACATGCAGGTTGTATGTTGTTCGCTCCTCTGTGTTATTTATTAAGAATAATGAGTTCTGCTAAAATTGTGCTTAGTTATTTAGTGATGCCTCTATTTCAGGCTCACAGTTTGGTGGATAGATGAATACAGCAGGTCACTTTTTTGGTTATGCTCTTGACCATGAAACTTCAAACAAATATTGTATAGGGGTAGATAACATTTACCTGAAGAGGTTAATTACTTTAGCAAAATATGTCATCATATGCTGCATTGTGTCAATGTGAACTCACATTAACGTAGCTCACGAGAGTGGAAGCTCTAGATGACATGAAATATAATCATTACTCTTGCTGTATAAGATTTTGTATGGTTTATCCAATTCTTGGGTTAATTGGTTAGTAATCACCATCAGACTAGCGTTGGTCAGTATACTCACCTTAGAAAGGGCAGCGACTCTCTGTGCCAGCTCCGCTTCCACCTCGGGCAGGGTTTCTGCTTTTCGGATCGTCTGCTGAAGCTTCTGCTCCGCTAACTCCAGACGTTCCTGGATCTGACGGTTCTTCTCTTCACTCTGCGGTTAAGACCATAGATCAGTATTGGTTCATTTCAGCAGTAAAACGTTCAGTCTACGCTGTATGTGTACATTTTCGTGGTTTGTGCCTAAATTTCTATTTTAAAAAACCCTTTGGTTCAGGGTCACGTGAGGCAGACAACCAGGTGGCAACAGAAAAAGGTACCCAACATGTACACCCAATATTGTATCAGTTTTAAAAACAAGCTGAATAATATAAATTTTACCGTATACCTAGATGACCATTAATGTATATTAAACCTGTCAGTTATTCACAACAGAGGCCGCCATGTTGAGGCATGAGGCACTTTGGTGTCATTAGTTCCAAGCGAATTGATTGGTTGAATCGCCCTTCAGCCCACAAAACAGCTGCCACCACTCTGTGTAGGTGGCCAGTAGATTTACATACTGGGTGACCAGAGTCCTCAATCTTCTCCATTGCCACCACCCAGAAGTTCTACCCATTTATCTGAGTGCAGATGACCCATGAAGCAGATCTAGTGCCTTCTAGCATGAAAAGCAAAGGCCACATAACACTAATCCTGGGGCTGTGGCTCTGAGTGCGGAGCCTGAATATTACCTGTCTAAGTGCTGATTCCTTATTAGCGATTTCATTTTCAAGTTTATCGTTGAGGTCGTGCACGGATGTAGCTTCGCGCTGTGCAGCGAGGTAGCGTTTTTCAAGAGTTGTAATCCTCTCCTCCATGTCTTCTTTCTGGGCCATGGCCTATGCGAGGAATAGGAATGGGACAGAGGTCAATGGAAGATAATGTATAATACTCTCCCATGCAGTACTTTTACTCTCCTATCAGCTCTCTTTCATTCTGCCAAAACAATTTTCAAAACTTCTTCTGCTCCCCCTACAAAATCAAACGGATCTCTTATTCCCCAGCCCACGCGGAACCCTCCGCATTCCCCAGCCCACCCCACGCGGAACCCTCCGCATTCCTCGGCCCACCACACACAGAACCATTTGTCCTCTTAAGTGCCAACTCCAACATCACCTATTCCTCACCCACACAGAAACGCCTGCTCTCCTTGGCTCCACCCCCCTCCACACATCTGCTTGCCATCACATGCTCCACCGACCGCAATACAGATCCACTTACCCTCTTATACCCCAATCCTCTCCAACAGCAACGCTTGCCCTCTTCTGCCCCACCTCACCTACCTGTACAGAAGTGGTTTCCCTCTTCTGCCACACTCCACAGAACCGCTTCCCCTATTCTGCTCCAACCCGCTCCACACAGAACAGCTTACCCTCACCTGCTCTACCCCCCTCAACACAGATCTACTTACCCTCTTATACCCCACTCCTTTCCGACAGCACTGCTTGCCTCCCCACCCCAGCGCACAGATCTGCATGCCCTCTTCTCCTCTATTATACCTGCTCTTGCTCTTCCACAAAATCAAAATGCCCTGTCTGGATTCCTTCTCCTCCTAATTTCTTCTACTACCACTCCCTCTACATCCCCCACAAACGTCTGCAGTATCGCTTCTCTTCTACTACACATCGCTTTCCTCCTCTGTGTTTACTCAGCCACAACATTCTTCTCCTTGTATTACCTATAAAGCCTTATCTTTAGCAAACCATTCTGTCCAGTAATTTGTAGCCTTCATAGGTTTTACGTCATGTGATCATCATAGATTCCTCTCGATTCTACTAACCAAACACCTTAGAATCCTGCACCTGTTCCATTTTAGGCCTAGTAATAAAACCACTTCCCACCGCCTGTCATCAGTCTCTTCTCACCTCTCGTACATCACGTTGCAGCTTTGTGTTCATCTCCTCAGATTTAATGAGATCTTTCCTGGCCGTGTCCAGATCTTCCTCCAGCTCAGTAACCCGGTTAGACAGGAGGGCCAGGCGTTCCTTCATCTGACTTTGCTCCTTGGATTGTTTCTCGATGACATCCTGGAGCTCAATCACTTTAGACAGGTCCTCATTTAAAGAGCCGTCAGATAATCTCTGCCATAAGAAAACCACAATTAATACTGCGTATGCCCCAGGGAATCCAACTGATTAGATTAGGAGTATATGAAAATTAAATCACATTGTCACAAGATAGAGGACAGCTTGTGACGTGGTCAATATATCACTGCAATGACTACAGCTGCAGAAACAAAAAAAAACAAATATATATTATATATATATATATATATATATATATATATATATATATATATATATATATATATCATAATATAAGCTAGAGATGGGCAACAGGTGGCTCTAGGGCCGTATTTGTGGTCCTTGGATCCTCCTTCTTTCTTTGATTAAATGTATTAACTTATTGCTGCGATTAAGGGTGATGTGTGGCCCTTTCGCAGGTTAGAGGGCCACCCATGTGGCCCCTGAAGAGCATCAGGTTGCCTATCAGCGATGTAAGCAACAGTCTGTAAATGTAAAAAGTAAAATAAAAGATCTATAAAGAACATAAATCTGTAAGTGGAGGACTGTTCAGTAAAGCGGGACCAATTCATTTTGCAAGCATCTTTTTTTGCCTGTATATTTTCTAAATGTATTAAATCTGTCAAAGACATATTAAACACAAACATTAAAAAAACAAAAAACAAACATGTAATATCTAATGCATTTTATAGCTGGATAGTTTCTTTTACAGTCACTATGACAGATATTTTCTGGGCAGGTATAAATGAGTGACAATAATCTATGTAATGGCAGGATAGACGATCACTATACACCTAAGGTTTTTTGTGACCTCAAATCTTTAAAAGAGCATAAAGAACCCTTTTACACTGCTCCTGATTAGATCAGACCGATGATGATTAACAATGACAATTAATTACAGGACCGCCTCCACAGCTAGTTTGCATTATGCTTAAGGCATATCTCAGCATCACCACTGTAACTGTCTTATAAGCAGCCTGTCTCACTTCAGTCCATCACAAATGTCTGTGGCAGATTAAATCACTTCACCAACCCCACAACCTTAGATGCCCCCTCTGCCAGTCCTCGCACTTGCTTCCGCTAAAGGATATAATTCAAAGCATTATTCCTAACCTTTAAATCTAAACACACAATTCATGCCATCTGAAGGCATTCTGCCAATCACATGCTTTGCTCGTCCCAAGAGCTGCTACTCTTGTTAACTCCTCACACACCTCTTCTCAGTAGGCTCTTCCTTGTTAAATTAGTCGGTGCTGCAATTTCTCAAACTGTAAGCAGTCACTGAAAACTCAGCCCCCCCCACACACAGATTGCCCCAATTATTGTGCCATCGCCCTCACATTTCTCTCTTCATTTGCCACAGCTTCAACCTGCTTTTAGCTTGTGGACTCTAACGGGCATGGTCCTCGTCACCATTTTGTATCAGGGCCTTTACAAAATTGTACAGGGCTATGTAATTTGTTGGCGTTTTATAAACACTTATTAATATGGCAAATAAGCAGATAATACAAGGCAGAGAGAGAGAAGCACACTGTGTACTGTATATGTCAGCTTTAAAGGACTATATATATCACAATTAAACATTATTCAGCCTTTACCGTTACTGCAAGACTGTTCAATCCTACATAACAGGGAGACTTTGATATGTATTGGAGCCGTTTTTTCCAGATAAGTTAGATATATAAATATCCATCTCTATCTATATTAAATATCAATAATTCAGGTCTCAGACACGGCAGTGCAGCGGCTTTAACCATCAAGAAGAACCTTATGAAAAAACTGAAATGATGTCTTCTAAGTATTCAGCTGTGAAGAGCAGGAGCTACAGGGTTAATATATAAACGTATGCATCATCATCTAGGCCCGCTCTGCAGGATGACTTAAATAGCCCAAGTCTCACCTTCCCATTAGTGTTGGGTGCATTTTCCTGCGCGTGACTTGAATCCACTGAATCATTATAGATCTTCTTCTGATTGTTCTGTTCTCGAGAAATCATCAGCTGAGAAGGTGACACAGGAGTAAATTAGTGCAATTATGTAAATTCTTTAGTCTATAACGAGAGGGTGCAGGTAGAGACGAGCGAAAACCGCTGGACTAATTTAACGCAAATATAGTTTCATAACGGAACGGACCGTTTTCACTGAGCTGAGATGACGATGGTCAATTTACTCTACTGTTTGGGGGGTTGGGGTACGATGCATAAAGCCACCTGGGAAACGTGTGATATTTAGTTACCAAATAAGGAATGAACACTTATGAAAACATTTCCTTCCTTAGCGCAAGGCTATCTGCTCAGTGACTGAAGGATGAACCCAAGTCCAACTCACCTCCTTGTGCGTCACCGACAGTTCTTCTTCCAATAGGCTACATCTCTCTAAGGCCACCCGTAAGCGCTCTCTCACCTGAAAACAACATAGTGGTTCCGAAATTCTGATGTCATCATTAGAGAACAGTGACAATACAGACAATAACCACTCCCTCTCCATCTATTGTATGATGTACTGTAACAGAGGCACAACCTAATGAGAACGCAGAACCAGTGAACTCTCCGAGACAGGACCCACTGATCCCAATTTACAAATCATTAACAAAAACGGACCCTTAATGTCGTATTCAAATACTGCTATACAATGTGTCTAACGTGTGCGTGTGTGTGTGCGTGTGTGTGTGTGTGTGTGTGTGTAAAAACCAGCAATAACTGAAAATTTTTACAAAAGTGGTAATCAGATAAAACTGGTATCCGCTATTTAGTATCCACGATGGGCCCGATTCACCAATGCACACATACTGAACACAACCTGGGTTTGTTTTAAAACACACAGAATTCGGGCACATGCGCATCTCAATTAAACAAGGAGCAGAAGATACGTGCGCTGATGAATTCAGGGTATATACCTGCTATGCTCTATTACACAAGACACTGCAGGACACCTCCAATACCTATGTGGCATATAAATTTGCATAGAAAAAAAATAAATCTATATTTCATTGTCACCTGTTAATATAGACAGTGAAAATATAGTTAAACAGAAAAAAAAACCAAAAAACGTTTTTTTTGTTTTGTTTTTTTCTACATTTTTGGCCCATGAAATAAATTTATTAGGATGTTCTTAATATCTACTAAACAAAAAATAATTTTTTCCAGTTCCTCCTGATTACAAACACACGTTATAGCATGCATACGTGACTATCGTCACTAGTAATCAGACTAGCCCTGTAGCTGGAGCAAGAGATACGGCAGAAAAACAAGTAACTAAGAGCTTGAGTCAGATGGGGCTGCGAGCGCTCGAGCTTGGCGCGTCCTTACTGTACCTTGCCTACATTCTTACACTCCTCCCCAACCCCATTCTCTCCCTGAAACCGTAGGCTGTAGTAAGTATACTTTGTGTATGTAGATGAATTGAACGAACATTACTGTGTATGGTCCAGTTCTGGGCATGTGCCGATCAAATTTGTGGCATTAAACGCACAAAAACGGCATTTACTGTCCTTGATGAATCAGGCCCGATGTGTGCAGAAGTTACTATTATAAAACTCTATTACTGAAATGACAGTATACACTCTGCTAAGTGTTCCGAGTTCAGATTAATAACATCTAATATAACAGAAAATGACAAAGGAGCAATAAATGAACAGAAATTCACAAATTAATATTAAACATGCCAGGAATAGATATAGGAATTTATATATTTGGATCGCTATTAAGACCATTTGTGAATTTGTGTCTTAATGCCTAGATTGCAGACAATAATGGGATCTCATATACTGTCAAGAACAAAATTAGGAGACCTTTTTATTAAAAATGCAAAGAAAAGACCCATAATCCTTTGTTTGGAGGCAGCGAACGGCTGCTGAGGTGTCCAGATCGCACAACAAATACTCAAAGCACAGACAAGAGAAGGATTACTACATTACACCAACGCAGGCTATAGATAATGCTTTACTGCCATTTCTTCCATAACTACACTAAATAATGTCATTACATCTGCCGGGTCAGGAATCCAAAGAACAGGTCTCCATTAGAGAACCGAAATGTGTTACTCTTAGAAACTAGTTTTTCAGCTCCATTAAGGTATTAACCAGCATCAGTGACACACGTACGACTTGTCTGGATCAGTCACACACATTACCTTTTCATCTAATGCTTTGTGATGTTCAAACAGAGACTTCAGTGCTTTTAAAACTTCAACTTCACTGGATACTCCGGCTGGAGACTGAGCTTGTCTCTTCACCACGGTCATTCGGAGAGAGCGCTCGTGCCGGGAAACAAGACACTCCAGGTGTTCTAGAAGTAGCTGGAAAGATAGTCATACCGTGAGGAATAAGGAGAAGCCACATCCTAGTGTTAATGTCTAATTAGGGCAGCACCTGACCCA